>NC_091960.1:22006691-22368566 GCF_031021105.1 Erythrolamprus reginae | reverse complement strand
CAGGAGGCAAAATCTCAGGAGGGGACGTGCTTGAGAGATTTTGGCGATTTTTCTGCTTCCGCGCATATGCAGAAGCAAAAAATCACCAATATCTCATGTGTGTGTGCGTCCCCTCATGAGATTTGGCTTCCTGCGCATGTGTAGGAGCAAAATCTCATCGGGATGGATGAACGCGTACACCAAAGACCTGAAGCTGTGCGTGCAGCTCCAGTTTTATTACCTGTGCAGCATCCCCATCGGTGGGAACCCAATACTGATGTTCCTTTCCTTTCCCTTCCTTCTTCCCTCTTTCCGCTCCTCTCCTCTCCTTTCCTTTCCCCCTTTTTCCTCTTTCCCATTTCCTTTCCTTAGACATTGGAATGGAACTGGGGTTTATGTTATTTGCCTCATGTTTATATCAAGAGTGCATGAATAACAGAGTTGTAAGGGACCTTGGAGGTCTTCTAGTCTAATTCCCTGCATGAGCAAGAGATCCTATACCAGTGATGGCAAACTTTTTTTTCCTTGGGTGCTGTTGTGGTTAGCTCTGGCCCAGCTCCTGCCCCAAGGAATGTGGAGGTGGAGGAGACATCCACACGCCGCAGGCCTGTTTTGCTCCCAGTAGAATCTGCTGACGAAGTCTCCTCTGACCAAGGAAGAGGGAGTTTGGCAGACAGCCCAGGAGGAGATCAGTCATTTATATCATCCCTGGATTCTGAACAAGAATTAATGACACATCCACGCATGCGTAGAGTGATGCATAGGAGACAACAACTGAAGGATTATTACAAGAGAAAATGAGGCCACCTGTGGTTTGGTGGGGCTGCTGTAATTAGTGCTACAGATAAAAGTGCAGCCTGGTGTTTTAGCCTCATAGCAGTTTATCTGATTCATTGTTCCATGAAGATCGTGGTTTTTGCTGTTTTGGATTGTGTGCGTGAACTCTCTGGACTTTAGAATTGGACTCAATTTCCCAGTTATTGGGTGAGCAATTGGGCTGCATTTAACCTGTGCCTTGTGTGTACCAGAAAATCCCTTTGGCATTTAAAAAGGGAGCTGTTTCTGTTTTTCTGTTTATAAAAACTTTTGGGTTTTCCTTTTATAGTGTGGTGTATGTCTTCCTGGACTAATTACCCTGTAATTACGGGCGGTTGAGACACGCCGGCAGAACAGTTGCCAAAATTGCATGCATGTGTGCTATTGCACATGTGTGAGTGCCCACACCCATAATTCAATGCCTGGGGAGGGCAAAAACAGCTTGCCCTGACCTGACCTGCCCCCAGAGGCCCTCTGGAGGTTGGAAATGGCCTGTTTCCCAACTTCTGGTGGGCCCAGTAGACTTGCGTTTTGCCCAACACAGGCTTCAAAGGCTTCCCTGGAGCCGGGGGGGTGATAGAAACGTCCTCCCCCATCCCCCTACTGGCTCTCTGGAAGCCAGAAATGCCCTCCCAGGGCCTCTGTACAAGCCAAAAATTAACTGGCTAGCAGACACATGCTTGTTGAAGCTGAGCTAGCACAACGGCTCGCGTGCCAGCAGTTATGGCTCTACGTGCGCCTGTGGCACCCATGCCATAAGTTCACCATCACTGTCCTATACCATTGCAGACAAATGGCAAGCTGTTCCACTAGTTTATTGTTCTACTTAGTACTAGGTTAGTTCTGTTCTTGATTAGTTTCCATCCATTGTCTTGCCTTCTGCTGCTTTGGAAAATAGATTGAGCCCCGTTTAATTGAGGTGAATTGAATACTTTATTGGCCAAGTGTGATTAGACATACAAGGTATTTGTCTCTGGTATAGAAGCACTCAGTATACTAACAAGGTGAGTAAATGCATACAATTTTGTCTTAAAATAAAATATAAACAATAAAAACAACAAAACAAATCTGATATTATGTTTATTACTCGGAAAGACTTTGTGGAGAGTCTTTTATTCTTTCTTGAAGATAGCACAAGATTTGTGAGATTACTTGTTTGTTTGTGTGTTTGATTTATATGCTGCCAAATCTTCTCAGACTCCTGGCTGTTTGGAACAATGAAACCCATTTGATATTAAAATAACACATACAAACATGAATATATTTGTAGGGGAAATGCACACAGCTAAGCTAGTTTGCAAAAATGTACCCATGTCAAATTTTATATTAGTAGAAATCTACTATTTGATACACAAAGAGAACTGATTCATCCATTCTTAGCTTTCAGCAGGCTGTTCACTATAGTGATGTCTAAAAATAATTGCATACACATTTATGCATTTCCCCATTAAATATTTTGTCATTCATGAAAAACAACCTCATTTGCTGTAGCTGAAAAAAGCTATAGAACAGCTCCACATTCCTTGGTAATTGGGAGTGGAAGGGCTGGAGACATGATCTAGCAGACTGTCCATCTGCCATCATAATACCTTGACCCTGGTTAGAAAACATTCTGAAAATCAAACTTTGTGAATAGCACCATTGGTTTCTAAAAATTAGATGGGCTGAGAGATGCAATTCAAATGATACTTTTATTTATTTACTTATTTATTTTATTTTGTTCAAAACATAATTAAGGTTACAGAGGATATATTCATAGTAAAATATATCAAAGAAAGTGTTCTCTCGGGCTCTCTGGTAGACTCCTCCCGAAAATTCACAGGTACAAATTTCAGACACACACACCTTTGAAAATTCAAA
Source organism: Erythrolamprus reginae (assembly GCF_031021105.1). Lineage (NCBI taxonomy): Eukaryota > Metazoa > Chordata > Lepidosauria > Squamata > Dipsadidae > Erythrolamprus > Erythrolamprus reginae. The sequence continues at coordinate 22,365,911 of NC_091960.1, read as the reverse complement.
ACAATGTTCTTTATAATGAAAATTCACTTAAACTAAGTCCTATTTTTGTATAGCAAAGAGCACTTGTCTCCAAACAAACTGGTAATTTGTACAAGTCCCTTATCAGTTCTGTGATACTTAGCTTGCAGCTGTGAGGCAATTCACAGTCCTTCTTCTTTCACAAAGTGAAACACACTTTGCTCTGGTTTAGTTTCAAAGCGGGGGGGGGGGGGAAATCAGTACACAAAAGGTCAAAGTCAGTAAAGCAGTCACGAAACACAATGATCAGATAATCCTCCACAATGGCCAAACCCACAGGCCGCTATTTATAGCAGTCTCACTAATTACCACAGCCCCACCCAACCACAGGTGGCCTCATTTTCTTGGATAATAATCTCTCAGTTGTTGTTGCCTATGCATCGCTCTCCGCATGTGTGGCTGTATCATTAACTCTTGTTCTGAATCCAAGGAGGAGCTAGATAAATGATCTCCTTCTGAGCTTTCTGCCACACTCTCCTCCTCCCTGTCACTCATGTCTTTTTGGTCAGAGGAGCCTTCATCATCAGATTCCACTGGGTGCAAAACAGGCCTGCAGCATGTGGATGTCTCCCCCACATCCACAGTCCTTGGGGCAGGAGCTGGACCAGAGCTAACCACAAGAGAAAGAATAGAAGAAAAGATATAGGAATAAAATATATCAATGAAAAAATAGAAGAAAAGATATAGGAATAGAAGGAAAAGATATATAAAGAAATATAGGAGAGACAATAGGACAAGGGATGGAAGGCACGCTGGTGCACTTATGTATGCCCCTTACTGCTGTCTTAAGAATCTGGAGAGGTCGACTTTGGATAGTCTAAAGGTAAAATGTTGGGGGTTAGGGGATGACATTACGAGGTCAGATAATGAGTTCCACGCTTCGACAACTTGATTATTAAAGTCGTATTTTTTACAGTCAAGTTTGGAGCGGTTAATATTAAGTTTGAATCTATTGTGTGCTCTTGGGTTGTTATGGTTGAAGCTGAAGTAGTCATTGACAGGGAGGACATTGCAACAGATGATTTTGTGGGCAATATTTAAATCATGTTTAAGGCGTCATAGTTCTAAGCTTTCTAGAACCAGGTTTGTAAGTCTAGTTTCGTAGGGTATTCTGTTTCGAATGGAGGAGTGAAGGGCTCTTAAAGTGAAGAATCTTTGGACATTTTCACAGGTGTTAATGTCCGAGATGTGGTAGGGGTTCCAAACAGATGAGCTATATTCAAGGGTGGGTCTGGCGAAAATTTTGTAAGCTCTGGTAAGTGTGAGATTGCCAGAGCAGAAGCTACGTAGGATTAGGTTAACAACTCTTGAAGTCTTTTTGGTGATGTTGTTGCAGTGGGCTTTGGCATGTCTTAAATACAGGAAAATTTCCATAACATTTGCAATTTGGAGATGTAATTGAAGATATCAAAGCTGACACCAACCAGAGCATAGAAAAACTCAATGAAGCAGGGCAAGATTTGAAGATGTAGAGAGACCTGGCCCATAGAATCATCAAGAATCAAACGCAACTGAATCTGAGTCTTCGGAGAGGGGCAGCATACAAATCTAATAAGAAATTAGTTAAATTAAATTAAATTAAATTAAATTAAATTTCATCATCATCATCACCACACCATCATCATCACCATCATCATATGCAGACTTGAGAATCATCCAAAGGGAATGTCAACCCACTCTTCATCTAACTGAAAATTCATCAATTTAGTCAAAATTTTGTTAATTCAAAATTCAGTAAATGCAAAGCATAGAACAAAGACAGGATGGAAAATAAGTCAACCAATGACAGGAAAAAGCCCATTAATCTCCCAGCAGATGTCTTTCAGAGACAGACCCATTGCCATTAAGGTTAATATTGATCCTGGGAGGCTCCTCCTGATTTGGACCAGATCGCCCATTAACAACCCACTGATGATGTGGCAATGGCGTCACAGATTCGGTTTGTGAGTGCTGGTCCATAGGAACCACCATATTTTGGGGAAAAATTTTGATGAATAATTTTACTGTTTTTCCTGTTCTGCTGCTTAAACCTGCCCCGGGTTTAAACTGACCTTTATTCCTTCACCTGAAGCATAGCTGATGAGCTCCAATACTGAGTATGCACGGAAACCAAATGGTACAAGGGAACATGCACACCAGTTGGAGCATGCGCACATGCACACAAATCTTCACAATGTGAACCGGTGGCAAAGATAATTGGTACCCACCCCGATTGACCCCCCCAAACAAATTCCAAAGTTCAGTGAATGTTGGAAATGTAGGAAAGAGAATGGCTCCTATTATCATGTGGTGGCTTTGCAACAAGATAAAATTATTCTAGAACAGAGTTCAAAAATGGTTAAAGGAGATGCAGTACTGGAAAAGAAAATTTTAAAAAACCCAGAACTATTTGTTTTGGAAATAACTAGTGTTGGGTGAACTGAACTTGCAAAGTTTGGGCTCATGCCAAACTTTGCAGTGTTCGGCATGCCGAACCCGAACCCGAACTTTTAAAAAAGTTTGAGTAAAGTTCGGGTTCGGTGTTCGCTCGAACACCGCGAAATGCCGCTGCCCAGGAGGAGAGTGGGGAATCCCATGATGGGATTCTGGGGGCGGGGCTTTGACATCATGGAGACTCTTTCCTCCCCGTTTTGGCCAGCCAGGAAGTAGTCTCTGTGATGTCAAGGCCCCACCCCCAGAATCCCATCATGGGATATCCCACCTACTTTTGCTTGCAGCGCCGCTGCGGCATCCTTTTCTGTAAAAATAAAAGGAAGCAAAAGGAGGTGGGGAATCCCCCACCTCGTTTATTTTTACAGAAAAGGATGCCGCAGTGGCTTGCTGCTGTTCGGGTTCAGGTTCGGCGAACTCACCCGAACTTCACGGCAAAGTTCGGGTTCGGCGAACTCACCTGAACTTTGTTGGATTCACCCAACACTAGAAATAACCCATGAAAGATATGAAAGATATCAAATTTACTTAATTCTGCACATAACAAACTGCGTCAAGATTAATCGTTGCACAACAATGGAAAAGTGAAAACATACCAACTGAAGATGAATTATTAGAAAAAAAAATATGATCTGTGCAGAAATAAAAGATAAACATGAGTTGGAATACTGCCAAAGCTAGAATAAATTTTACCTTTGGTTAGAAAGTTGGAAAACATGAGAAATAAAATAAAGACAACCAATTAAAAAGTCAACTAGCTTATTTAACAGTGAACGGGGAAAAAAGAGGATCAGTTGAATATAGGAATGAAAGAGATATCGATGTAAGACCTATATGAAATAAAATGTATATAGTATTAGAAATATTAAATAATAATATAGAAATATCATTATAGAAAATAAGAAACAGGACTGCTACACATTGTCAATTGATGTTATACTATTTTGCTTATGTTTGTTTATTTATGTTTATAATAAAATATTGTTTGTAAAAAAAAAAATTCCAAAGTTGAGTTACACGTTGTGTTAGAAAGAACAAAAACCTTTTGCCTGTCTTTATTCTTCCAAGATTCAAATCGATTGGGGGGGTGGACTTGCGATTCTAGTAAATGCTATTGCTATTCATGTTTCCTTTCCATTTTACAGGACCTGACTGAGTAATGCCATCTGCTGCTTTAAGAGGAGCACCTGCATCTTTCAATATGTCACTGCCAGACACGGACATATCACCATGGTGCCTCCATCATTTAAAAACCATCAAATTAATCTTATTACAAAGTCTAATATTCAGATGCCAGGTCATCCTTCACAACATTCATTGCAACAGCATTCCTTAATCATCTAACACATGTTATGGATTGGGGGGATAAGCATATTGAATTAAAATGAAGTGTATTATGTATTTCTGAGCAGGTGAGGAAGTAGATAGCAACAACTTGATAGCCCCCCCATCACAGAATGAATAAGGCTGCCTTTATTTCAAAAAGTAGAGATTAAAATCCCTTGTTGGGATCACATGAGCAATTCCTATGAGGTGCTGAAGTTTGCATACTTTACCACACAAAGCCTCTGAAATATGGTGCACTACAAATCCTGCAAACATTAAGTGTGGAGGGGCGCAGAAATTATGACCCACATGTTTGTTACTATTTCTGTGACAATTGGTTCCCATGCTGAAAAAGATTCAGGAGACTAGCTGAAAACCTCACTCTCTCTAGAGAAAAGATCCATTAGAACAAAGGTGACCATGACTAACTGGATAGCAGCCATGTTTAGTTTTAAATAATTGATAATGGAATAATAATTACTGAAGCCAGAAGGCAAGCATTTCTTAAAAGAGGTTATCTTTTCTCTTTGGAAGTAAATCGGGGTGAGTTCCTCCCACTCACTTTGCCCAGACCAGTAGCAACCTGCTGGTAACATCGTGATGACATCATAGTTTGGCATCCCTTGCGGCATGGTAGGAACTGAGATAAGTAGTAAACGCACCCGTGGAGCAAGTGGTAATAAAAAGCAAACAATGAAAAGCCACTTCCTTCTTGGATCACAGAAATAGAAGTAGAGTAGAATAACAGAGGTAGAAGGGACCTTGTACTAGAAACCCTATACCAGTGGTGGCAAACCTATGGCATGTGGGTTAGAGGTGGCATGCAGAGCCCTCTCTGTGGGTATACATGCTGTTGCCCCAGCTCCGTTTTGGGTCTCTGCCATGCATGCGCGCACACTAACACCAGCCTACTGGTTTTCGGCTCTGTGCTGTGCATACATAGGGCACACATACCCAAGGTATGGGCATGCATGGGCACCTGCGCCTGCACCTTGCAGTTGGGTGCGTGCACATGTGCAATGTGCACATGCATGCACCTGCACCTTTAAATTTGGGTGCACAAGCGCACTTTAGGCACTCGATGCCTAAAATATTTATCATCACTGCCCTATACCATTTCAGACAAAAGGTTATCCAATCTCTTCTTAAAAACTAGTGTTGGACCATTTATAACTTCTGGAGGCAAGTTGTTCCACTGATTAATTATTCTAACTGTAAGGACATTTCTCCTTAGTTCTAAGTTGCTTCTCCCCCTGTTTGGTTTCCATCCACTGCTTCTTGTTCTACCCTCAGGTGCTTTGGAGAATAGCTTGACTCCCTTCTTCTCTGTGGCAGCCCCTGAGATATTGGAATAGGACTATCATGTCTCCCCTGGTCCTTCTTTTCATTAAACCAACCATGCACAGTTACTGCAACCATTCTTCATATGTTTTAGCCTCCAGTTCCATCATCACCTTGGTTAATCTTCTCTGCACTATTTCTAGAGTCTCAACATCTTTTTTACATTGTGCTGACCAAAATTGAATGCAGAAATATTGTTGGACACTGCAAAAACCTATTAGGAAATGAATTAGTTCTACATGATATATATCTTTCACAATCCCATCTTTTTCATTTCAATACATCTTGCTAAAAAGAGTGTCAGACTCTTGCTTGGAAGTAACTGGTTTTGGTTTTAAGCAGCTAGTAAAGGTGAGATAATGATAATGATGATGATGTTGAAAGGAAAAAACCTCTGCCTTGTTCTAGAAAGATTATATCAGAGGGGCAATTAATATTTATTAGGCGGAATTAAAAAATCAATTGATTTAATTTAAGTTAATTTATTTGACTTCTATGCCCCCCCAATCCTGTAGGACTCAGGGCGGCTCACAGCAATATAATACACAATAAAATACAATAATAAAAGAAGTCAAAATTAATACTAAAACATTAAAATAATAAAAACAATAAAATCCCCCACAGCATTCCAATCAACCAAATGTACATACCTATCCAATCAACACTATTCGACCATGACAGATGATAGTATTCACGGACCCCAGGCCTGCTGGCACAGCCAGGTCTTTATTGCCTTTCAGAAGACCAGTAGGGTGGGAACAGTATGAACAACTGGGGGTGGGGGAGTTGGTTCCATAGAGCCGGGGCAACCATAGAGAAGGCTTTCCCCCGTGGCCCTGCCAACCTTCATTGCTTAATTGACGGGACCTGGAGGGAAGGCCAACCCCGTGAGAACGTATTGGTCTCTGGGAGGTATATGGCAGGAGACGGTCCTGAAGATAGTCTGGTCCTAAACCATGTAGGGCTTTATAGGTAATAACCAACACCTTGAATTGTGACCGGAGACTAATTGGTAGCCAGTGCAGCTCACGGAGCATTGGTATTATATGGGTGTACTGAAACACACCCATAACGGCTCATGCGGCTGCATTCTGGATTATTTGCAGTCTCAAACACTCTTCAAGGATAGCCTCATGTAGAGCACATTGCAATAATCGAGACAAAAGATGATAAAGGCTTGAATGACTGCGCACAAAGTCTCTTGGTCCAAATAGGGCCAGAACTGGTATACTAGGCAAACCTGGGCAAAGGTCCCCCTGGCCACAGCCAAGAGATGGTAATCGAGACTCAGCTGTGGGTCCAGGAGGACACCCAAGTTGTGGAACTTGTCTGAGGGGCGGCTATATTTCTCTCTCCCGCCAGGACGATGGATGGACAGATGGAGGAAATCAAACTCATGGCCTGCAGATAGATCATCCAGCTAGACCAATTGTTTCGAGGTGGTGTCCTCTCTTGACTACAATCTCTCTCACATTCAGTCATACTTTCGGGGAATGACAATGTACTACAACACATTAGATGGAAATGTATGTCATTGGATAATTGTACTGTATAACAAAAAATAAACATTCCTTGATCAGTTCATCTTATACATATATATAAATATAAGTACATATAAGGGTATGGCTAGCTGATGAGAGCTAAATATTTATTTATTTATTTATTTATTTATTACTTTATTTATTTGATTCGACTTCTATGCTGCCCAATCCCATGGGACTCAGGGCAGCTAAATAACTTGAAATAGATCTATACTAGTCTCCCTTTGTTTTTATTATCAGTAAAAATATGTTACACACACACACACAAACACACACACACACACTGATTATCTTCTAAAAGCCCTCTGATGAAGAGATGCCTGTCCAGGAAAGCACCCTTGGAAGAAGAAGGAATTAGAGGAATTAGAAGCATCTGGGGACTGGGAAAACTATAGCAGAGACAATCTTAAAGAAGAGCTAGTGGTATCTCTGTCTACTTCCCCATCTCTTAAATAACCCAGAAGGCTAGGATTGCAAGGACTAAGGTGCAGGGAGTGTTCGAAATTAAAACATTGTGGAAGTTGAACTTCCTGAAAAGACTAATCAAACAGCTCTGGGAGAAATACTTAGCTTGGCAGATATAAGAATCTTGCTACTTATTCCCAAGGCTGTTTTCAGCTTGAGCCTTTGTTCGGCACCTCTTTGATCATACCATGAACTTCTGATTGTGTACTTGAACTCTGAATCAACTCTTGACTTCACTATTGACTATGTTCCTTGAACTCATTTGTCATTTAAAGAACTCAGTTTTGTCCTAGCTGTAGACAGTAGACTACTCTCCCTAAGATCCTAACATCAGGCCTATTTTTTTCTATCTCGTAATTATCATAGAAAAAAGCCACTTCAGGTAAAATAAAATAGGATTTTGGATCTAGACCAGTGATGGTGAACCATTTTTTCCTCAGGTGCCGAAACTACGTGTGCACATGCTATCACGCATGCACGAATGCCCACACCCATAACTCAATGCCTGGAGATAGTGAAAATGGCCTCCCCTGCCTCCCCCAGAATCCCTCTGAAGGCCTAAAACAGCCCATTGCCCAATCTTTGGTGGGCCAATAGGCCTGTTTTTTGCCATCCCCAGACTCAGCCGGAAAAGGTTCCTTCAGATTTGTTTTCACTGCCGCTGGGATTGCCTTTTCTTCTTAGTGACTTTTTTCTTTTCTTTCATTCAGTTAAAAACGCCACCCTACATTTATTCCTCCTTTCCTTTCTCTCTCTGTCTCTCCGAGCATCTTTGGGCTCTTTGTGTGAGTGAGGCTGTGTTCAATTTCCTTTCTCAGAGCTCGGGAAGGAGACGATGGAGCAACAAGAAACCCCTGGCTTGCCTGCTTCCCCCCAACATACACACCGAAGGAACCTTTTCCTGCAGGGACACAAGCCACCTTGGCATTCCGCCCCTGGGCATCGTCTAGCGCTTCATCCTGTCCAGAAGGGACTTTCTCCTTCCATCTTCACCTGCAGGGACATCACTACCTCCTTTCCTTGCAAGGTGATTTCAGGACTGGGAAGACAGGCAAACAAGCTCCTTGGGAGTCAGGACATCGAGCCTTGCTTGCTGCTGGGGGAATCTCATGGCGATAGGCAAAAACCCCACCAGGGCAGAAGGGTTTTCAGACTGTGGTCTTCGGAAGCCAGAGCACGGCGGCGGTGGCACATTTCCTGTCGTAGTGCCAGTTTCTCACCATGGACTGGCAGAAACTCCAATGGAGGGTTGTTCGGTCCAAGTCCCTCTCCCCAGGAGGGAGCACCCATCCTCGGCTTTTGTGCACTGAAGCCTTCAGTAGCCAAAACTTGGAGACCTCCGTGATGGAGCACTCCTGAAAAGACCACGGCAACTCTGACGCTTGCTTCTCAGCCTGGCCTTTGGAAGCAAGGCTGGGGATAAACCCTGCCTTGTGCCCTCCTCCTCTTCTGCCCTGCTCTCCCCACCTCGCCCCACAGGTGTCCTTCTAGTTCCTCACGCGGGCCCTTCTGCCGTTCCTCACAACTTTTTCGCTCTCTTCTTCTTCCTCGGTGGTTGGCAGGGAGGCAGCAGGAAGGGTCTGCGGGAATGGAAGGTAGGCGGAATCAAAGCCTGCTGCTTTGGGCACCTTGAAGGAACTCCCCCAGAGGAAGTGGGTGCCAGACACGGATTGAGAGCCAGGGAGCCTTGTCTGAGGCTGAAGCGCTGGTCCTTGCCACAGCCAGGATTCCCGGCCTCAAGGCTGCTGCCGCAAGCAAATGGGAAATCCCAGGCATTTCAGCTGGCAACAGTCAGCTTTGGCAGTCTGGAGGAGGGGAATCCTTGTGGCGCGGCAGTCACAAGGAAGGGAAATCCCTGCGGCAGTAAAAGCGCATACACAGTAAGAGAGCACATGCACCTGGGCTCGGGTTCATAAGGTAAAAATGGTTCAGAAGTAGAGGCAAAAAAATTGTAAACACCAGTTTTGTATCTCAAAAAGTTTGTTAGTAGAGGCGTTCGTAAATAGAGGTACCACTGTATTGTCCTCTAATGGGTCAAGGAAGTGTGTCTTTTTGTGTCTGCCTCTATCTTATCGATACACTCCTTACAGCAATCTGACTGGCTCTCCATCGTCCTAGTGCTATGATGTCAAACTCATGGCCCATAGCCCGGAAATGTCATATGCTGGCCCAGCCCCCACCTGGTTTAGCTAAGGGGGGAAAGTTCCAATATGTCATGTGACAACATGAGTTTGACACCCCTGTCCTAATATTAATGGGATGTTCAATATATGATGGATAATTACCAAGGAAATGGCAGTATTAGTTAAAAGCAATGCAATGGGAGAATTTAGAGAAATAAAACAAGCAGTGATAGAAAGCGCTCAAATGGTAATAGTCTTGGGTTGGAAGGATGCAACAAAATGGACAATGCAAAATTGGTACCAGTACATGTGGATGATATTCAATTTGAGATTATGGACAAAAGGATGAATTCGGTTAATGAAACTGATTTGCAACGACTTATGGGATGATGGGACAAGGTAAAATGATATATGGTTAGTAAAATCCGAGACCAAGCTACAAGGAATAAATTGGAATCACTTTATAATATGTAAATAGATATTTTGCTCTTGAGTTAAAATGCTATATATACGAAACACCCTCAATTTGGTGGCGGGGTGTGAATGTCTGTCTGGTGATGGGCACCAATCACAGAGCACTTTTATTAATTAATTAATTAATTAATTAATTAATTAATTAATTGTTTAGATTTGTATGCCGCCCCTCTCCGCAGACTCGTATGTTGTGTGTGTGTTTATATTCTATAAAATAAAAAATAATTTTTAAAAAGACACCCCTGTCCTAGAGCACAGGAAGCACTAACTTCTGAAAGACCATTAAAACCTGGCAAAATCTAGCATTGGGGTAGAGTGGTGGAACCCACAGAGCAGCAGTGGATTGCTCCCGGTTCAGACTGGTTCTTAGTAGAACCTGTAGCGCCAGTGACAGGAGGTTCTGCCCACTCAGCCAGGATGCTCTGCCTACCTACCCGGGATGCTTCTGCATATGCATGAACTGGTGCCAAAATTATTTACAACTCACCACTGCTACCCTGGGTACCTGTTGAGGTGCCCTGGGAAGTTGATTGAGATGTCTGTTTTTTAATTTTTTACAGATTTTTATAGTTTTATTTTGTGAGCTACCCAGAGTTTCAGGTGGACAGGTGTACAAATCTTTTAAAATAAATAAAACCATTTTTAAGATGTGGTTCAGCTGAAATATGGCTTAGCTACACTACGGCTCCATGTATTCTGTGAACTCATCCCCTGTGATTACTTTCGTACTAAATGTGTTGTTCAAATCTAGGCAACTAGATTAATTCAACAAACTATAATTCACATGTGATGCAAGCAAAACTTAAGTACAGCCATGTTTCTAAAAGAGGAGAGAGATGTTCCTCTGGGCAACTTAGAAAAGGCTTTTACCATCTGCTCCCAAAAAGAAATGAATACCTCTTTAAAGGAATACTTGTCTTCTGGAGTTTGATTAATTACTTATGTTATAAATCTTTCAAATCTGCAATAAAACTGCTGCACGGTTAATCATGGGCACCTGTTTTCTGATGTTTCTAAAAGATTTCCATCAGTTCGCCTAACTGCTTATTTGACTAAGCAAAGTTGAGTAATTGTATTTGCCAATAATCTTAAAAACACTAGATCTACTTAAAAACAGCTTGAAGGGAACTCATGTAATATCTGTTGAAGCTGGAGCTGTTGTCTGGATTAATTTATACTTATGAAATCTTCAGACAATAGGGCAGAATTTTTGCATATTTATACAGCATTGTCCAGGTAACAAGCAAAGGCAAAATTGTGAGTCCAGCAAATGCCACTGAACAGTGGAGAGGGATGCTACTTTTGTTATTGGCAAGACCTGAGCCTTTCAGAGGATACTGTTCTTCTGAAAAATTAGAGTTCTAATTACATTGAAATACTTTTTGTCCCTTTAATTGCATACCAAAAAAATCTACCTCAGACTGAAAGAAAAAATAAACAATGCATAGTTATGAAGAATAAACAACAAAATAGAACAAAATAGAATGAAAAGAGCAAAAAGAAAAGCATTCTGGATATACTGTGGAATAAATATGTATATAATAAAAGTTCCGCATAAGCATCTCAGTGAATGGTAGCTATACGTCATTATAATTGTTCATAGCTTTTCTGTTTTAATAATTAATTTCTTTGTAAACTGCATTCTGCCTTGTGCCTTGGGTCTCTAGTGTTCATTTACAGAGCAAATGCAAAACTCTTTAGTAAAACTGTTCTATCCTAGTATAATCAGATGCACACAAATTGTCTAACTAATAAAAGGATTTAATATTTACAAAAGTCTCAATATTGTAAAAGTCTTTTAAGAATCTTTTCCAAGAGAGAAGCAAATCTAGCAAACTGTTATCAGTTGGCTAAAGTCCCAGAGCGAAGATAACCCAGTAATAATTACCAGCTGTAGCCAGAGTTCTCAGAAATTAACTGGAGGACCAAAGCTCATTAGTAAAGCCAAGAATGTACCCTTTTAAAATCCAAACTGAATGCAAGAGTCAAGACGAGATGATTCCTCAATGAACAATGTTGTTTTTCTGCAACAAGGCAGGGCATGCTTCACCCTTAAATAGTGTGAGGGCATGACCCAATTACCCAGCAGCATTACTTATGAGTGACTCTTCTCCTAGCCAACCATTCATGTTTCTTATATGACCTCCAAATCCAAAAGCACCTCCTCCTCTTCCCATGAGTCAATCAGCCCTGGAAATGCTAACTCATTCCTGACAGGAAGTGCTCATTCATTCATTCATTCATTCATTCATTTATTTGATTTTTATGCCGCCCTTCTCCTTAGACTCAGGGCGGCTTACAACATGTTAGCAGTAGCACTTTTTAACAGAGCAAGGCTATTGCCCCCACAATCCGGGTCCTCATTTTACCCACCTCAGAAGGATGGAAGGCTGAGTCAACCTTGAGCTGGTGATGAGATTTGAACCGCTGACCTTCAGATCTACAGTCAGCTTCAGTGGCCTGCAGTACAGCACTCTAGCTGCTGCGCCACCCCGGCTCATGCCAGGAAGTGCTGAAAGTCGTGGCTCTCATTCCAACCCTGACTCCTCATCAGTTTCAGTGTCACTCTTAAGTGCCAGAAATACAGGACACCTGCCTCATCCCTCCAGTCTCTACATCCTTGGAGTCCATAACTATTTGTGCAGGACACGAGCGAACCATCACAAAAACTCTCTTTGGACTAAGTTTTAATAATATTTTGCAGAGACCTCTGTCCATGTAGTAAAGTTTTAGGTGGATCTTCAGTTGTTTAGACCTAAAAATCTACAATCCTAAATTCCTGGTGGAGGAAATCATTATCTTCTGATATTTTGGTCTAGATTCACCTCTGTTCAGAATGCAATCTCTAAAGTCTTTTGACTTTAGCTTAGTTTGTTTGTTTATTTATTTATTCATTCAATTTTTATGCCACCCTTCTTCTTAGACTAAGGGTGGCTTACAACATGTTAGCAATAGCACTTTTTAATAGAGCCAGCATATTGCCCCCACAATCCGAGTCCTTCCTCATTTTACCCACCTTGGAAGGATGGAAGGCTGAGTCAACCTTAAGCCGGTGATGAGATTTGAACCGCTGACCTACAGATCCACAGTCAGCTACAGTGTCCTGCAGTACAGCGCTCTACATGCTGCGCCACCCCGGCTCATTAGTTGCCCTCTGCTCCTAATTGAACTTCATTTGTGAACATTGGCTTGGCTCCCAGCCCTACTGTGAGTTACTGGCTTTCTTTATTATTCAAGTGACTATCAGTTGCTTGTTTAACAGTCCAGACAATATATTGTCAACATGTATTTAATTTCTGTACCTAGTAGAGGATTGACTATTATTTCACTGAGCTTTTAAACAAGAACTAGCATAATGTCTGCACCCTGGGTTTGATGTCCTAACTGAACCATTTCAAGCTTCTTGCCCAAGAAATCCAATAAAAAATAAAAACTTTCCTGTGGATACAGAACAGCTTAACTACCGGTTTTAAGCAAACATCCATTCAGGTAGAAAGAAGGTATAAGAATAACTTCAGACAAAGCAATTGACCTCAATGAAATGCATCCCTTTTTCATCTAAGAGTTGTTCACTTTTCAGAGTTGCCTTTTTAGCTCTCTGCTTCAGAGTCAGCAGCAAACATTTTAAAGACAGAGAACCTTTTAATCTAGCCATTCATCCTTTCCAAATGAGACACTAAGATGCATCATATTCCATGTTTTTCAGTCTCTGCCATTGTGATTGCTGACAATGAACTTTTTCTCCTCTCCCCCATCAATTTGGTATGCTTTTTTTTCTCCTCTGCAAGCACAGTAGTTACTATCTTTCTTAATTTACTGAATGCCAACCAAGAAGTTTTCTCCTTCACAGGCCCAAGTTCTTCTCTCAGTTTGGGCAGAGAGTTTGTGAGCAGAATGTTGCAGAAAGAAAGGCCTCTACATTCTCTTCTATCCTTCCACTTGCTCTTGAGTCATCCTCTCACCTGTTTCAGAGGCAGAAAATTCTCCTTTTTCATCCTCTTCTTTGCCAGGTCAGCAGCAGGATGAATTTGTGGCATGCAGATTGTGATGTACTGACAGTTTGTATATGGCTTCACCCACGTCCAGCGTTTGAGCGGGAGAATGCTCAAATGTTATTGTGTCTGACGGCTCCCTATAAAAGGGCTAGCTGTCAGACTGCAAGGGATTGGTTGTCTTGAGCGTTTGCTGAGTAAAGAGCTATTCTGAAATCGATCTCCTTGTCAAGGTTCCAGATAACATCCGAACTAAATCAGAGTCTGGATCAAAGTATCCCTCAAAGTTCCAATTTATTTCCAGAGCCATCCTGACACCTGTTGTGAGTACCCCTTGTCCACTTCAGGTCATGTTTGTGCTGGGTGCTGTGCTAGGTAAAGTTTTCGGTGAGCTAATGCATATGCTTTGAGTAATGAATGGGTGTTATCTAAGGAATGTAGATAAAGACTGAGTTTGGCATGCTTCCCGGACCCAGATCAAATCTGGCTCTAAATGAGATAGAATCTGCTTCTATGCTACTTTTAACCCTGCGTTATGTATTTGCTTGAGTTTGAATAAAGAGTGAGATTTATTAATACAGAAGTGATTTTCCAGAGATTGGAATTTATCGGAAGCCCGTGAAACAGAACAGCACCGACATAGGGAAACCTGGATCTAAGTTTCTCCACTCAGTAGAAAGTTCACATCCCTTGTCCCTACCCACAAGCTTGTCATGTTGCCCATTCAGATTGTGCCAGCGTGGCCAGTCCTTTCTTCACTTCTGGCCCCAGTGGGTGGGCATGTCCTTGAACCACTCAAAAGAATGCTTTGTGGCCACCGTTCCCTGAAAGCTGCGCACGTGAGCGCGTGCGCGCTCCAAAATACCCCCCCGCGCACCCTTTTCCTCGGCCGTGCACTCCCCATCCCCCTGCCAGCCCGCGGGGGGGGCAGGGGGAGAGGCGCGGGCAGTAGAAGGGAGCCGCGGCCACACCTGCCTCTCCATGGTGCCTCCAGCCCCCTCGCGCTCCAGGCCTCTCGGCCCTGCCCCCCACCCGCCCGGCCTCTCTTTCTCCTCCGCTGCAAGAGAGAGGGGAAGCGTTCTCTGGAGGCTGGCGGGCGCGCGGGCCGGCGCGCGCTCTTCCCATCTCCCTGCCTGCGCACCTGCCCGGAACATTCAAAGTAAGAGCGAAGGGTTTGCTTATTTTGAATGTTCCGGGCGGGTGGGCTGGCAGGGAGATTTGGGGAACGCGCGCCGCCCACCCCCGAACACCTGGCCGCCCGCCCGCCCGCCCGCCGCTCGCCCCCCCACCCGCCCGCCTCTCGCTCACCGTGTCTTCGCCTCCGCGCGCCGCCTCTGCCCGGCCGAAAACAAAACGGCTCCAAAAGTCAGCCGGGCTCCCGGGAGGCGGTGCGCGGTTGCTTTCTCTTCGCTGCAGAGCCGCCGG
The DNA here is from genome assembly GCF_031021105.1 of Erythrolamprus reginae. Taxonomy (NCBI): domain Eukaryota; kingdom Metazoa; phylum Chordata; class Lepidosauria; order Squamata; family Dipsadidae; genus Erythrolamprus; species Erythrolamprus reginae. The sequence continues at coordinate 22,350,776 of NC_091960.1, read as the reverse complement.
GCAGAGGCGAAGACAATGGCGCCCTCCACTCTCTCTCCATCTCTCTCTCTCTCTTTTTCTCTCTGTTGCTGGCGTGGTGAACGAGAGAGAAAGAGAGATAGAAAGTAGGGAAGAGAGAATGAGAAAGAAAGCGAGAAAGAAAGCAAGAGAGAGAGAAAGAGAGGGGGGAAGGAGGGTGAGGGAAAGACATAGAGGGAGGGAAGGAGGGAGAGAGAAAGAGCAAAAAAGAGAGGAAGGAAGGAAGAGAGAAAGGAAGAGGGATGGAGAGAGAGAGGGATTGAAAGATGAAGGAAGGGAGAGAGAAAGGGGGAGGGAGAGATAGAAAGGAGGGAGAAGGGGGTAGTTAGGGAGAGGGAAAAGGAAGGGCTTGGAGAAAGGCAGGGGGAAAGAAAGATAGAAAGGAAAGAGGGAGGGAGAGATAGAAAGGAAAGAGGGAGAAAGGAAAGAGGGAGGGAGGAAAGAGGGAGGGAGAGATAGAAAGGAAAGAGGGAGGGAGAGATAGAAAGGAAAGAGGGAGGGAAAGATAGAAAGAAAAGAGGGAGGGAGAGATAGAAAGGAAAGTGGGAGGGAGGAAAGAGGGAGGAAGACATAGAAAGGATAGAATTATGGATGCAAGAACTTGCTCATGTGTGATAGCGCACGCCCACACTTACTTACTTACTTACTTACTTACTTACTTACTTACTTACTTACTTACTTAATTTATACTTATATGCCGCCCAGTGCCTAAGGGACTGCCGCTCAGACACTATACTTTTCTGCTCACCCCGAAAAAAAATTAGAGGGAACACTGTTTGTGGCTGCATCTTGTTCCCTCCTGAAATTACCCCTCCCAAGTTTCCACAAATAGCAAGTCTTCTATAGATAGTGTGGCAAGCTGTTAATTTAACATCAACTTCTGCACTGGCTTGACACTCCTGTTATCATTCCCACAATTTAACACAGATCAATTGTATTCACCTGGCTCCTGCCCCCCCCCCCCCCACACACACACTTATGTATTTCTACAGCTTTATTCTACCATTCTGAGGTCCTTGGCCATAACCTCTTTTACCCCACTACTTACCTACTATAACAAGCGTTTGTTCTTTTTGCTGATCTTTACTTGGCAAATCTGAAGAGCCAATTCCAATTATGCAGTGCCATAGTAATGCAGCTATTCCTCAACTTGCAACAGTTCATGTAGTGATGTTCTTAGAAATGAAATTATGACTGTTTTTTCACAATTACAATGTTTTGCAACATCCCATGGTCATGGGATCAAAAATCAGCTGCTTGGCACCTGGTTCATATGTATGATGATTGCAGTGCTCCCGGGTCGTGTGGTCACATTTTGTGGCCCTCTGACAAGCAGTCAGTGGGGAAGCCAGATTCACTTGACAACCATGTCAAGAAAGATTAGATTATTATTAGAGTTGGTAGGGACCTTTTAGGTCATCTAGTCCAACCCCTCCCCATTCAAGCAGGAGACCCTATACCACCCCAGACAAATGGCAGTCCAACCTCCCCTTGAAAGTCTCAAGTGTTGGAGTTCTCACAACCTCCCCATGCAAACTGTTCCTCTGGTTGATCACTCTCACTGTCAGAAATGTTCTCCTTATTTCCAAGTTGAATCTGTCCATGTTCAGTTTCAATCTGTTAATCCTTTTCTGGCCTTCTGGTGGTCTGGAAGCCTGGCCCCTTCCTCTCTGGGGAAGCCCCTCACATTTGGAAGACTGCTACAGTGTCTCTTCTGGTCCTTCTCTTTGCCAGATTGGCCATGCTCAGTCCCCGCAGCAGCTCTTCCTATGCTTTAATTTCCAGTCCCCTTATCATCCTGCTTGCTTTGTTTCAATATCTTTTTTGGTAGTGTGGTGACTAACACTGAATGCAGTACTCTAGATGTGGTCTAAGTAAGGCTTTATAGAGTGGTACAGTGATCCCTCGATTTGCGCGTTCTCGATTAGCGCGAAACGCTGCAACGCGGTTTTTCAAAAAATATTAATTAAAAAATAAGTCCGCGGTTTTTTTCCTACACCACGGTTTTTCCCGCCCGATGATGTCATACTGATTGCTGATTGGCCAAAATCTCGACCAATCGTTGCAAACGCAAAAAAAGCTTTGCAACTGTTGGAACTTGTTCAGACTTGTTGGAAGATGCCTCCTAAACGTTGCACACGGAGTGGAGGCGGCGACGCTAAAAAGACCAGGAGGATACTCACAATTAAAGAGAAAATTGACATTTTGGACATGCTGAAAGGGGGATGCTCTTATGCAGATGTTGCCGCCAGCGCTGCCCCAAGAAAGCCGGTGAGAGGAAGGAAGGAGGGAAGGAGGGAGGGAGAGAAGGGAAGGAGGGAGGGTTGCCATTGCCATTGCCGCCAGCGCTGCCCTGTGGGTAGCGGCGAGGAGCCCGGAAAAATCACCATTGCATTGCCAGCCTCCGAACTTGCGTCGCTCCACCTTCTGCGCATGTGCAGCCATGGAACAAAGGGCGCGCATGCGCAGATGGTGTTTTTACTTCCGCATCCAGTATAACGCGGAAATCGGTTAGCGCGGGAGGTCTTGGAACGTAACCCCCGCGCTAACCGAGGGATCACTGTATTAGTACTTCCCCAGTCCTAGATTGTAGGACTGCACATTGCTGGCTCATATTTAATTACTGTATATACTCGAGTATAAGTCAATATTTTCAGCACAAAAATGTGCTGAAAAATCCAACCTCAACTTATACTAGAGTCTCTGACTTTCACCGACCTGAAAACTGTCCCAAAGCTCCACAGTTCCCATGTGAAAGGCAGGGAGGAAAGAAACCTCATGGCTGACAACACAAGGTTTTTTCTTTCTTTCTGCTCTTGCTAGCCCTCAGCTGCCTGATTGGCAGTAGGCTGAACCAATCACAGCTCCTTCTCTACACAGAAAGGAGGCACTGAGAGAGCTATCTGATTGGCAACAAGCTGTACCAATCACAGCTCCTCCTCTACAGGAAGCACTGGGGGAAGGGGCGGGAGGGTTGAAGAGACTTTCAGAAGGAAGGAGCCATGGCTTTCTCTTCTGATCAAGCCAGCAACAATATTTTACAAGTAAATAAAATGTACAAGTAAAATGTAAGTTACCTATTTAAATTTGATTAACAGGATAGGTTATTTTGTAAGAAAATGTTGCTTAAAGTGGGGATAACTCTGTTTAATTAAACTTTTTCTTCCAACTATACTTATCCTACCCAAGAGGATTGTTAATGCTGACTTGTTTAAAACAATACAAAGGTTAGGATAATATAATAGTATGAATTTTGTCATTAATCATTTGTTCTACATAATTAATATGAATAGATTTATCTTTTTTTTAAAGAGTGGTTTCTCCTTATACAAGATAAATATCATGTAGAAGAAAGATTTTACAATTAATGATTGAGTAACCCCCAATTGTTATTTACTGATCTATTGAGACAGTAATAATGATTTTAACTTACGAAATATGTTTTAAATGGAAAATCTGAATATTTATCATATGGAAGTTTGATTTAAGCAATTGTTTTTAAAGAATATATGAAACCCCAATTATTAAGAAAATTATAATGATATTGTAATGAAGATTAAGATAACAGGTTTTAAGATTAAGATAACATTCCTAAAGATATTTTAAGAGGTTTTTGGAATTTAAAAAAAAGAATGATTTTGGAAGGGGAGGAAGAAAGATGCAAGAAATAAAAAACATTTTGGAAGAAAAAAAGTTAAATAATATAATAATAGCAACAGGGCTGGAAGGGACCTTTGAGGTCTTCTAGTCCAGTGATTTTTAACCTTTTTTGAGCCGCGGCACATTTTTTATATTTACAAAATCCTGGGGCACACCACCAACCAAAATGACACAAATCTAATAAATAAATAAATAAATACATACACACACACACACACACACACACACATAACCCCCTCATATATACAATCCTATGTAACATCCCCTTATAAATACAGTCAATCATCAATCATCCCTCCTCAAATTTATACCACTGTCTCATTTCTGGGTATTTCTCCTGTCTTTCCCCCTTTTCTCTCTCATGTTTCTCATTTCTCTCTCTTCTTCCCTTTTTCCCTCATTCCTTCTCCCTCTCACTTCTCCTCTTTTTCCATCCATGTCTCTCTCCCCCCTTTATGCGTGTGTGTGTATACACACTCGAACCATTTCCAAAACCAGTTGAGGGCTGGGGTTTTTTTCTCTTTTATTCTTTTCAAAAACAGGTGTGGGCTGGGGGGGGGTTCTTATTATTTGGGTGCTTTTTACAATATGCTTCAAGAATCACCTCTCTCTCTCTCTTTTGTTTCTCTCTCCTCTTATTCTCTGCCTCAATCATTTTATCATTTCTCCTTTTTTCTCCCCTTTTTGTTCTCATTTCTCTCTCTCTCCGTTCCTCTCCCTATCTGTCTCTCTTGCTTTCTCTCTCTCTTGCTATCTCCCTTTTTCTCTCTTGCTTTTCTTCTCTCTCTCTCTCATTCTCTCTTATTTTCTTTCTCTCTCTCTCTTGTTCTTTCTCTCTCTCATGCTTTCTCTCTCTTGTTTTCTCTCTCTCTCTCATGCTTTCTCTCTCTTGTTTTCTCTCTCTCTCTCATGCTTTCTCTCTCTTGTTCTTTCTCTCTCTCTCTTTCTCTGTTGCTCTCTCTCGTTCTCTCTTATTTTCTTTCTCTCTCTCTGTTGCTCTCTCTCGTTCTCTCTTATTTTCTTTCTCTCTCTCTGTTGCTCTCTCGTTCTCTCTTATTTTCTCTCTCTCTCTCTTGTTCTCTCTCTCTTTTTCTCTCATTTTCTTTCTCTCTCTCTTGTTCTTTCTCTCTCTCTCATGCTCTCTCTCTCTCGTTCTCTCTCTTCCTTTCTTCTCTGTGGAGGCTGGCGAAGGTTTTCCTTAGTTTGAATGTTCTGAGCAAGCTGGCAGGGGGATGGGAAGCAGCCCCTTTACTGACAGCCCGGGACGGGACTGTGAGAGGGGTGGGCGTTCCCACAGCGCTCGGAGCGGCTAGCGGACGGATCGCCAGCGTCGCTGCAGCCACCAGGAGGAAACGGGAGAGCTGCCTTTCTGGCGGCAGTCCAAAGTGGCGGGATTAGTCATCTGTTGTCCTCCTGATGCTGCTGACGTGGTGCCAGGGACAAAACGCCCACCCACTCTTGAGGGAAAAGACGGACTGATTGGGATGGGAATTAGCATGTCTCCCGCTGCGTTACTTAGGCAAGGCAAGGCAGAAACTCGCCGGATGCGGAGCCCCAAAAAAGCGCCTCAGGAAGGCAGAAGCAAAGCACCCCCACCACCCGCTCGCTTTCCAACGCTGCGCCCGTTGCGCCGGGCTCTTTATTTATTTATTTATTATTATTTATTTCATTATTTAGATTTGTATGCCGTCCCTCTCCGAGGACTCTTTGCCTGAATCCGCCTCCTTTCTGAGGCTCGAGCGAGCCTCCTTTCCCGGAAGCCGGGGGGGGGGGGGGACGGCTTCTGCAAGTGGGAGCTCCAGGGCTGAAGCCTCAGCCCTGGAGCTCCCACTTGCAGGAGCCGCCTCGCGGCACACCTGACCATGTCTCACGGCACATTAGTGTGCCGCGGCACACCGGTTGGGAAACACTGTTCTAGTCCAACCCTTTGCCTAGGCAGGAAACCCTACATTACTTCAGACAAATGGGTATCCAACATCTTCTTAAAAACTTCCAGGGTTGGAGCATTCACAACTTTTGGTGGCAGACTGTTCCATAGATTCATTGTTCCAACTCTCAGGAATTTTCTCCTTAGTTCTAAGTTGCTTCTCTCCTTGTTTAGTTTCCACCCATTGCTTCTTGTTCTGTCCACAGGTGCTTTGGAGAATAGGTTGACTCTTTCTTCTTTGTGGCAAACTCTGAGATATTGGAAGAATGCTATCATGTCTCCCCTGGTCCTTTTTTTCATTAAACTAGGTATACCCAGTTCCTGAAACCATTCTTCATATGTTTTTTTTATTCTCTTACAAAAACAATTTTAAGAAGCTACAATAGAAGAATATTCCATTTTTATAAGTTACCAGTACCCACTGTATTTTCCACCCTGGACTTATATTCGAGTCAATAAATTTTCCCAGTTTTGTGGCAAAAGTAGGTGCCTCAGTTTATAATCGGGTCGACTTACACTCGAGTATATATGGTAGTTCTCCACCAAGACTCCAAGATCCCTCTCACAGTCCCTGCTATTGAGTGTGGTTTCACCCAGTTTATATGTATATCTTTGTTTTTTCTTACCTAGGTGTAGTATTTTACTTTTCTCTGAATTGAAATTCATTTTATTTGATGAAATTTTATTTGATGAAACATTGAAAAATGGGACAAAACTCTTAACAAATGTCTCACTTAGGAACAGAAATTTTGGGCTCAATTTTTGTCATAAGTCAAAGACAGTCAAAAACCTTTAATTATCTTTTGCAGCCAGACTTTAACTTTCCTATTTCCTCCCAGATTCTGAGTGTACCCACAAGGTTTTAAGGTGTTTATTTATTACGAAGTAGAATTGGAGCTGAAACCAAACTGACAGTGCCCATCTAAGCCAATCCCAAATGTCATTTTGATGTTCTGCCTGTTGAAAATCACTGTGGATTTGCCTTTGCTTTTCTCTGCTGGATACCTTGGCTTCTCAGAAGGCACAATCCGCATTTAGGAGGTGAAGGCTGAGCATCAATTCAAGGAGACACTTAATTTTTGATCAGCCTCTTTGCATAAGTATTGCAGGAAAATTAACTTGCAGGCATGCTCGTAAAAAGCCAACTATGCAGATGGAATTAGAATTTAATATCAAGATGTCAGATGTCATTCTTGCAAATCTTTCGCTGTTCGCTATTTATTGGCATTCCCTAATGGCAGGGTTTTTTTTCCCTCCTCTGCTTCAGTCACAGAGATAGACCTAGCCATTGACAGCCTCCCCCCCCCCCCATTCCAAGAAGAGTAATTACACAGAGATGGACAAATAGCGCCTTGGCATATGCAAGATTTCAGTCCCTGAGGCCTATGAACAGTACAATACCCTTATTATCTGTGTCTATTAAGACATGATGAGTGCTAAGAGGTTAATCTGCAAAGTACTACTGAGAGTCAGAAAGAATTAAAGAGAGGCGGTCTAACTTCTGATTTATCAACACACAAATAAATGCATTTCTCCAAACTTGTGGGGCTGATTAGTAAGATGCCTTAGTTTATGATAATGTGCTCATGAAGTAGAACTGGTGTAATTTAGGCCCAGAAGCGAAGAAAGAATGCATTTATTTGTGAATAAATGCTTCCATTAAAAGGTTTCCCATTATTTTGTTGCATTCAATCATCCTACTGGTTCCTTAGCACATTTATTTGGAAGTTAACCCCACTGTGCAAAAGGTTGATGGTCACATAATTGTAGTAAGATGTTTAAAATCATGGTTTGTTGACCAAGCCATAGTAGCCTCTTTTACATATTATGTATTAAACCACAGTATACTGGTCAAGCTGGGGGGCTATCCCAGGGTATTAACTCAGTACAATGAGATATCAAAGATTATTTTATTGGCAGGCATTCCCAATCAATTATTGAAGTCATTCTTCTGCAGTGTAATCTCTCACATTGTACAGGTAAAAAGAGGTTGAATTGTCCCTGATTCTCTGCCCTCAGGCAGTTCTACATATTGCTTTTGCATGCTGACTTGCTTAGTGAAAAAAAACAAAAACCCTCTAGAATGTTCTCTCCAATTACCCCTCATCCCAAGTCAGAGCCAATAAGAATACACAGATATGGTCACATGTAAAACTACATTACCCAGAGTGGAATCTGACTACATTTCCCCTAATGCAATGTCTTAAAGAAACATGTCTTAATACAAGCTAACTATTTCTGTATGTGGTGACAGCACATACAGTGAGAGAATTCACACATCAGGAAACACAAAGAAGCCATATTATAGCTTATCCTTTGACATGTGTAAAACAATAGGATTGCAGTTTCCCTTGCCTATATTCCCCCGTCCCCAAAAGTAATAAAACAACTTTTAAAAACCCACCACATTTGTAACTGTTATTGCACATTTTGGTCATATATTTCATAGTTTTAATTATATGCTGTCTGAACAAGTATTTCCTTGACTCTTTCTGAATCTTTGCCATTTAATTTGAGCCTTTCATTATAGGAGCTGAACAACAATTTTCATTATTATTATTATTATTATTATTATTATTATTATTATTATTATTAATTAGATTTGTATGCCCCCCCTCTCCGCAGACTCGGAGCGGCTCACAGCAACAATAAAACAATGTACAACAAATCTAATAATTTAAAAACACTAAAATCCCCATTATTAAAAGCAAACATACACACAAACATACCATACATAAACTGTATAGGCCTGGGGCAGATGTCTCAATTCCCCCATGCCTGACGGCAGAGGTGGATAGTCCCCATCCACAAAAAAGGCAAAAAGACCGACCCAGGTAACTACAGACCAATCAGTCTGACCTCTATACCTGGAAAAATACTGGAGAAAATAATCAAAAAACAACTTACCCACTTCCTAGAAACAAACAAGATCATATCCAATAGCCAGCACGGATTCATCAGAAACAAATCATGCCAAACCAATCTCATATCATTTTTCAACACCATAACCAAGTCAGTTGACCAACACAACTCAGTGGACCTCATATACTTGGACTTCAGTAAGGCTTTCGATAAAGTCGACCACAATCTCCTAATCCACAAACTAGAAAAAAATGGAGTAGATTACTACACATGTAGATGGATAAACAGTTGGCTGACCAACCGCACCCAACGAGTTGTCCTCAACGGCACCAAATCCACATGGAAAAAAGTAGACAGTGGAGTACCACAGGGCTCTGTCCTGGGTCCTGTACTCTTTAACATCTTCATCAACGACCTGGACGAGGGAATAAAAGGGGAACTAATAAAATTTGCAGATGACACCAAGCTGGCGGGGGTAGCCAACACCCTTGAGGACAGGCTCAGAGTACAAGAAGACCTAGACAGACTATCACAGTGGGCCCATACCAACAAAATGAGGTTCAACACCGACAAATGCAGAGTCCTCCACCTCGGCAAAAAGAACCCTAGACATACATACAGCCTGGGAGATACCCCACTCAGCAGTAGTGACTGCGAAAGAGATCTTGGAGTCTTGGTGGACAATCAACTAAACATGAGTCAGCAATGTGCAGCAGCAGCCAAAAAAGCCAACTCAATCCTAAGCTGCATCAACAGAGGAATATGCTCCAAGACCAGGGAAGTACTAATACCACTCTACTATGCCCTGGTCAGACCCCACCTGGAGTACTGCATCCAATTTTGGTCACCTCACTACAAAAAAGACATCGAAACACTGGAGAAGGTGCAAAAAAGAGCAACCAAAATGATTAGGGGACTCGAAACCAAGACTTACGAAGAGAGATTGAGAGAACTGGGCATGGACAGCCTAGAAAAAAGAAGGTCTAGAGGGGACATGATAGCAGTTTACAGATACTTGAGGGGTTGCCACGGTGAGGAGGGGGTCTCTTTATTCCCCAGGGCACCAGAGGGCCGGACGAGGAACAATGGTTGGAAGCTGACCAAGGAGAGATTCAACCTGGAAATAAGGAAGAACTTCCTGACGGTCAGAGCGATCAACCAATGGAACTGCCTGCCAGGGGAGGTGGTGAACTCCCCAACTCTGGACACCTTCAAGAGGAGATTGGACTTCCATTTGGCTGGGGTGCTGTAGGGTTTCCTGCTCAGGCAGGGGGTTGGACTCGATGACCTAACGGTCCCTTTCAACTCTATTAATTAAAAAAAAAAAGTAGTTTACAAAAGGCAAGGAGGGTGGGGGCAGTTCTAATCTCCGGGGGGAGCTGGTTCCAGAGGGTCGGGGCCACCACAGAGAAGGCTCTTCTCCTGGGTCCCGCCAAATGACATTGTTTAGTCGACGGGACCGAGAGAAGGCCAACTCTGTGGGACCTAACCAGTTGCTGGGTTTCGTGCGTCAGAAGGCGGTCCTGGAGATATTCTGGTCTGATGCCATGAAGGGCTTTATAGGTCATAACCAACACTTTGAATTGTGACCGGAAACTGATTGGCAACCAATGCAGACTGTGGAGTGTTGGTGTAACATGGGCATACCTTGGGAAGCCCATGATTGCTCTTGCAGCTGCATTCTGCACGATCTGAAGTTTCCGAACACTTTTCAAAGGTAGCTCATGTTATACACATTTGATCTATACCAATTGCTTTCTTCTAAGTTAAATAGCTCTGAACATAATAATCTTACTTTGTATAGCAGTTAGTCTGTCACTTCGGCATTTTGGTTAGAACGCCCCCCCCCCCCCCCCCAATATTTTCAAGCTGCATAAAATGTGGTAACATTCCAAGCAGGATTGCTACACATAGGTAGTTGAGGGATTATTTTTTACTCCTTTCCTCAAAAATGGATTTATTCCACCAGTTTCGAAGGCTGCCCAATAACCTTCAACAGAGGCTTGGTCAAAATCCTTTAAATAATTTTAATCCAAATAAGTTAAGTCATCCACATCCCTCTATGCTTACTGTACTTGCTAACACTCCAGGCAAAATGTGAGAGATGCAAGATAAGACTTAACTTGGCAGATGTCCTGTTGGTTCTTTGTAGCGAGTAGAGACTTTCTACATGCTTAATAATCTTTCCTTTATTAAAGCTTTCTCTCAATATAGCCAGAATAGCAAATGAGAGAGTTAACCTGTGACTTTTTCTATCTTTTCCTTTTTCTTAGCTGGTAAGAACATGTATTGTCCCCTGTACAAACATTTTATTTATTGATTGATTGGATTTATATTTTGCCATTCTCTGAGGACTCGGCGCAGCTTACAACATATCAAAAAAACAATATACAATATAAACATCTAAAATTCAATTAATTTAACTAATTGCTCTAAAAACCCTAACCCTAATTAAAAATCACTCATTCCTGTTTGAACAACCGACATATCTTACATTCATTGGCCAAGGGTTAGAGTCTAATGGCCCCAAGCCTGGCGGCAGACAGGCAGACTCTTATGGAAGGTGAGGAGGGTGACGGCAGTACGAATCTCTGGGGGGAGCTGATTCCAGAGGGCCAGAGCCCCCACAGAGAAGGCTCTTCCCTTGGGTCCTGCCATGCAGCATTATCTAGTTGACGGGATTTGGAGAAGGCCGACTCTGTAGGACCTAAATGGTCACTGGGATTTGTGCGGCAGAAGCTGGTTCTGCAAGTAATCTGGTCTGATGCCATGTAGGGCTTTATAGGTCATAACCAACACTTTGAATTGTGTCCAGAAACCAATCAGCAGCCAATGCAGTCTGCGGAGTGCTGGAGAAACATGGGCATGCCTTGGAAGGCCCATGACCTCTCATGTGGCTGCAGTTTGCACAATTTGTAGTTTCCGAACACTCTTCAAAGGTAGATGCGCGTATCATGCCGCCTTGATTGCATCATTAGAATCCCGCCCGGCCGCTCTGTTTAGGGTGACCCGCTCCCTTCTTAATCAGGGGGGAGTTGGGGAGCCCTTACAGAGCAGTGCTGAGGACTTTAACACGTTTTTTGCTGATAAAATCGCTCGTATCCGAGCTGACCTCGACTCCAATTGTAAAACAGAGTCGAATGACAACGAGTCAGTCGAGGTGACTGGGGCTAAACGTCTTTGTCCATCTGTCTGGGAGGAGTTTGACTTGGTGACACCTGATGAAGTGGACAAGGCCATTGGAGCTGTGAGCTCCGCCACCTGTTTACTGGATCCGTGTCCCTCTTGGTTGGTTTCGGCCAGTCGAGAGGTGACACGGAGCTGGGCCCAGGAGATTGTCAATGCCTCCTTGGGGAGGGGGTCCTTTACGGCCCTTATAAGGAGGCACTTGTGCGCCCCCTCCTCAAGAAGCATATGGGGAAGGTTGTCGAGAAGGTGGTGGCGCTCCAACTCCAGCGGTCCTTGGAAGAAGCAGATTATCTAGGTCCTCAGCAGTCTGGATTCAGGCCCGGCTACAGCACGGAAACTGCTTTGGTCACGTTGATGGATGATCTCTGGTGGGCCCGGGACGGGCTTGTCCTCTTGACCTCTCAGCGGCTTTCGATACCATCGACCATGGTATCCTTCTGCGCCGGCTGGAGGGGTTGGGAGTGAGAGGCACTGTCCTTCAGTGGTTCTCCTCCTACCTCTCCGGTCGGTCGCAGTCGGTGTTAGTGGGGGGTCAGAGGTCGACCTCTAGGTTTCTCCCTTGTGGGGTGCCTCAGGGGTCGGTCCTCTCCCCCCTGCTATTTAACATCTGCATGAAACCGCTGGGTGAGATCATCCAAGGGCATGGGGTGAGGTATCATCAATATGCCGATGATACTCAGCTATACATCTCCACCCCATGTCCAGTCAGCGAAGCAGTGGAAGTGATGTGCCGGTGCCTGGAGGCTGTTGGGGCCTGGATGGGTGTCAACAAACTCAAACTCAACCCAGACAAGTGGCTGTGGGTCTTGCCTCCCAAGGACAATTCCATCTGTCCGTCCATCACCCTGGGGGGAGAATCATTGACCTCCTCAGAGAGGGTTCGCAACTTGGGCGTCCTCCTCGATCCACAGCTCACATTAGAGAAACATCTTTCAGCTGTGGCGAGGGGGGCGTTTGCCCAGGTTCGCCTGGTGCATCAGTTGCGACCCTATCTGGACCGGGAGTCACTGCTCACAGTCACTCATGCCCTCATCACCTCGAGGCTCGACTACTGTAACGCTCTCTACATGGGGCTACCTTTGAAAAGTGTTCGGAAACTTCAGATCGTGCAGAATGCAGCTGCGAGAGCAATCATGGGCTTCCCTAAATACGCCCATGTCACACCAACACTCCGCAGTCTGCATTGGTTGCCGATCAGTTTCCGGTCACAATTCAAAGTGTTGGTTATGACCTATAAAGCCCTTCATGGCACCGGACCAGATTACCTCAGGGACCGCCTTCTGCCGCACAAATCCCAGCGGCCAGTTAGGTCCCACAGAGTGGGTCTTCTCTGGGTCCCGTCAACTAAACAATGCCGCTTGGTGGGACCCAGGAGAAGAGCCTTCTCTGTGGCGGTCCCGACCCTCTGGAACCAACTCCCCCCAGAGATTAGAATTGCCCCACCCTCCTTGCCTTTCGTAAGCTACTTAAAACCCACCTCTGCCGCCAGGCATGGGGGAATTAAGACTTTTTTCTCCCCCTAGGCCGTTACAACTGTATACATGGTATGTTTGTATGTATGTTTGGTTTTTATATATTAAGGGGTTTTAATTTGCTTTTAGTATTGTATTGTATTGTATTGTATATTTTCATGATTGTTGTTAGCCGCCCCGAGTTTTCGGAGAGGGGCAGCATATAAATCCAATAAAACTTGAAACTTGAACTTGAAACTAGTCCCATGTAGAGAGCATTGCAGTAGTCAAACCTCGAGGTGATAATACAGAGAATGATATTCCATGTTTTTGTAGGAAGTTCTGTCATTTGCTTTTTAAGTTTCACAAGAAAGCTCAGATACCATTTTGACTTTAGATCAGAGGTATTCAAACTTGGTCACTTGTGGACACATTGCCAGCAAAGCTGGATGGAGAATTTTGGGAGTCGATGTCCACAAATCTTAAAGTTGCCAAATTTGGGGACCCTTGCTTTAGACCATTATTATTCTTAATTTCTACAATACTGTTTTGCTACTATTTGCCTGAAATCCTTTCTGGAAATATGTTTTGTTACAGCTATGTCTTTGTGCTGAAATCACATATAATTCATTTAACTGCTCTATGGTTTCCTTGTTATCTCTTAAAATTCCATTAATGCTCCTGTTGGGCAGTTTTTCAAATGCATTCAAAATTATGTTCCCTATTTAGGATTGGGGGGAAAAAAGAAATACTGTGAGAATATTATTGGAGAGATGCTTGCCAGTCACATTTTGCATAAGTTAGCATTCCTAATCTGCCGCTACGTGTAGAGATTTTGTGGTAAAGGATCACCACCTTTTAGCAAACTAGCATGATTAGATAATGCTAATTTTTAACCCAAGAAACAAGTATCCATGCAAAATTTGGAAGCTTCTCTTTTGCTTCTCCCTGAGATAAAAGCTGCTAAATCTTTACTATTTAAAAATTGCTTTCTGTGGTGGTAAATGAGATTCAGAATAATAGGTTATTTGGTGGTGGACTCAGTCTATTAGAGATGCTGTCTCCAAAATACATCAATTTTCACCCACCCCCTCTGAAATGCTATTTTTATGAAGTCTATTTTTTAATTCTATATTCTTTTTTGTAAAAAAAATACACAGAATAAGCAAAATGGACTTATTAAAAGCTATTTTTCTTGGTGTTCCAGTAAAAATTAATGAACCATTCTGGATTTAGCAGTGCCATCTCCTGATGATCACAAAAGTAATAAGCCTATTGGATGATTAATAGAATTTCAATCAACCTCCAGCATAACCTCCTCCTTTTCCTATCCTATATTGCCTTAAGTGGAATGTATCTTACAGAAATTTGCCTAGATAATTGTTTGCACAGTTGGCTTGCTTGAAGGCTGTATTTTGCATTTAGAGAACTAGGAGGGTAAGAATTAGATGCCTCAGAAATGAAAGTGTTGAAGTTTGTGTATCTAGGTGGAAACAATGAATGTTGCTTAACACAAATTAGCAGAGGTGGGCAAACTTCTCCTTACAAGCTGCTCCATTCAACTGAAAAAGTCCCTTTCTCTTGGGGTGGGGAGAAATGCCAACCCTTTATTCTCCTTGCCACACACCAACCCTGTCTGTCCCTGACTTTTTGGTGAACCTTCAACAATAATATAAACTGGAGTCCTCAAACCTGACAACTTTAAGACGTGTGGACTTTAACTCCCAGAATTCTGAGATCTGAAGTCCACATGTCTTAAAGTTGCCAAGTTTGAAGACCTCTGATATAAAACATCACTTATCCCCTTCCACTGATTCTGAAACCTAAGTTGAAATGACTGAAGCATGTCTCCTTATAAGAAAGTGGAAAATCCCAGCATCTTAATAAAAAACTAAAAGAAAAATTCATTCAAAATCTGAAAATTCCTCATATCCACAGTAAGCATCCTTGCTCAAACACATCTTGAGATCACCATTTCAAGATAGTGAGTCTTACTTGAGACTTTCAAGAGGAGATTGGTCTGCCATTTGTCTAAAATGGTGTAGGGGCTCCTGCTTGAGTGGGGGACTGGACTAGATGACCTACAAGGTCCCTTCCAACTGTAGTAATCTAATCTTACAAAATGCAAAATTCTGTTGGGTGGGAAACTGCATTTCCTCTCTAGCAGACCTGAAGTGTAATTCCTAGAAGGAAGGCTAGATTTGCTCAATTTCTAGAGACAAAATATAGATTTCCCTACAAAAGTAACCAACTTTTCTTTTTAACAATCTTTTATTGTTGTCTGTTTGGCTATTGAATAAAATTCACCTCCATTTCAAGCAACTGTCCTGTGCTCTTTGGGAAAACTCAGTTTGGGGATTTCTTTTCACATTTCAACCCCTATGAATATAGAAATGCAGTTTCTCCAGGTTTCTCTGTGTCCCTTCATATATACTGGGGGAAAAATCCAAACCGAGATAGAAATGAAGTTATGTGGACATTGAACAAAGGATTTTCATTAGATGATCCAATAATTTCTATGTGCATGAAGAAAGCCACCTTTTCCTCAATGCTGCAGTGTTGTTTCAGTGGCTTATGGATCAAAAGTGATACCATACCATTGGGTTCCTACCTGGATTGGGGGGGGGGCATTCTGTTAGTGGAGCTGCAAATTTAGCTCAGGTGACCAGCAGGTGTGTGCATACATTGTTGTGAGATTTGGCTTCTGCACATGCGCAGGAAGCAAAAACATGTGAGAGGACATGCAGGTGTGTGAGATTTTGGCAATTTTCATTGATTTTTTTGCTTTTATGCATGCGCGGAGGCAAAAAAATTGCCGAAATCTCATGTGCCCATGCATCTTCTAGCAAAATTTGCTTCCTGCGCATGTGCAGCAGCCAAATCTTGCTCCAACGCACCTGCGCACCTGCCAGACACCTGTATGCACTTGCTGGTCACCCAGAGCTGTGCGCACATCCACACCAATAGCACAGGTAAGTTGTAACCCCTACCTGTATACTACAGAAATAACAATAATGATAAGGAATTTGGTTAGATTTAGATAGTTCTCTCTGGTTGTCCTCAGACAATATGCTGCATTTTTGCAACAGGTTCTCATTTTGGTTGATGGTACACACACACACATTCATTCTCTCTCTCCCCCCCCCACCTCCCTTTGTCTCTGTCTCTCTCTGATTTAGCATGTTGCAGGAGACCAGGCCACTACATTAATTCAATTTATGAAACAATATATTAAGTGAACCAGCAAAGTGCAGCCATTCACGACCCTATTGGAACGCTCCAGGGAGGTGCACGCAACTAAAAGCTGTGCTCTCCCAGCGGGGTGAAGGGTGGGATGGAAGGACTCAGGTGCTCAGTTGGGAAAGTTGGCCAGGAATCGAAGGGCAGGTGAACGTTGTGCTGGGGCAATTTCCACGCAGGAAAAGCTCAGTACACTTGAACGTCCAACTGAAGGGAGATGATGCCGCTGCTGCTGCCACTTCTTCCAGCTACAAGGATCATGGATTCCGCCGCCTTGGCTGCCTCCAGCAGCGGGGACAGAAAGAACAGGAAGGAGATCTGAAACTTTTGTAGTGGGATGCTGAGCAGAGCCGGGCTGTCCCCACCTTCTTAAAGTGAAGCAGGCAGTTTAAGAAGGCGGGGGCAGCCCAGCCCCATTTCCACCGGTGGAACAGTGTTCCACACTGTGGTGCCTGCTGCCCATCTCTGAAATGAACCCAGTGCATTAATTCACTGATAGGTTAACTCTGTTATGTGAACAGTTTGGGTACATGTCCTGGCTTTTTCTTTCTTTCTTTCTGAGTAGAAGCAGTGGGCTTCCTCTTCCTTTAGCTACCGCCTCCTGCTCTTATTTTCTCTGGATGAGTATCTAATCATTTAAGCAGATTACCAATCAATAAAGGTCTTCATAAAAGAAGAAGAAAATGGTTGGCTGTTGCTACTTGGTCTCTTGTCCTTTTCCTTTGAGTGACAGCAATTGTGGCTCTTAGAAATAACATTTGCTACCCATTTGCATATTGCTCACATTTTATTCCAAGGGTCTTCAGACTTGGCAACTTTAAGACTTGTGGACTTCAATTCCCAGAATTCTGGGAGTTGAAGTCCACAGCTCTTAAAGTTGTCAAGTTTGGGGACCCCTGCTTTATTCAGTGGGGAAAGGAAGAAGAGGAAGTAAGCATGTGGGATGGCATATTGCCAAGGATCCTTCAAAATCTTGAGCTAGTCCTGGTTGCCATAGAGATTCTCATTCTATATCTGCTTTTTATTGTTGTTGCTTTCTACAAATGAGGATTATAATAAAAACATAGATTTTGAATTGTACAAAAATATCCAGTCATTCAATTCTGTAAAACTAATTCCGGTTATAGTTAGACAACATTGCTCTCAAAGCAAGATATTATTCAGTACTGAATCTCCATTTTATTTTTGTGCTCCAGTTCTTGTGTGTGTGTAACATATTTTTTGCTGATAATGAAAAGGAAGGGAGACTAATATAGATCTATATAGATCTCATCAGCTAGCTATACCCCTACTGGGATTTGAACCTGGGCAGTCTGCCTCTAAGGCAGTAGCTTTGTTTGTGTGTGTGTGTGTGTATAAAATGATGTATTACTTTAAAGGCATTATCCCTGGTTCCCTCTCTCTCATACTACTCCTCTCCCTCCCAGGCACACTCCTTGCACCCCCCAAGTTCATTTGTTTATCCCATGATCTTGTAACAGGTCTGCGTCATTCCTCAACCCCACCCCAACCAAGTCCTCTCCCCATCAATAATATAAAAGAGAAAATGGATGAGGAGGGGCTGAGAATGACCTGACAAAGAGACTCAGCCATGGCATGATTCTATGGGTTGCCAAAGATACATAAGGCAGTGGTCCAGCTAGGCCCAATATTCTCCCTCTGCAGCACCCCCACGTTTGTCCTAGCCAAGTGGCTATATGGCCAACTACAACACCTGGTTGAAGGTACCAGACTTTTTACAATGGATGTCAGGAGTGGTACTTGGGGAAGATGAGATGATGTTGTCTTTTGATGTCATGTTGTTGACATCAACACCTGGTTGAAGGTACCAGACTTTTTACAATGGATGTCAGGAGTGGTACTTGGGGAGGATGAGATGATGTTGTCTTTTGATGTCATGTTGTTGTCCATCCCCCAGGAGTTAACAGTCCTGACTATAAAAGGACTATTATTGGCGATAGAACCAACAAACCCTAAAACCCTCAGTGTGGATGACCTTTTTCACCTGTTGAAATTCTGTCTCAGGACTTATTTTACATTTGATGGGCAGAGATACAAACAAATGAAGGACATATCGATGGGATTGCCAATCTCGGGGGTGATTGCAGAGGCAGTCCTCCGAGTCTGCGGAGAGGGGTGGCATACAAATCTAATAAATTATTATTATTATTACTATTATTATTATTATTATTATTATTATTATTATTATTATTATAGTATGTGGTAATGGAAGCTTACAAACCAAGTTTTGGGCACACTGCTGATGGCATATTTGCCATCATTAAACAAAATAATAATAATAATAATAATAATAATAATAATAATAATAATTTATTAAACTTGTATGCCACCTGAAGAATACTAAGGCAGTCAGTTCTTTTAAATCTCTTTATTCTCGGGAGCAGGAAAGAACATTGCAATAGTGACTTCAGCTCTAGACGCGACTGACTGAAACAGTGTCAGCTCACCTCTTTTATACTTTCATTTTCCTGCTTAAACGCAACTGTCACTTTCTCAACCAATCACATTTCAACAATCCACATTCAACTATTTATATTATCCCAATCCATATTCAACACCACCCCTCTCCGAAGACTCAGAGTGGGGTTTATGGGAGTCCTCAATTCCTTATACCCCGACATCCAATTTACAGTGAAGGAGGAGACCAATAACAAGCTGGCTTTCCTAGATGTGTAAATCAGCTGCAACCCGGATGGGAGCATCGATTTAGAGTACTGTATATCGAAAGACCACAAGCACGGATCATATTTTGCACAATGACAGCAATCACCTCACTGCACACAAAGTCAGCTACATTCAGACACTGTTTAATAGGATAGACAAGCATTGCAGCACATTGATGGCCAAAGCAAAAGAGCAGGCACATCGCTACCAGATCTGCATGCTCAATGGCTATTTGATGGATTTTATCCAGTGATGTATTACATCTAGGGCCTGGCAGCCTATTGAGGGTGCACGTAGAACATCAATGTGGAGGGTGCTTCCATACATACTGGGGGTATCTGAAACTGCTGCATGCATTTTTGCACCACATGGGGTTAAAGTGGCACACAAACCAGACCAAACATTGAAGATGACAGTGATGTGCCCAAAAGAAGCACTATCAAAGGAGGAGACATCCTCAGTAATCTATCATATTAACTGCAGCAACCCTCCCTACTTTAGGCATAGAGATTGGCCCAGTGAAGGCATGGCAAACCTGGACCGAGTGCAGGAGAGCTCAGCAGAGCAGTGTCGGAATGGGATGGACAAGGATGGGGGGATGAGGAATGACACAGACCTGTTACAAGATCATGGCCTAAACAAATGAATTTGGGGGATGCAAGGAGTGTGCCTGGGGGGAGAGTAGTAGTGATGAGGGGGAGGGAACTGGGAAAATGCCTTCAAAGCAGGGTTGGGTTACTGCCCAGACAGGGGGGAATGCAGTGGGGTAGCGAAAATGGAGCTCCACCCCAGAGCACCCAATTTGCACTGTAAGAGGTTGAAAGAAAATGCCGGGCGTCCTGCATAAGCCACACCAACAGTGTGGTAATAAATATTTTGGTAGCCCTTCACTGCTTCAAAGTAATACCTGACAGTTTTGTATCACCCCCCTACTCCTGGGGAGAGAAAGCCCAAGCAATACAGAATAGGGAAGGAAGGTAACAGAAGCTGCACCTCCATTAGTCAGCATGACTATGGCAAAAATAACAAAGCTAACTAAGGCAAGGATGTAGGCCCATCATGCGTGCAATGATTAAATTGATCAGTAACACATAAAAAGCAAGCATCTCTTCAATGGTGATTTGACCCTCTGACAATGTTAGCAGGGGTTAACAAAAGATTAGTAAGAAAATATTGTTTTAAAAAAATATTCCAGAGATTGTGATGTTCTGTCACATTTTTAGAACAGTTCACTCTATAGTGTATGTGTGTGAGGGGGGTAGTATTCTTGACAACTGCACCAAGATGCTTTGTTTACACCAGTGCTTCTCAAACAGTGAGGTGGGGGCCCCTGGGAGGGGAACGCAGAGCGATGCTGGGGGAGAGGGGCATGACCCCAGGGAACATGGGTTTTTTGCTGCAGGGAGTAGGGTTTTTTGCAATGAAAAATAGCACATAGCAGGAGATATGAAGTGCAAATAACAAACTCTTAGGAGACACCATGGAAAAATATTTGCCAGATTTTGGTGATTTTTGGTGATTTTTCAGCAAACAAATCGCTGAAATCTCACACATCCACACGTATTCTCATGATATTTGCTTTCTGTGCACGCACAGAAGCAAATCTTGCTCCAAAATGCATGCACGCCCGCCGGACACCCGGAGCTATGCGCGCCTCAGCACCAGTAGCAGTGGTAAGTTGGAACTGCCGCCTGCATAGAATTTAATTCATTCACCATGAACTCCTCTTGGTTCCCTGCCTGGCTTTACATATGATAAACAATGACTTCTTTAACCAGCTATCTTCATATCATATAAACCATAGTTTTCAGCAGCCCAAGCTCAAATAAGACATATTATGTTTAGATCCAGATACAGTTGGCACAGGTGACTCATCCCTTGATGTTTTCAAACATCTATTCATTGCATGCAGCCGTGTTTCTCAAACCTTGGCAAATATAAACTGTGCAGATTTCAACTTTCAGAATTCCTCAGCCAGCATTGCTAGGAGTTGAAGTCCACACACTTAAACCTGCCAAAGTTGACACACATTGGTATATAGATGTATCTGCCTTGGATAAGAGAATTGAAATGCTGCTTTTTAGTATATGTTGCACATTGTTAAACACTCTAACATAGTTTGCAACAGTTTACATTTAGCCAAATGTGTATATTGTCATATTTGATAAAATAGCTATCTCAGTGTTCTACATGTTTAAATGTGCATTCCAAGAGAAAACTCTAGCCCTCTAATATTGTCTTGAGACACCTATTTTCAAAATAGGTTTTTCTTAAAACAAGAGAGCTGGTTAAGGCAGATTATTTAGAAAAAGAATAGGAATGAGACTGTCCCAAACTGGTATATTCATCAGACAGCCCCCTTTTTAAGAAAATACATTGATCTATAACTTCCAGAACTTCATGGTGTTCATTTAGTTATACTGCATTGGAGAGTAACAGCTTGAGTGATTCAGATTTAGATAATTTTGCTGTAGATGAAACAAACTCCCTATTTGTTTATTAAAAAGTCTGTATCATGTAAATTTAAAGGGCTGCAGGCCAACAGAGTAAATGGGAGTGCAGAAACAAGAATTGCTTTTCTTTTGCTAAGTGATTTTTTCTCTTTTTAAAAAAGAGCCTTCCTGCAGGTTGAAAGATGATAGTTTTTATTGGATATTCCAACTTAATGAACTCCTTTGTGGTAAAAGTAATTCAATAATGAATTGGGTTCCTAGTTTGTCATCAACAGCTTACTAAAAACCGAGAGAAGAGAAAGAGAAATGGAATTCGACTACATGATTGTTTTATCTCATTTACTTTAATTGTGTTACGAATACTGGAGAAACATTGTTAACACCAGTGCAGAATTTTCCTAGAGACAGGGAGCAAAAGCCAATAAGTTTCTACTGAGAGAATGCCATACTACTGTTCACTGTAGGAATATCAATATTATTGAGTTTAGTCAGTGGGTTTCAAATTGTTTTCCAAGGAACTGTATGGAATTTATTGGAAGCTTCTCATTGAGTGAATCACTCGTGTTGAGCTGTAACCAACAAGAACTGATCTTCTTTAGATGCTGACATTTTACACACACACACACACACACACACATTTTGTTATATATAAAATCATATCAGATATCATAGACACCAAGCTAAGGAAATCTGAGCTAGTACATGAGGACAGCTCAGAACGGCATTGGGAACAATACCAGAGGCTCAAAGCACCAGTTGATAGAGCAATCACTCAAGACTAAGATCTAGAGAAATGAATCTGAGCACAGCCTGGATTTATTAAAGAAAACGCTATGACTCAATGCTGCACATGTGAATTTGTGAATGCTTGCCACTGTTCAAAGTCAATATAACCATTCTCAAGAACTCAAGGGGACTGTGGAAAACAACATTGGAATTCAACTTAAAGTCGCAGAAATAATGATCAAATGTGCATTATACCAAAGTGATGCAGTGTCACTGCTGCTGTTTTGCACAGGCTTGGACTCTCTCAGTCAGATTATCACAAAGACTGGATAGGGATACATGTTCAATAGAATAGAACTTTATTGGCCAAGTGTGGACACACAAGGAATTTGTCTTGGTACATATGCTCTCAGTGTGCATAAAAGAAAAAAAATATGTTCATCAAGAATCACAAGGTACAACACTTAATGATTGTCTGGATATAAATAAGCAATCCAATCATATTAGCAACAGTCAATATAAATTGCAAGAATACAACCAACAAAGTTACAGTCATACAATCATTAGTGGGAGGAGATGGGTGATGGGAACGATGAGAAGATTAATAGTAGTGCAGACTTAATAAATAGTTTGACAATATTCAGTAGCAATTGTTTTTTCTCCAGTTCTAAGTTTGTGTCTGTCATGTTGGGTTGCAGAACCAAAATAGACAGATATAGAGGTGCAAACAGAGGTGGGCTGCTGCCGGATTTGGGGGGGGGGGCAGAATGCAGTGGGGTAGCGAAAATGGAGCTCCACCCCAGAACATCCAATTTGCACTGAAAGATGTTGAAAGAAAATGCAGGGCATCCTGCATAAGCCACGCCCACAGTGTGGTAGTAAAATTTTTGGTTGCCCTTCACTGGGTGCAGATGACAGACTCAATAATTCCTCTGTAGAACTGTATCAGCAGCTCCTTGGGCAGTTTGAGCTTTCTGAGTTGGTGGAGAAAGAACATTCTTTGTTGTGCTTTTTTGTTTATGTTTTTGATGTCAGGTGTCCATTTTAGATCTTGTGATATGGTATATTTAGAAATTTGAAGGCCTCTACTGTTGATACTGTGTTGTCTAGTATTATAAGAGGTGGAGGTATGGGAGGGTTTATCCTAAAGTCTACCTCCATATCTATGGTTTTGAGTGTATTCCATTCTAGATTGTTCTGGTTGCATCACCAGGTTAGTTGTTCAACCTCCCATCTGTATGCGAATTCACCATTGTCTCAAATGAGTCCTATCACTGTTGTGTCATCTGCGAACTTCAGTAGTTTAACAGATGGATTGTTAGAGATTCAATCATAGATATATAGAGAGAAGAGAAATGGACAGAGCACAAAGCATTGTGGGGGCCCTGTTTTAATTGTACAGGTATCTGATGTGATTTTGCTTAGCTTCCTGTTTGTTAGGAAGCTTATGATCCATTTACAAGTGTGTTCAGGTACTGCTAGCTGATTTAGTTTAGTTAGAAGAATGTCTGAAATGATGGTATTGAATGCTGAACTAAAGTCTACAAAAAGTACCCTTGTGTAGGTCTTTTGAGAGTCAAGATGTTGTAAGATGTAGTGCAGAGCTATATTAACAACATCATCTGTCCTCTGTTTGCTCGGTATGCAAATTGCAGAGGGTCTAACAGTGGATCCGTGATGGTTTTCAAGTGGGACAGCACAAGCCTTTCAAAGGTTTTCATAACTACAGATGTTACTGGCCTGTAATCATTCAGTTCCTTGATGGAGAGCTTCTTCGGCACTGGGATGATAGTAGAGTGTTTGAAGCAAGAAGGAACATAGCACATCTCTAGGGATTTATTGAAGATTTGGATGAAGATGTGGGCCAATTGGTCAGGACAGATTTTTAAGCAAGAAGGAGTCATCTTGTCTGGGCCTGGAGCTTTTTCTGGCTTTTAACTGTAAAATGGGTCTTGAACTTCCTTTTCTGTTATCACTAGGGGTTGTGAACCCAATGGTATGGGGTCAGTTGTAGGAGGCTTGGCTGTTGTTGGTGTGCCTGAGATGGGGGTTGTGGAGATAGGTGGCTGTAGTTTCCTTTCAAAACTGCAGTAAAATACATTCAGGACATCTGCCAATTGCTGATTTCCTTCAGCCTGGGAAGGAGTTTTGTCATAACCAGTGATAGTTCTCCAAATGTTTTCTGGTTCATTGGTTGAGAACGGATTCTTTAGCTTTTCAGAGTAGCTTCTTTTTTGCTGCTCTGATCTCCCTTGTTAGTACATTTCTGGCCTGATTGTACAGCATTTTATCATCTTTTCTATAGGCTTCCTCTTTGGAACAATGTAGCTGTTTAAGTTTAGTTGTGAACTATCCAAGTTTAGCTGTGAACCAACCAAGATTTGTTGTTGCTATACATTCGCAAGTTCCTGGTCGGTGCACATAGATCTTTACAGAAGCTGACATATCTGAGAGTTCATCCAGGTGGGTGTAAAATGCAGGTGGGAACAGCATACACTGAATGGCACAATCAAGTAGCTGGCATTGTATATAGGAACGTCTGTACAGAATGTGAGTTAGGCCCTTTTAGGTCTTAGTTGGGAGATCCCACAAAAAGATGTGGAGAATAAGAAAGCTAGGGTCCTTATGGGTATGGGATCCCAACAAACAGGCAGGTACAGGCCAATCTAGCAGACATTGTGGTTGTAGACAAGCACAATAAAAGAGCAGTAGTGATAGATGTAGTGATGACAGCAACATCAGGAAGAAGAATGAGAAATTGGAGAGTTGCCAAGGCCAGAAGGGGGAACTGGAGACAATGTGGAAAATTAAGGCCAAAGTTTTCCCAGTGTTGACAGGAATACTTGGGGCTATGACTCCTAAGCTGGGAGAATGTCTCCAATAGATCCAAGAAATAACATTTAGAGCTCTTTATCCATAAGAAAGCAGTGCTAGGAACAGCTAAGATTCTGTGCAGAACCTGCAAATTCCCAGTTCTCTGGTAGAGGATCTGAGATTGAAAAAGACACAGACACCCATAAGGGACATAAGGGCCTTTTTCCTTCTAATGCAGAAATACGTTGATATACATTCTTTCCTAAACAATAAAGGAAGTCATATACCATATTTTTGGAGTATAAGATGAAACTTTTTCCTCCCTAAAAGAGGCTGAAAATGTGGGTGCATCTTTATACTTTTTTCCCCAGACCTAACTAGGTGCTGACAATCTTCCCAACTCTTACCATGCAGGTTCTTTTATCGTTACTCTCTCCAAACAATGTTTTTCCAGCCCTAAATCTTTGTAGGCTTTTTTTCATTGCTCTACTTGCTCTGAATAAGTTTCTTTCCAGGCCTAACAAGAGGCTAATGATGTTCTCAGCTCTTACCAGCTTGCCAGATCTTTCATTATTACTCTCTCCGAATAAGGTTTTTTTTAAAGCCCTAACCAGGGGATAAAACAATGTGCTGAAGCTGACCAAATTAAGGATGCTAGCCAGATGAATGTGCATCTACCTGTTAGGCAGATTTCTGCGCCCCCTATTTTCCTCCCAAAAAACTAAGGTAGCTGCCTCTTATACTCTGGTACATCTTATACTCTGAAAAATACTGAAGGTTTGCTTTTATTCCAGTAACACAGATAGCCCTGATGCAAGTTTCAAAATATATGTGTTCCTGAGAGAAACACTTTTTCATAGAGTTATACTTTACATGGAGCTACTTAAAGATCACCCAGAATTTACAGCTGGCTCAAAATGTAATGGCATAAGTAGTAATAGGAGCCCTTTGGTATGCCCCTATGTCACTGCTTCTATGCAAGCTGCATTGGTTAACAGTTTACTTCTCAAGGTGCTGATTATTACTTATAAAGCCCTGTATGGCATAGGGCATAGGGCTAGAATATCTGGATATTTACTTATCCAGGAAGTAAATAAGAGTCGGGATGGTGCAGTGGTTAGAGTGCAGCACTGCAGGCTACTTCAGCTAACTGCTAGCTGTAGTTCAGCAGTTCAAATCTCACCACTCAAGATTGACTCAAATTGTTGGGGCCAATATAGTGATTCTGTAAACCACTTAGAAAGGGCTGTAAAAGTACTACGATGTGGTATATACAGTGGTACCTCTACTTAAGAACTTAATTCGTTCCGTAACCAGGTTCTTAAGTAGAAAAGTTCTTAAGTAGAAACAATTTTTCTCATAGGAATCAATGTAAAAGCAAATAATGTGAGCAAACTCATTAGGAAAGAAATAAAAGCTTGGAATTTGAATGGGAGGAGGAAGAAGAGGAGGAGGACAGTCGGGGCGGAAGGAAGAAGGTGAGGTAAGGACAATCAAAAAAATCCAAAACTTTAAGGCTTGAAAAAAAAGAGGGACTCTGAGGCAGCAAGGAGGAGCATGTGCCTCCCTCCATTCACTCTGGCTGCCAAAGCCTCCTTAAGCTCCTCTGGCAGCCCAGAAAAGCTTGGGTTGGCTGGGATTAAAGGGGGAATGGCAGGAAACTTCGTGTCACTCTCCAATTTCCTGGGAAATTTTTCCAGCCTCCGGTTCTTAAATAGAAAATGGTTCTTAAGAAGAGGCAAAAAAATCTTGAACACCTGGTTCTTATCTAGAGAAGTTCTTAAGCAGAGGCGTTCTTAAATAGAGGTACCACTGTAAATCTAAATGCTATTGCTACTTCGAATCATTTCTGTTGGCCATTTCAGCCATCAAAAGTCACTTGACAGTAAGTTGGATTTAATATAAATTTCATAAATAATGTTATAATGAGACCAAGCAAGTGGATCTTCTCTGTCATGCCCATCCACCCCCAGCATCCCCCATCCCCTCCTAGGATCTTGCAAATCTCTTTAAATCTGGCAATCATCTCAGAGTTAATGAATTACTGTATTTTTGCTGTTCCTATCATTTTTAAGCACGGTGATGACAAAACCTTTTTGGTTCGCGTGCCAAAAAGGGGGGGTATGGGGGAGGGTTATTTGTGTGTGTGGCCACACCCTTAATTCCATGTACACTCCCCCATGTGCATATGGCCCCCTTTGCTTCCGGCACAAGATGGCACACCTGTTTTTCACTCTCCCCAGGCTTCAGAACCTTTCTCGGAGTCTGGGGAGGGCAAAAACGGCCTTCCACACACAGTGGGGTAGGCTGGTTCAAGTTGGGAAATGGGTGATTTATGGCCTCTGGAGGACCTCTGGGGGGAGTGGAGAAGGGTGTTTTCACCCTCCCCAGGATCCTAGAAAGGCTCTGGAGCTTGGGGAGAGCAAAACAGGCTGTTTCCCAATTCCCAGGAGGCCCAGGAGGCCTCAGCTTATGTAGCCACTGATATTTATTTATTTATTTATTATTAGAGTTGAAAGGGACCTTACAGGTCATCAAGCTCAACACCCTGCCTGAGCAGGAAATCCTACATCACCCCAGCCAAATGGCAGTCCAATCTCCTCTTGAAAGTGTCCAAAGTTGGGGAGTCTACAACCTCCACTGGCAGGCCGTTCCATTGATTGATCGCTCTCACTGTCAGGAAATTCTTTCTTATCTCCAGGTTGAATCTTTCCTTTGTCAGTTTACAACTGTTTTTCCTCGTCCGGCCCTCTGGTGCCCTCGAAAACAGTTGTGTCCCCTTCCTCTCTGTGTCAATCCCTCAAGTACCTGTATACAGCTATCATGTCCCCCCTAGCCCTTCTTTTTACCAGACTATCCATGCCCAGTTCCAGCAACCTTTCCTCGTATGACCTGGTCTCTAGTCCCTTTATCATTTTAGTTGCTCTTTTCTGCACCCTCTCTAGAGTCTCTATATCCTTTTTGAAGTGTGGTGACCAGAACTGGATGCAGTACTCCAGGTGCGGTCTGACCAGGGCATTATAGAATGGTATTATTATCTCTCTAGTCTTGGAGTGTATCCCCCTGTTCATGCAGCTTAGGATTGTGTTGGCTTTTTTAGCCGCTGCTGCACATTGCTGGCCCATGTTTAACTGGTTATTCACTAAGACTCCAAGATCCCTTTCACAGTCACTCATGGTGAGTGTGGTTTCGCCTAATTTGTATGCATGTTTTTGGTTTTTTTTGCCTAGGTGCAGGATTTTACTCTTCTCTACATTGAACTTCATTTTGTTCGTTTCGGCCCACTGTACAAGTCTGTCTAGATCTTTTTGAATTCTGTGTCTATCCTCTGGGGTGTTGGCCACTCCTGCCAGCTTGGTGTCATCTGCAAATTTAATTAATTCCCCCTCTATTCCCTCGTCTAGGTCGTTGATAAATATGTTGAAGAGTACTGGGCTGAGGACTGACCACTGTGGTACCCCGCTGCCTACCTTTTTCCTTGTGGATTTAGTCCCGTTGAGGGCTACTCGTTGGGTGTGATTGGTCAGCCAGTTTTCAATCCATCTTGTTGTGTTACTGTTGATTCCACTCTTCTTTACTTTGGAGAGTAGAAGGTTGTGGTCCACCTTGTCGAATGCTTTGCTAAAGTCTAAGTATATTATGTCCACTGCATTTCTCTGGTCAATTGATTTGGTCACAGTGTCGAAAAATGAAATGAGGTTGGTTTGGCATGATTTGTTTCTGACGAATCCGTGTTGGCTGGTGGTTATTACTTTGTTCGATTCAAGTTGGTGGGAGATCTGTTTCTTGATTATCTTTTCCAATATTTTCCCGGGAATAGATGTTAGGCTGATCGGTCTATAGTTTCCTGGGTCTGTTTTTTTGCCTTTTTTGTAAATAGGGACCACGTCGGCTTGTTTCCAATCATCTGGTAGGTCTCCTGTGGTCCAGGATTTTTGAAAGATGTGGTACAGAGGTTCAGTGATGACATCAGCTAGCTTCTTTAGGACTCTGGGGTGCAGGCCATCTGGTCCTGGTCATTTGTACTCATTCAGTCCCAATAGGTGGTCTCTTACTGTATTTCTATTAAAGTAGTGTTTTGTTCCAATTTTGATTTCTGCAGCTGTGATACAAGCTCGTCGTTTTGTTGGTTTTTTGTGCGTGAAAACAGATGCAAAAAAGGTATTGAGCAGTTCTGCTTTCTCTTTATTGTCCGTTACTTCTGTGCCGTCTCCTCTTTCTAGCGGACCGACTGCTTCCTTGATTTTTTGGGGGGTGTTTATGTGTTGGAAGAAGCTTTTTTATTGTCTTGGACCTTTGTTGCTAGGCTTAGTTCATACTGGGCTTTTGCTGTCCTGATATGGCTCAGCATGCCACTTATGCGTGCCATAGGTTTGTCATCCCAGGTTTTAAAATTGCTTTCTCTTTTATGTTTTATCTTTTTTTGAGGGTTCTTTTTTTGGTGTGTGTGTGTGTGTGTCTGGAATGCTATCCAGAGTCTATTGCAGTTAGGCAGCTATTAACAAATTTAAATAAATAAATATAAATAAATAAACATAGCTCTCCCTCTTGGTGTTCAGCTTCATCAGACATACATTCTTTTTCCTAGGCATATCCAGCAAAGTTGATCGTTTTCTCCATTTTGATCAGAGAAAGAATGATGCTAGTAAATTTTTTAGTGATGCCATTTGTTTCCTTCAGTGTTACAAATTCACATCATCTGAAACATGTTTAAAAGCTATGGTCTAAACCAGGTATTGATTGAATTCGTATATTGCAACACAGTTTATTGAATATATTACAATGGGCTGGGTCCATTTGTGGCCTTAAACCATGATTTATAAATAATAACAGATGGTTGTTTTAAACTAAAACAAAATAAGGATTTTTGCTTAGCTCAATATAGCAATCATATCCAATGAATTGATTCATTTTTCAAATAACAGATGGATACAGTTCTATCCAAAAGTTACCAACAGAATTTTGTTGATTTAGGTTTCTTTTAATCAGCCACTTTTATTACAGAAAATTTCAACTTATAAGCAGGAAAGATATTTGTCATTTTAAAAAAAACTTTAAAAATATCTTGTCTTTAAAAAAAAATACTTCTTTTAAAAAGTGCTGAAATGTTTATCCATTCTTGCTAAATAAATGTTGCTCTTTTGGATGGGTGTGCCTATCTTTTAGCCCTAAAATTACACATGTGATTTGGATCTGAATTCCTTAACTTTGGAGCCAAATGTCCAATTATAAGAATTTTTAAAATATTTCTAAAATGTCCATATTTCCAAGAAAATAACAAAACTAATAAAACAAAATCTTAAATCTTCTAATAACTGTTGCCACCACCTCCATTAGATGAAAAATAAGGATTTGTCCTTACAGGAGCAGCTGTTGTAGATGTGAACCTGAGAATAAAAGAATGCATTTTAAATAATTTATTGAAGAATAGAAGAATTATTTTTAGTGACTACCTCAAACCCCATTATGAATTTTTATTAAATTATCTCTTTTCATACTAATAACATTCATATTATGGTAGTAGTATATAAAATATTAATAAATTAAATAGAAAATGAGATATTAAAGTATTTATATATTACCCTGTTCCCCCTAAAATAAGACATCACCTGATAATAAGCCCAACTGGGCTTTTGAGGGCATGACAATAAGGCCAAGCACTTATTTCAGGGTTCAGAAAAATATAAGACAGGGTCTTATTTTGGGGAAAACATGGTATTAAATGAAAACCATCACTAGTTAAAAAAAACTTACAGGTAGTCCTTGTGGTATGACTTATTATTTAACAACTGTTCAAAGTTATGACAGATCCTTCAAAAGCTACATAACCCAAAGTTATGATGGCTGTAACCCCTTCTTATGACCAACCACAGGAATGCTGTAGAGTGCCCACCTCTCCCCATCTCAAGCTGCTGAGACTCTAGATGTGCCACAGAGTCTTAACAAAGTTTGCACAATACTGCTGAAGCATTCTGCAATGCTCAGCTGGTTCTGCAATGCTGTACAGGTAGTGAAAAGAAGCCCTTTGTATTCAATTCACACATTGATGACCAGAACACAGCCACCATTTTGTTGGTAGAACAAAATGGTGGCTGTTCTGAAATTGCACCATTTGGTCATGCAAAGAAGCAATTCATTTCAACTCTCTGGAAGGTCTCAGAGCTCTTCAAACAGTAAATGATGAGGAGTGTGTTTGGTCTGCTGTAGGGGCAAGTTCCTCTTATTGTTCTACCAGTGGGCTGCGTGCGCTTCGCAAAGTTTTGTGTGTATGTCCACCAGCCTGATTTTGCTTCCATGCATGCATAGAGGGATGATTTTCCTTTTGCACATGTTCAGAGAGTCAAAATGATCACCGGAAATGAGAAAAAAGATGGTGGTGTGCACAGACCGGCAAAGATAGCACTGGAGCCATCATGCCCAAATTGCACAATTGGCAATTTACCAGAGCAGCGCACTTGACCAGACCGGTAGGACCCCCTGTGGCCCAGTGGAGTGTGAGGACATGGTGATAGTAGGAAAAGGCCTATGGGGACTCAAGGGGCAGAAAACAGAGCATGGGGCATCTCAGAGGGTGGCTTTGGGAGAACCAGGATCCTGCACCTGTGCTCAGCCTCCAATGACCTCCCCCCACCCCATTTGAATCATCCTATGCTCCAGTTAATGGTTCACACATTAGTTTAACAATTCATGAGAATTAGTATTGAAAAGCAGAGTGGTTGTGGTGTAGGTGATGATGTAGGTGTAGGCGGGGTGGTGGTGGTGCAGGTGGTGTAAGTGATATGCTTCACCTAACAACTGTCACAATATGCAATGATAAAGGGCAGGTTCCATGAAAGTCATATCTTGAGGATGACTTGTGAGTACTAATAATAGTTATAATAACTAATAATAGTTATTAACTGTTAGTACCTGTAGCTACTAATAATTGTTAGTATTAGTACTTTACACACAGAGTAGTGTGTAAAGCCAGCAGTTTTTAAGCTATGCTTGGTTGAAGAAACCACAGTGACCTTATATATCTATTGTGCTGAGAAATAACAGTGGGATGTAAATAACACTTTAAAAAAAGAATATCTTATTATGGGTTCACTAGGAGAATTAGATCATGGTTTGGATCAGAATGGGGGGGGGGGGAGAGACAGTCTGAGGTTGTTGGAAAGAGCAGAAGGAATGAAAAGTCCCTGAGAGATTTAAGAAAATAAAACAAATTAGTATTCCTGGATAGGGAATTATGTTGGAATAGGGAAAAAAAAACATTGCTGAAGGTTGTAAAAGCTTTAAGAATTCAGCAGGACTGCACATTTTCCAATCCCCCCCACCCCCCAAAATGAAGTATTACTAGCCATGGTAAAGTTTTGATGGAGAGACAAAGTCAGGCCAATAGCCCTTCCAGGGTGTCCAAGTCTGTTTGGAATGATAAATAAAACAGAGAGCCACATCCATTTCTCGCAACATTTTTGGGTTGTATATAATGGTAAGGTTATGTCTTCAATATTATGTAAGAGCAGGCAATTCCTATGGGATCTGCACCCACCTCTTATTTGCCCTCTTTAGTTAGATCAATTGCCAACATTACCTTGGGCCAAGAAACAATCCGTATAGAGAGGGCAAGCTATTTTCTGCATGAAATGCCCTCTGATCTTTTTTCCTATTCTTTTTCCCTTGTACTTTCCCATTGATAATCTTATCTTATTTGGAGTGCTTTTTAAAGAAAAAGAAAGGGGATTTGCAATGCAAAGCAGGTGCGTTGCTTCTCATTTTAAAAACTGCCAACTCATCAACACTACTGTTGCAGTTCTCATTATTTCGTACCTGAGTATTTAACTGAAAGAAAAAGGACAGAGGCAACACCCCAAAAACTCCATTGCTTCTACAAAGACTTTGAAAAAAGCCATAGATGAGCTTGTCGTTTATAAACCCCCTTTGTTATCTCCCCAAATCGTTTATCGAAGAGGAAGAAATCCTGAACCTTGTTTCCCTCCTCTTGAAAACGGTTAAAATATCTTCTATGCAAGTCTTCTTCCAATCTCAGAATCTATTCTCTATCCCAATTGAACAAATTTCAGATCTGAGGGAAAGGTAGCAATCCCTATGCTAGGGATGGCGAAGCTTTTTTCCCTTGGGTGCCAAAAGAGCATGCACGTACACTATTGTGAATGCAGGAGTGCCCACACCCATAATTCAATACCTGGGAAGGCCGAAAACAGCTTCCGCTGCCCCCAAGAGGCCCTCTGGAGGTTGGAAACAGCCTATTTCCCAACTTCTGGTAGGTTTGTGTTTCACCATCCCCATGCTCCAAAGGCTTCCCTGGAGCCAGGGGAGGGTAAAACACCCTCCCCCACCCACCCCCAGCAGCTCTCTGGAAACCAAAAATGCCCTCCCAGAGCCTCTGTGCAAGCCAAAATCAGCTGGCCAGCACATGTACATTGGAGCTGAGCTATGGCAACAGTTCGAGTGCCAGCAGATACGGTTCTGTGTGCCACCTGTGGCACCCGTGCCATAGGTTCACCATCACTGCCCTATACTATTCAACATGACACTGAGATGTCCATGCTAACCCTACAAAAGCTAGGTAATGATTGGATGGGGGAACTGCTAGTCAAAGATTGGTCACATTGGGAATGTTCTACTGGATTATATTCCAAACAGGAGACAGACGGAGAGAAGGAATTGGGAAATGCTGTTAGACAGTGACTTTTTTCAACAGTGGAGGATTTATGTTGTGTGGACTTCAACTCCCCAAATCTCCCAGCCAGTCCAGAGGAATGCTCAACATATTAGCTGGGAAATTATATGCACATATCGCATTGGGAAACAGGTTTAAGAATAATTTTAGGACCCCAAAAGGCTAGAATTGATGGGCTATAGATAATATTTTAAAATAGGTAAATCTGTTTTAAATCCTATTTTGTGTTATCTTTTTTATTAATATTTTATTGATTTTTATAATATAAAAGACACACACAACATATAACATATAACATGTGCTCAGTGATTGTGCCCACCACCAGAGAATCAATCATACCCCACGGTATTTCTTGTATAAATCATTTAAACCCAAGAGTGAAATATTTCTTTACATATTATAGAGTGATTCCAACTTGTTTCTTATAGCTTGGTTTCGGATCCTATTCACCATATATCGTCTTACCTTGTCCATTTTGAGCTATCAATGTTATAAGACTCTAGGATAATTTTTTGTTACCATGTTAAAATCAAGTGTCAATTTCCCCTTTGTTCCACAAAGGCAGGTTTCCCCTTTTTTGGTTAAAGTAATTTTTAAACTGTCAAAGAAGTTTAGTTATAATAGAAGAACAAATAAACAATCAAGGACACTCATCACACACGCATGCACACAAATACATTAAAGAAGGAAGTGTGATAGACTGCTTACCCATAAGAAGCAGAAAATGGATACTGAGGCCCATCCCCTGCCATTGCTGGAGGATCACGAACACTACTAGAAGCTTTGGTTGGATTCCTTTGCTGATAAGAATAACCAGGTTGAACCAAAGGAATGTAGCTGAGAACAGGAGTGTAAGGTGAGCGGAAGATTTGCTGTGGGTTGTAAGGAGTTACCTGTAGAACAGGAAGAAAAACTAGGATGTAATTACTATGTCTAAGAATGTAGAAAGATTCCCATTTGATCTGGCCTAGTATCCTTTTGTACATCCATCCATCCATCCATAGGTGAAATGCTCCCAATTTGCTCATGCCTATTGGTTGTCAGAGAGCCGACTATGCATAGAGGGTAAAAGAACCGAAATGGCGGTGTCCGAGCAGGTGGGCAGAGCCTCGTGCTCCCTTCGTGACGGGCTCTCTGATGATGAATAGGCACAAGTGAACTGGGAGTATTTTACCCTTGCATCCATCCATTTATTTAATCATCCCTCCCATAATATATGACTCTAAAATATTTCCCTAGAGAAAAACAAATAAAATAATTTAAAAAAACAAATAGAAGAAAAAAAAACCAAAACCCTCAACAACATCCAAAACACAATCAACATGCAAAACTGGCAGACACATCACAGATCATTGGCCATTCTGGGAAAGATCAATAGGGCCAACCCATCCATACCTTGAAGATGGGGAAACCTATTCCAAAGAGAAGTTACATTTGGTACAGATATATTGCAGAAGTTATAGCCATAGAGAAATAATTGCTATTACTACGTTTGTGTTGGAAACACCTACCAAGGCACTTCTGGGTTGAAAGGATTAGCCAAGTGACATCACCATTGCCCAAGAGATGCCTGAGGAGGCTCCTTTCATGTCCTTGATATTTTCCCACTGAAGTGGTACCTATTGATCTACTTGTATTTGCATGCTTTCAAGTTGCTAGGTGGGCAGGAAAGATAAGTCAGTCAGTCATGGGCTAGGGTTAACTCCAAAGTGACCCAGCAACTCCACATCAAATAGAGACTAGAAAATGAATTATCATTCCTCTTTTCCTTTTGTCCTCAAATCTCTTTGGGAAGATTAGAATTCTCAAGTGAAAAGGATATAAAATAAAATGTTTTCTGGGAGAGTTTTTCATCCTTTTACCACTCAATACATGGACAAAATAGATTTAAGATGGAGAAGGAACTTTCCAGTTTTACACCCATAAGAGGGAAATAGAAAGATTCAGGGGCATCAACTAATGATACAAAATCGGTCTACATCTTGTCCAGGGGTGGGTTCCGGATTCTTCTACTGCTGGTTCATTCAGGGACGTACTGAGCGGGAAGACACACATGCCCAGTACTAAACAAAAAACCAAAAACCCAACCATCTGTGCATGCACAGAAACAAAAAAACAGGATTGTGGCGCCTATGGCACCAACGAGAGAAACTGAGAATGTGGCAGGCCTGGGTCACTGCTGGTTCCAGTGACCCAGGCTGCCTAGTTACTAACAGTTCTATAGAACCAGTCCGAACCAGTAGGAACCCACCTCCGATCTAGCCCAAATGCATGTTGCTAACTGCATTATTCTTTTCCATCAAAACTATTTCTTTTTGAAGGGGGTAGGAGCAAGGAGGAGGCTGTATGAAACGGTGTCTTCTCAATTTGCAATGGAATGAAAGTTGCAGCTTGAATACTTTGTTCAAAGCTACCTTGTTCTTTGGTTTTCTTCCCCTATGAAGAGGCTTATGCTTTAAAACTTCAATCTCGAGCATTGAGAGTGAGGAGGAAGTGTGGAGATTCTTTGTCTCTTCGTCTTTTAGAAGTCTACATTTCCCAACTTCAATGATTTCTTCAATTGTTTTGCCTTTAAAAGTCATTTATAAATCAAAATTTCTTTTGCCAAATTAAAAAAAAAATGGGGTGGGGTGGAGAATATACAGGTTGTTCAAGATGTATGTGTGAATTATTTTGAGTTTAATATTTACTTCTATTTCAGGAACAAAGCTGCCCAGAGCCATATATTTGAGGTAGGTGGTCATAATAAATGCTAAATTATTTAGAGTTCTCAAATCCAGGGAGAAATGTAACTTAGCACTTATTTCACTGTTGCCATAAGCCTTTACTTGTGTCTCTTTTTCTTCAGGTTAGTACTTAGAAAATATATCAGGAGCGTGTGGATGGAAACATTTTTTTAAAAGAAAATGAACTAACAAAATTAAACCATTGTACAATTTATGCATATATTAATCAAGAAATATGCAACTCATCTTTCTTGTTTATGGAAAATAATACATATTTCTAAGCAGCTGATATATTATTTCTCATTCATATATTTGGGAGATCTAGACTAAGTTGTTCACTTTTTTAGGAATGGTAAAAGTGACACAATCTTACATCCTTTGCCTTTAAAATTATTCGTTTACTTAATGTAATTCTTTATTTTATTCTCATCTTTCTTGAGAGGCCCTAAATTCATGGCTTGGGGTGGCTTATGTGGAGCATTTTATAAAAGGCCATACATTCAAAACCTGAAAAAGAAATTGCTTTTGGCAAGGGAAAAGGTCACAACAAATTGGTGACTGTTGTATTCATCCATACATCCATGTATTTTTTTAGTAGCGATAGGGGAGTAGATTGGCATGATAATGTTTATTTTCTGATTTCCCAGTCTAATTCCCTGTATAATGTTGGGATTTTCAGTCACCCACCCATTCAAATATTAAAGAGGTCTGGCTAGTGAAGGGCTGCCAAATTTTTTACTACCACACTGTGTGTGTGGCTTATACAGGATGTCCTGCATTTTCTTTCAACATCTTTGAGTGCAAATTGGGTGCTCTGGGGTGGAGCTTCATTTTCGCTACCCCACTGCGTTCCCCACCATCCGGGCAGCAGCCCACCCCTGGGTGTGGCCCTCCTTATTTCATACCTGGCTCTCTGAAGAAAATAGCAATTTCTTTTTATTTAATCAAAGGAATCCCTAAGCATGCAGAGATTTTTATTTATTTTTATTTATTGTTAGAGTTAAAAGGGACCGTGCGGGTCATCAAATCCAACCCCCTGCCTGAGCAGGAACCCTAAAGCACCCCAGCCAAGTGGCAGTCCAATCTCCTCTTGAAAGTGTCCAGAGTTGGGGAGTTCACAACCTCCGCAGGTTGTTCCACTGGTTGATTGCTCTGACCGTCAGGAAGTTCTTCCTTACTTCTAGGTTGAATCTCTCCTTGGTCAGCTTCCAGCTGTTGTTCCTCATCCAGCCCTCTGATGCTCTGCAGAATAGAGTGACCCCCTCCTCTCTGTGGCAACCCTTCAAGTACTTGTAGACTGCTATCATGTCCCTTCTGGCCCTCCTTTTCTCTAGGCTATCCATGCCCAGTTCCCGCAATCTCTCTTCGTAAGTCTTGGCTTCAAATCCCCTAATCATTTTGGTTGCTCTTTTCTGCACCTTCTCCAGAGTTTCAATGTCTCTTTTGAAGTGTGGTAACCAGA
The DNA here is from genome assembly GCF_031021105.1 of Erythrolamprus reginae. Lineage (NCBI taxonomy): Eukaryota > Metazoa > Chordata > Lepidosauria > Squamata > Dipsadidae > Erythrolamprus > Erythrolamprus reginae. The sequence continues at coordinate 22,312,877 of NC_091960.1, read as the reverse complement.
ACTGGATGCAGTACTCCAGATGTGATCTGATCAGGGCATAGTAGAGTGGTATTAATACTTCCCTGGTCTTGGAGTGTATCCCCCTGTTGATGCAGCTTAGGATAGTGGCTGCTGCTGCACATTGCTGGCTTATGTTTAGTTGATTATCCACCAAGACTCCAAGATCTCTTTCACAGTCACTACTGCTAAGTGGGGTTTCTCCCAGGCTGTATGTGTGTCTAGTTTTTTTTTTACCAAGGTGAAGGACTTTGCTCTTGTCGACGTTGAACATCATGTTGTTAGTGTGGGCCCATAGTATTAATCTGTCTAGATCTTTCTGTATTTTGAGCCTGTCCTCTGGGGCATTGGCTACCCCTGCCAGCTTGGTGTCATCTGCGAATTTGATTAGTTCCCCTTCTACTCCCTCGTCCAGGTCATTGATGAAAATATTGAAGAGTACAGGGCCCAGGACAGAACCCTGTGGTACCAACCCCACTGCATACCTTCTTCCATGTGGATTTGGAACTGTTGAGGATAACTTGTCGCATGCGGTTGGACAGTGCATGTGTTGTAACCTACCCCATTTTTTTCTAATTTGTGGATTAGGAGGTTGTGGTCAACTTTATCAAAAGCTTTGCTGAAGTCCAAGTATATGAGGTCTACTGCATTGTGTTGGTCCACTGATTTGGTTATGGTGTTGAAAAATGATATGAGGTTTGTTTGGCATGATTTGTTTCTGACAAACCCATGCTGGCTGTTGGATATTTATTTATTCGATTTATTTATTAGATTTGTATGCTGCCCCTCTCCGTAGACTATAATGTTGTTTGTTTCTAGATAGTGGCAAAGTTGTTTTTTAATTATTTTCTCCAGTATTTTTCCAGGTATAGAAGTCAGACTGATTGGTCTGTAGTTGCCTGGTTCAGTCTTTTTACCTTTTTTGTGGGTGGAGACAGTCTTTCCAGTCTTCCGGAAAGTCTCCAGTGGTCCAGGATTTTTGATAGATGAGCAGAAGTGGTTCCACAATAGTGTCTGCCAGTTCTTTTAGGACTCTGGGGTGAAGTCCGTCTGCCCCTGGTGATTTGTACTCGTTGAGCTCCCACAAGTAGTCCCTTATTGTGTTTTTGTCTATGTTGAGTTTGGTTCTGGGGCTATTTATTGCAGACTTGCAGGTTGGTTGGTAGGTGGTCCCATTTTGTGTGAACGCTGATGCAAAGTAGGCATTTCATTACCGTCTTTGTTTTTTAGTGTAGTGACTGTTTCCTTGATTTTCTTCTTGTTTATGTGCTGGAAGAAACTTTTTTTGTTGTCTTTGACTTTCATTGCAAGGGCCTTTGCTGTTTTTATTTTTTGTTTGCAAGTTTTGGCTGTTTGCTGATATTCCACTTTGGTTATGAGTCCTTCTTTCCATTTTTTGTATTTTGCTTTTTTTTCTTTTATGTTGTCTGCAAGTTCTTTGTTTAGCCAAGCTGGTTTCATTTTGGTTTTCCTGTTTTTCTTTTTCATGGGGATTGTATTGTTTTGGGAATCTATGATACTGTTTTTTAGGGCCTCCCAGGCTTCCTGTGTGGTTTTACCCTTTAGAAGTTCCTTCCAGGTTTTTTTTTTCCAGGTTTGCTCTGAGCTTGTTTTTAAAGTCCGCTTTTCTGAAGTCTGGGACTCTAGTAGTGTTGGGTACAGCAGTTGGTGATTGTAATATGTTAAATTTGAGGATGACATGGTCACTCTCACCCAGTGTCCCTTCTTCAATTCCCTCTATCATTTCTTCCCTGTTTGTTAATATTAGGTCAAGCATTGCAGTCCCTCTGGTTCCTGTTTCCACTTTTTGGGTTAGAAAGTTATCAGCAAGTCTAGTGAGAACTCTATCAGACTTTCCACTTGGTGCTGAGTTTGTTTTCCAGTTAGTGTCAGGGTAGTTAAAGTCTCCCATTATTGTTGTGCTGTGCTTGTTGCATATTTCTGTTAGTTGGCTTGTAAAGAGGTTGTCCATTGTATCTGTTTGGTTTGGTGGTGCACTTCTTTTCTTTTATACTAACCCATATGATTTCTAGGGGGTTATCTTCTTTGGTTGGATATAGTTTTGTGGCAGTGTAGTTGTCTTTTACGTATAGTGCAACTCTACCTCCTTTCTTTTTTGTCCTGCTTTTCTTGAAGAGGTTGTAACCCTTTATCTGTGTGTTCCAGTCGTGTGTTTCATTCCACCAGGTTTCTGTAATTCCAGTTAGATCGTATTGTCCCTCGTGTATTAGTAATTCCAGTTCATCCTGTTTGTTCCCCAGTGTAGAGTTGGACACGTTCAGTCGGAATCAACTATTATTTATTAAGCTCAGTTAAACAGAACATAACAGAACCAACAACATTACTTATATACTGACAGCTTCGTGAGGTAAGAACCAATCACCATCTGAGTAGCTTCCCGCTCCCGGCTGACACACCCCAGAATAACATATCCAATAGGACGAGGCGTTACACGTCACTAAGGCTTGTCTCCAAGCCACTTCCTGAAATGGGCGGGGTCATAACACCCAGGCTTTGTGCGTTTGCGTACAGGCATTTTAGGTGTTTGTTGATTCTGGGTGGGCATTTTTTATCCTCTGATTTATTTGTAGGCTTGACTTGTTCTCCTTCCTTGTTCTGTTCGTTGTTCAATCTTTTAGTTTGGTCACTCTCCCCTCTCGGGTCTAGTTTAAAGCCCTTCTGATAAGTTGGGCTAGTCAATTTCCTAGGAGGTTCTTCCCAGCCCTATTGAGGTGTAGCCCATCTCTTACTAGAAGCCCTTCTTGGAGATATTGTATGCCTTGGTCAAGGAAACCAAAGTTCTTTTGGCAACACCATCTCCTTAACCAAAAGTTTATTTGTGGGATTTTGTCTTCCCTGGCCGGGTGTCGTCCTCTTGTGGGTAGAATGGAAGAAAAAACAACCTTTGCACCTATCCTTTTGGCTGTGTTGCCCAAATGGTCATAGTCTTTCATTATTTGATTCATGTCTTTTCCTGTGTCATTTGTTCCCGCATGGATCACCAGTAGAGAGTAGAAGTCAGAGGGCTTTAATATTTTGGTAAGGTTTTGCGTTATGTCAGAGATTTTGGCTCCAGGAAGGCAGCATACCTCTCTGGATTGATTGTCTGGTCTGCAGATGGCAGGTTCAATTCCCCTGAGAATTGAGTCTCCAATTACCAGCACTCTTCTTTTCTTTTTGGTTGGGTTGGGGAGGGAGGAATTAGCTTTCATTGTGGAGGCATTTGGTGTTGTTGTGTTGTGCTTGGTTCTTGGTGGTTCCTTGTCAGGTGATTGCTGATTTTCTTCTGCCAGGAGTACTGAATACTTGTTGCTTGTAGGCAGTGGGGTTGGAATGATAGCATAGATTTTTCTAAATTATATTATTAAAAACTTCGGAAGATCTAGACCAGTGGTACTCTCAACCTTCCTAATGCAGTGACCCTTTAATACAGTTCCTCGTGTTGTGGTGATCCCCAACCATAAAATTATTAGGAAACTGAGGGCTGTATTCTAACTTACCTCGCTGCTGGTTCACTTTCTCCTGCGCTGCCTGGCTGCACCTGGTGGGTGCGCATATACTGCGTGCATGCACACATGTGCAGTGCCATAATTTTTAAAAATTGCAAAAAAAGCCAAAAGCAAGATGGTGATGCATGCACAGTGCCGGAAATTCAGCTTCTGCACATGCTCAAAGGATCCCATACTACAGATTTTTTTTGTAGCAGTAGTTGATTTGCATGTGGTGGACCCACCTGGAGATAGATAGAGGAGTGGTGTCTTGGTTCCTAAGACCATCAGAAACCCTGTGAAAGGGATATTCAGGGATCACGGCCCCCAGGTTCAGAACCTCTGATCTAGAAGATGTTGTAAGAATTCAACTTGTCGGTTGAATTCAATTTTTTTTAAAAGATTGGGGAATATATTTCAACCTGCAATAGCTAAATGGAATAGTGGAATATTGCAGATTTTGGGAAGGGGCAGAAGTAAAGGAGCTGTGTTGTAACATTTTCTAAGTGGTTCCCTTTTATAGTACATAACTCACTGTTTAAAACTGATTGTCCCAAGCTTTGTGCATCACAGGAGCAGCTGGGTGGTATTCTAATGAGGCATCTTCCAAGAACAGGGTGAGCATTGGTTGTAACCTGGGTTCCTTTCCTCTACCCCCTTTAGAAAATTTGAGATTTGATTTGATTTGATTTGATTTAATTGAGCTGCTCCGAGTCCTCGGAGAGGGGTGGCATACAAATCTAATATATTATTATTATTATTATTATTATTATTATTATTATTATTATTATTAATTTAAAATTTAATTTAATAATTTAATTTAATTTAATTTAATTAATTTATTGAGTGAGCCGCCTAATTCCTCTCAGACCCTGGGCGGTGTACAACAGGTGAAAAACAATATAAACAGTTAAAAGCCCAATTTAATAAAAACATTCATACTTCTGGGCCGGAGCTAGGTGCTAGCTAGGTGTTATTGCTTAACGGCCGGCCTCAGGCCTGCCAACGCAGCCAGATTTTTAAGGCTTTCCATAAGGCCAGGAGGGTGGGGCTGGTGTGGATCTCTGTAGGTCGCTGATTCCAGAAGGCCTGAGGCGTCCCAGGGAAGGCCTTCCCATGCAGTCCTGCCAGGTGGAACCTGATTGGTCAACGGGACTTGGAGGAGGCCAACCCTGTGGGCTCTAACCAGTCTCTGGGAAGTGTGAGACAGAAGACAATCCCGTAAATAATCTGGCCCCCATGGTCAAGATTAGTACTGTATTTGGCAATCCTTGATTCAGACTGTCACTAGAGAATGCCTTCTTCTCTCTCTAGGGATTTACTGCTGCTTTCCATCTTCAACTGAGGCTGAATGAGAATGGAATGACTCAAAGCCACAGAGATCTTCTCAGTTTTACAGTGTCCCATCCCCCTCACCCCCCTCAATTTATGCTACAGGTGACTTACAGAACTTCCACAATACCTGTCTGGAATAGCAGCCCAGTTGAGGATGTAAAGTTTGCTGGTATGGAATCCGTGCCCTTTGTTGATACAAACTCTGTTCCAAATGAATAAAGAGAAAAACCAATTTATAATGTGCCATAAACCAATCCATGAAACAACAACAACAACAACTGCCATCCTAGGAACTATAGAATACCGTATTCTAAAAGAGGCTTTAAATGTTGATGGGTCTTATACACCAAATAGAGACATTTTTGGCCTGCAGAAACTCCACCCCCGCACTCCATTTTTGCAAAAAAATAGGCCTGGATTTTTTCTGTTTTTTTTTTTTTCAAAAATGAGGCGCGCAGAAGGTTTGGGAGGCCTGCAAAGTGCTCTGGGGGGGCGGGGAGAAGGCAAAACCACCTCTGTTTTTGTTAAAAATTGGTGAAAAACAGGATGTTTTTTGCAAAAATGGAAGCATTTTTGCCTTCCTCCCACCCCTAGGAGCACTCTGTAGGCTTCTCCAAATCTCTGCATGTCCCCCCCTTTTTTTTTTGTGCAAAAAACAGGCAAAAAATAGATCCATTTTTGCAAAAAAACCAGAGCACGCAGAGAGTTTGGGAAGCTTGTCGAGTGCTCCTGGGGGATGGGGAAGACAAAAAAAATTTTCTTACTTACCTCTTTGAAATCTTGGTGCATTTTAATGCACTGGTTCATCTTATAGTCCCCAAAATACAGTAGTTTAGAAGTACCCCTCCTCCCCAAACTCACAGAGGGGTAGCACTCAAACCTCAAAGAGCAAATCTGAAGCTGAAAATCCCCCAATTCTCTAAAATCAGTTTTCCAACTATTGGAAAATGAGTCAAGGGAAAAAGAGGCAGGACGTGAGTTCAATGGGGCGTCATAAAAAATTCTAACCCTCAGCCCCATCTTCAGTCTGGGGGAATTACACAAGCCCTTGAGCCGTTATAAATCATTTCCTTCCCATTGCTGACAATGTGAGAGATTTTTTATTAAAAATAATACCTAGACAGGGAGGAAGGGTGGATTTTTCACTCACAGGGCTTTAGAAATCTATGGGATTTTCTTTCATTTTGACATGAATTTAAAATACAGGCAACCACAACTATAATAACAAAAACCATTTAAAAACAGCAATAGAACAAAATCACCCATAGAAGAACTAGGGTACTTTCTGTAATGAAGAATAAAATAATATGACTTAGTGTAAAAAGAGTTAATATTATAAGAAAGCACATCTTTAATCATTTTGTCCATGCCCTACAAAAATAAACTAACAACCTCCAAAGATGAACTCACTAATAGTCTGTTGTGGTAACAATTAAAAATCGCTCTGGCCAATGAATCAAAAAGGTGAATTGTGTATATATAAAAAAATCTACCATGGGAGCAGACACTATGGCATCTGAGTATTGCGACTGTGAAACCCCTACAAGAAGTAGATTTATAACATCAAAACAGAAATATTCTGTGTGTCAATCTGTCCCCTTCATAGGGAGAATGCTTCCAATGGTGAGATGCAAGTCAAGATATCCCCATATTGACTTGACTCCCTGTCCCTTCACAGACAAGATAAGCAGGTTTTTGAGATAACATAAAAGTGATTTATTATTGCTTTCTTCCACTGTGTTTGATTTCTTGGAATTTCCTGGAGAATACTTGAACTTGCCTAATTTTTGATTCCAGCTGCAGTTGGTCAGATGCTGACTTTAACCTATAAAGTAATGCATAATCTAATACCTTCAGGACCCTTTGCCTTCTCTAATTGTATTTGACCTGGCAGTGTTCTAATTTCTTCTGGCAGTGTTCATGCCAGAAGAAACTGAATGAATTCCTATGTCCGATGGTGGGTTACTACCAGTTCTGCCCAGTTCAGGTGAACCAGTAGGGGCGGAGGGGTGATGCTCCACTCCCCCAACCGGATGTCATCATGGATGTTCTGTGCATGCTCAGGATGTTCTGCACATGCGCAGAAGTGTCGCATGCATGCACTCCCGCAATGCAGGCCAGGGATGCTGAAGCCAGGATGTTTCTTCCTTCCAGCTCACTAGAGACAGATTTATTGGTACCTTAGAAATGATTCCACAATAAGCATATGTGTCTCTATTACCTGATACTGAGGGAAATTTGAGTGGTTGGGAAAAACAGGAGGTGGAGGGTAGTTCAAACTCAGCCACATGGGTTGCTTCAATGAGGTAGTAGTTGAAGTTGTTGGAAATCGTGGAGTAAACACATTCCCGCTGTATTTAAGGTTGTTCTTATCGATAACTGTTGAAGTTGCTGTGAAAAGAAAAGGACAGAATCATATCCTGGAATGCCAGATTCTTTTATTTATTTTTTCTAAATTGTATACAGCAATGTAATTGCAATGCAGATATATTATGAAAATTAGGTAACTGTTTCCATCTTCTATCAATCTCCTTAGGAGAAAGCTCTCACGAAATGCACATAGGCTGGCAAACACCTTTAACCAAAACCAACCCCTATAAACCAAAACTAGGCATGCCACGCCCCTTACTTCCTCAGTATCAACCACTGCTAATCTTAAATGCAAACTAATGTATTCAAGAAGCATCATTAACAAAATACCTGAACTCCTTCTCTTATTAAAAACTACTAAATTTGACATTATATTTATCTGCTAAACATGGCTAAATGTATCCCTCCCCAACTCCATTATCACAGTAAGAGACTATCATGTTTACCGAGCTGATCGTGAAACCCATAGAGGTGGTGGAGTGGCAATCTTCTATAAGAAATCACTGAACCTAAAAAAGGTACAAATTAAACATGAACTCAATCTTCCAGAAACTATCATCCATGAACTGATCTTAAATACCACACTTTGCTTCCTACTATGTTATAGAGCCCCTCATTATGACATCACACATGCGAACAAGCTAACCTCACTACTAACATGGGCAGCCTCCCACCCACATTCTCTGATATTTCTTGGTGACCTAAACCTACCTCATATAAACTGGATCCTAAATGAATGTACAATTAAACCCATACATTCCACCCTTTATAATGCTATTACCAGTCTAGGGCTAGATCAACTAGTAATAGACAATATTAGACTCAGCAATTATTTATTTATTTATTCATTTATTCATTCATTCATTATTTCATTCTTTCTTTCATTCTTTCATTCATTCATTCAATTTTTATGCCGCCCTTCTCCTTAGACTCAGGGTGGCTTACAACATGTTAGCAATAGCCCTTTTTAACAGAACCAGCATATTGCCCCACAATCCGGGTCCTCATTTTACCTACTTCAGAAGGATGGAAGGCTGAGTCAACCTTGAGCCGGTGATGAGATTTGAACTGCTGACCTTCAGATCTACAGTCAGCTTCAGTGGCCTGCAATACAGCACTCTACCTGCTCCACCACCCCGGCTCTGATCAATTATCTTGCTCTCATCTTCTGCAACAGTTTACATTCAATTTATGGACTACAAATAAAAGAACCCTTTTCCAACAGTGACCATAGCATGATTGACTTTTGTCTCAATATATGTCCTTACAGAAACTACCTCAATGATGGGATAACCAATTATAACTTTAAAAAAGCCAACTATGATATCATAGATGCTAATCTCTCATCTCTTGAATGACATACACCAGGGGTAGGCACAGTTGGCTCTTCTATGACGTGTGGACTTCAACTCCCAGAATTCCTGAGCTAGCCTGATTGGCTCAGGAAATCTGGGAGTTGACGTCCACAAGTCATAGAAGAGCCAACTTTGCCTACCCCTGGCATACACTATTTTCTGGCTTTTTACAATTATGTCGTACTGGGAAGGACGGCATAGAAATCTAATTATAAATAATAGATAGATAGATAGATAGATAGATAGATAGATAGATAGATAGATAGATATTTTTTTTCTTGAAATCCAAAGAGTCATTAAATTATATATATCACTAATTATCACCAAAACCAAGAAAAATAAATAACCCATAAAAATAAGGAAGCTCCAATCCAAAAAAAGAGATCTTTGGTGAAAAAATAAAACAGGCTATGTTCACAAACTTTGAAAGCTGCTACAAAATTCTGTATCACCAAATAAAGAGTGAATGCATCAGCTATCACATCAATCAAGAAGTAAATCTTCTACACACAAACTCCAGACGTGCCTTCTATAACTTTGTAAACAACCAACTCAAAGACTCAAAATCCATCCCATCCCAGCACCAAATGGTAAAGATTATAACAATAAAACAGTTAAAGTCATTTTTTTAATACATTCTTGAGTTCAGTCTTTGTAAACAGCAATGGGTCATGCCCAATATTTCCTAGTCATACCACAATAACTTCAACGATCTAACACAAACCGATTTTACAGAAGATAATGTTAGGAAGGTATTACGCAACATAAAACCATCTCTATCTATTGGATGTAATGGACTATGCATACTTCTTTAAAAAGCTGTCCACAACCTTCACTGAACCTCTAAGCATAATTTTTTTTTAAAATCCTTCACGACTAGCTCCTTACTCAACCTACCTTCAAAAAAGGAATCCAAGTAACATTGAAAATTACAGACCAATCTCTTTGGATTGCTTCACCTGCAAAGTCATCGAATCAATCATAAACCAATCCATTACACTCCACTTAGAAACTAATAACCTACTTTCCAACAAACAATTTGGTTTCAGGAAAAAATATCCTGTAATCTGCAACTCTTACACTGCAAAAACATATGGACTACTCAATTTGATCAGGGTAAAACAATAGACACAATTTACATAGATTTTTGTAAAGCCTTTGTTTCAGCAGTATGTGACAAACTACTTCTGAAAGTAAAATCCCATGGCATCTCTGGACCCCTACATGATTGGGCAACCATATTCCTGTCTAACAGAAAACAAGTGATCAAAATAGGAAATGCCATATCAAATCCGGCTCCTGTCAACGTTGGTGTACCAACACTTTTCATATTCTACATAAACAATCTTTGTGATCATATTAGAAGCAACTGTGTTCTCTTTGCTGATGATGTTAAATTATTTAATGCCACTGACAATGCTGCTACCCTTCAAAAAGATGTTGATCATGTAGCAGAATGGTCCAACAATTGGCAATTTCAAATTTCAACCAACAAATGCACGTTGGCAAAAAGAATCAGAATACAAAATACAAACTTGGAGGAAACGAACTTGTAGATGACCATCACTTTGTCAAAGACCTTGGAGTACTCATATCCAACAACCTAAGTGCTAGAGCCCATTGGAATAACATTGGCAAAAAGGCACTTTCTTAATATAATCTTACGTTGCTTCATCTCTGGCAATACTGTATTACACTGCTAACCAGAGCTTACCAAACTTTTGTTAGACCAATTCTGGAATATAGCTCACCTGTCTCGAACCTGCATTGCATATTAGACATTAATACAATTGAGAGAATCCAGAAATATTTCACAAGAAGAGTCCTTCACTCCTCTGCTTGTAATGAAATACAGTGGTACCTCTACTTACGAACTTAATCATTCTGTGACCAGGTTTGTAAGTAGAAAAGTTCATAAGAAGAAGCAATTTTTCCCATAGCAATCAATGTAAAAGCGAATAATGCGTGCAATCCCAAAACTCATCCCTTTTGCCTTATTACTGCGGGCATTCGGATACTTGTTCGGGGGAGAGGGGAGGAGTGGGGGGAAAGACAGGGATGCTGCCCAGAGGGAGCGTCGGGGCTGGATTGACATGCATGGGAAGCTGCCTGGCGGCTTGTCCGCCCACTTTCGTCCAAGGGAAGTTGAGAAGCCAGTCATATGCCAGCCAGTGGAAGACGCCGAAGTGGGGACGGAGCGGCCGGGCAAGATGCTCCCTTTCCTCCACCTCCCCCTCCTCCAGAACCCACGGGGACAACCAGACACTCCCCTTTGTCTCTCCGGCCAAAGAAGCGGCAACCAGTTGAAATTGTGGCCCGGAGTCCTAACCTGGCCGCCGCTTCGCCTCCCTCCCTCCGGTGAGCCTGCACGGCTTCTCCATATCGGAGAAACCACTCAGAGTCCTCCTTGCCCCTCCTGCCCATCGGCTGGTTGAACTGCAACTGCTGCCCACCAGGACCCTCCGAAGCTGGCCCGGCCATGCCTGCCTCCCTCCCTTGCCCGGCAGGAGACAAAGCGCTTGGGGGGATGTCTGCTTGGGGGTCAGAGTCGCCTCCCCTCGGCACCCTCAAGCCAAGTTGGCGGCTTCCCGCTTCTCTGAGCCTCCTCTCAGAAACCCCGAAGCCAGGATGCCACTGCCGTAGCTTGTTGAATGAATGATAATAGAAGTTTTAAAGTAGATTTTTAAGGATTGTTTTTATGTGTTAATTGGATTGATTTTACTATTGTCTCTTTATCTTGTGAGCCGCCCTGAGTCCTCGGAGAGGGGCAGCATGCAAATTCAATTAAATAAATAAATAGATAGATGGATGGATGGATGGATGGATAGGGGGATAAGGGGATAGGGGGATAAGGGGATAGAGGGATAGAGGGATAGAGGGATAGAGGGATAGAGGGATAGATTATTGATAGATGGATAGATGGATAGATGATATATAGATAGATGGATGGATGGATGGATGGATGGATAGATTGATTGATTGATTGATAGATGAGAGATAGATGAGAGATGGATAGATGGATAGGGATAGATGGATAGATGAATGATAGATAGATGGATGGATAGATGGATAGATGATAGATAGATAGATAGATAGATAGATAGATAGATATCATCTATCTAGCTGTCTGTCCGTCCGTCCACCCACCCAACCCACCCACCCTTTTATTTTCCAAGATAACATTTAGGTTTCATAGAAAATTAAATTCTAACCTTTATCTGGAAGAGTATCCATCTATTCCAATGAACAAACAGTCCATTGAGATGATAGGACTAAAAAGCATCTTGGAGTGACATGGGAAATTTCATCTATTTGTCTGTGGGTAAATAAGATGATGGCAGGAATTTTTTGAATAGGCTCTTCCCTTGAAACAATTTTGTCTGATTGCACATGACATGCTTTCAAAATTCCAAATATTCTTACTAGCTGAAATGGTTGCAGATTTTTTAAACTCTGTTTTAACAAAGGTTATCTTTGTATTCATTCATTTGTATAATATAATATTCATTTATATTAATATTTTCATGCAGAAAGTACAACTTCAGCAACAGAGTGGTCAATGCTGGGAATGCTCTACCCAACTCTGTTGTTACTTCCTCAAACTCTGACAACCTCAACTTCAAACTGTCTACTGTTGACGTACCCCATTCGTAAAAGGTCTGTAAGGAGGCATGCATAAGCGTACCAGTGTGCCTACCGTCCGTCCTACTGTGCCCAATTATTTGTATTCTTTCATGTGCTCATGTCCATATTTATACATAGACCTGTAAAATTCAATGTACTATTCAGGATAACTAGGAGTCTGAATTCTGTTTCTACCAGGAATTAAGTATCTTTATATTTGGGAAGATACAAGGAAATGCTTAGAACCACAGAATGTTTCACATTTTTATGGTTAAAATTTCTTCTATTATCAGGGACCACTACAGCCTTAACAGTAGTTCACTCAGAAACCACAAATAAGAGATTGAAAAGTTCTTCAGGGTAGGAACTTTGGAGATAAATTGAATCCTAAGGGGTGGGGGAATCCAGTTGCAAATATCCTTGCAATTTTATTCAACCTGTAATTTTATCCAACCTTCTTTCAATAGACTATGTTAAATAAACTCTAGAAGTCTGTTGCTTTAAAAAAAAAAGTATAGTCAAGGTATGTCAATCAATAAGATCTTTCTGGGTATGAAAATATCATAGAATATAAAAAACATGTAAGGAAGCTAATGGTAGGTTTTTATAAACATACTGTATCTAACAGACAAGAACCATGATGGGAAATCTATGCATGTGTGCCAGAGATGACATGCAGAGCCACATCTGAGGGCATGCAAGGCATTGCCCTATGTGGGGAGGATGTTTTCACTTTCCTGAGGCTTCAGGAAAACCTCCAGAGTCTGTGGATGGTGAAAAAAAGACCAAACAGGCCTCCTGGAAGTTTGAAAATGAACTTTTGGTTGGGCTGTTGAGCCATTTTTCACCATCCCCGGGCTTCAGGAGGCTTTCTTGAAGCCCAGGAAAGGCTAAAATCACCTCCCTACTGCCTTCCAGAAGGCCAAAAATCAGCTATTTTTTGTTCTCCACAGGCTCCGGAGGCTTCAGTGAGCCCTGTGCACATCTTGATGTGTGTGTGTGTTTGGCATCATAGCAGGAGTTGTGTGCACATGTGGGGGAGAGAGAGGGGGGCATCGCATTATGGGTGTAGGCACACAAGTGCGCACTATCATGTGCATGCATGCCTTTTTTGGCACCCGAGCAAAAAAAGGTTTGTCATCACTGGACTAGGATAAAACATCTACTGGCACGGATGAAATCAGAATTATATTCCCTTTTTAAAGATTTAACCACCTAAAGGGTGCCATTGGCAAAGGCCCTGAGAACAGATGCTGAAGAACATTAGGTCTGAGAACCCAAAGAATACTTCAAAAGGGAATCATTCTTAGGCTGTGAAATTTTCCATCTGTAGAAAGCCATGGAGATGGTCTAGAAGCCATTACAAAAATAGCCTTCAGAAGTCATTATAAAAACAAAAAAGATAGAAGAGAACAAGATAAGGCCCTTCATGACTCACTGGTGTATAAGAAGGAGAGAAGTAAAAATGCAGGTAAACTTGCATAATTTTGTTATTATAACACATATAAAAAACCTTTTTTGGTGCACATGCCAAAAGAGTGTGTGCACATGTGCTAGCATGTAACACCATTCCCTCCCCGCACACATGCACAACCCCCCTGTCTCTGTAGATGTACACAATCCCCCACCACCATTCCTGTGTATGTGCGTAGGCCTCACTGAAGTCTGGGACAATGAAAAAATGAAAAACCAGAAGTTTGGAAAAATGGTCTTCTGGTTTGTCCATTGTGCTGTTTTGGGCACTCTGGAGCCTTTAAGGAAGCTTTCTGAAGCCCTGGAGTGCAAAAAACAGCACGATGGGCAAACTGGAAGTCTGTTTTTCCAAACTTCTGCTTTGCCCTTTGGGTGCTTTTTTCACTGTGGGGCTTCAGGGAAGCTTCCCTGAAGCCTCCGGAGGGCGAAACAACCTTCCCCAAGGCCATAAATTAGCTGACTAGCATGTGCATGAATGCTGGAGCTGACATAGGGCAAAGCCTTGCATGCCTTCAGCTATGGCTTCCAGTGCCACCTGTGGCATGTGTGCCATAGGGTCGCCATCCTGGTTATAACATGTCACAATAACACTGGACAACCTTGAAAGGCTGTGTCTTGACTTTCCAAATTCTCACCAGTAAAGTAGATAGATGATGGGAGATAACATCTGGATATGCTAATATGATGTTCCCGGGCTAATAACATCATGCTAGCTACAGGTTATGAGCCAAATCATAATATGATAGTAGCAATCAAACAACTACAAGTACTATACTGCAAGATAAGTTAATTTTCAAAGCACTCTTGAAATTGCCACTTAATGAAAAAGGTTAGACTAAAAATAAACAGAACTGACATCTTCTGAAATATAAACGATTCTCTCTGGAAACCATATACTCAGTGGGGAAAAAATACCTGAAACAAGGCAAATCTTGCATGGTAGATTAGGAATTTAAGGAATCACTATTTTCAGATCATCTAAAAAAGAACTCTGAATTCATTTCTGTAAGTGAGGAAAACTCCTCACTAGGCAACTTTTCAACATCAAACCTTAAAATAAATGTACTTAAAATATTTGGAAATTCTTTCCAAAAGAAAATAAGAAAAGCAGTAAGTATATCAAGTTGGTAAATCTTAATATTCTCAAAGAAAGTGAAACAATCACTCAGTTAACCAACTTATCTAGTTTGGAGAATCAAGTTCAAATTGTTCCCAAAAATCTCAATTTTAAATTGTCCCATATGGAAGGACAAGTGGCAAGTCAAGTCTTTTCTGTCCAAATCATGAAATACAAAATGTTTCTTCTTGGCTTTTGATTCTTTAATTCTTTAATTCTCTTTTAATGATCCTTATAAAATCTCCCCAAATATAAAAAATGGCCAAGGGAAAAAAATGGTAAAATTACATTAGTGTCTCTAGTTATTTGATGGAACAAATACATTTAGCCTGATTATTATAGCTGACACAAGTAATAAAATTACAACAATAAAGTTACGTGTCATCTGACTCCCTGCAGCTTTTCATCCAGTATCTAAGTTTGAAGGTGATAATTCTGGGAAAGACTTACGTTATTTAATTAAAAAAAAAAAAAAAAGCTCTCATGATATCTCAAGAAATCTCCTTCAAAAAGTTCTTGGCCAGGCCTTGAAATTCTATTAAACTAAAAATTACATGAGCTATGCCTGTGGAGCAGCAGTCGGTTGCTTCCGGTTTGGCCCGGTTCTGCAATATTCCGCTCACCTGCCTGGGATGCTCCGCCCACACACCCGGAATGCTTCTACGCATATGTAAACAGCATCAAGTACTAAATATGCACCTCTTGTGTTAAGGCTGTAATAACAACAACAACAATAATAATAATAAAGACAGGAAAATTTCTCCACCACATCTTGCTTTTTCTTATTCCTGAGGGAATTTTCTTGGAAGGTGATTGCTTACTGGAAGACAAAAATATTCCCAGACTAGGGAATACAGACTATTAAATTGCATGGCCTGAGGAGATGGCTGAAGAATCCCCCAAAAGGAGACATTTTGGGCAGCTGATTGGGGTTATAAAATCTCCAGTAAAAGGAGACAATATCCTTTTCTCATATTACTATTATTATTTATTAGATTTGTATGCCACCCCTCTCTGAAGACTCCGATATCCTCCATCCAACAGATATAGTCTTAGAAACAAATTCTATATTACCACTGGCATGTGCCTAAGTTGAAATTTGAAAAGTACATTATCAATTATTCTATATTACCACTGGCATGTGTCCTTGAAAAGAAACATTTTTAAAACATTTTATTCTGTGTAGATTTAATGTTTTAATTATTTTTTAAAAAACTGGTAAGCCACTCAAGGTAACCTTGTAGGGGAGAAGGATAGCCTAAAATTTTAATTAATAAATACATAAAATAAAAAACAACAGTTTTTCCAGTTTTTCTGATATGAGAAAACAAAAAAAAATCATCTGCACAGAAGTCTAAATACATTGCTTTGCAATTTTTTACTGTTATTTTTTGGTCAGAAACACCAAGAAAGTGTAAGCATGCCTTCTTTTCCAATTATCCATATGCTTATTTCATGTACAGATAAAGTGGTAATTCAACAGTTCTTTGTTCACCAGGGCAAAATTTTGGTTTGGAAATTTGATTCAAAAGCTATTGTTTTGGCTCATCAGGCTGATTTTCCAAACTGAATTTGATGAGATAAAGAAGATAAGAAGTGATAGAGGGAGGTGAAACCACAGGAACCTTGAATAAGATTGACCATGTCATATTAGAATTTAACATAATGCAAACACAAGCAATAGAACATAATGATACCAGAGTCCTAGATTTTAAAAGAGCTGATTTTAACAAACTCAGGGAGAACTTGGGAAAGATTCCTTAGATGAAAATCCTAAAGGGGAAAACAACTGAAGAAGCTTGGGAATCTCTGAAAAATATTATTATATAAGCCCAGACCAGCACAATACCATTTAAAAGGAGAAACAAGAAATCCCAAGAAGAAACTAGTATGGCTGCACAAAGATCTCTCTGACAAATTGAAAGACAAGTACAAAAAAATTGAAAAAAGAACACATAACTAAGGCAGAATATCAGCAGATAGCCAGAATCTGAAAGATGATGTCAAGATAAAAAGGCTCAGAATAAACAAAACTTGCAACAAAAGTCAAAGATAATTTTAAAATGTTTCTTCCAACATATAAATAATAAGAAAATAATTAAGGAATTCAAGGAAACAGTTGGTCCTTTAAAGAGAAAAGATAGCAAGGAAGTAACAGGCAGCAGAGAGAAAGAAGAGCTAACTGATTCTTTGCAAATTATAGTCCAACCTACCAAAAAACATAATTGTAAAAGACAGACTAGAAATAAAACTTAAAATAAACAAAAAAAAAAGGGTAAGAGAATACCTGTCTGATTTTGATTAATACAAATCACCGGGACCTGATGGATTACATCCCAGAGTTCTAAAGGAGTTGGCAGATGTCATCTCAGAACCACTGCACTACATCTTTCAAAGTCCTGGAGCACCAGAGAACTACCAGAGGACTGGAAAAAAGCTGATGTGGTTCCCATCTTCAAAAAAGGAAAAGAAACATACCCAGGTAATTAAAGACCACTCAGCCTAACATCAATACCCAGGAAGATACTGGAAAAGATAATAACTAGAAGTCAGCATGGGTTTGTTCAAAATATATCATGCCAAACCAATCTTATTTCATTCTTCATTCTTCTACTATGGACATAATATACTTATACTTCAGCAAGGCATTCAACACAGTAGACCACAACCCACATGTCATAGAAGAGCCAACTTTGCCTACCCCTGCCCTAGATGATAGGCTCAAGATCCAGATGGATCTTGACAGACTTGAACACCAAGCCCTTTCTAACAAAATGAAATTCAATGTAGCAAAAAGTAAAGAAAAACCAAAAATACACTGGATGAAAATAGGTTTAATAGTTTAATAGTGAACTTCTAGAACTTCTTTCAACTGCCATCTGTCATAGTGTAGGTTCTTCTGCTTGGGCAGGGGATGAGTGGACCAGAGGTCCCCAACCTTTTTAGCACCAGGGACCGGCTTTAAGTTAGACGAGTTTTCCACGGCCCGGTGGGGGGGGGGGCTTTGGTCATATGGGGGTGGGGTTATGGAGGGGTGGAGCTTAGTGACACAGCCCTCCACACTTCTCCACAGGGCGGGGAGAATCAGGAGGCTCCTTTGGCGGCTGGGGGCTGCCTGGCTTTGTGATTTTGGCGGGGGGGGGGGGAGTTAGGAAGGTCCTACTTCTCCCCCCCCAGCCAAAAATTCAAAGCCTATCTGCTGGATACGGGCGATGAGTGGGACAGAGCGGCGCGGAAGCCTCTTGCAGCAGCTGCCACAACCACCGGCTTCGGCGCCGTTCGTCCCGCCCATCGCCCGTATCCAGCAGAAGCTTCTGCCCGAGTGCTCTTGGCCGGCGGGATTTAAAGTGCTGGGGTGGGGGGTGTCCCAGCGGGAGGCGAAGCACTGGGGTGGGGGGGCTGTCAGGACACCCCCACCCCAGCACTTTGAATCCCGCCGGCCAAGAGCACTCGGGCAGCAGCTTCTGCTGGATACGGGCGATGGGCGGGACGAACGGCGCCGAAGCCGGTGGCTGTGGCAGCTGCTGCAAGAGGCTTCCGCGCCGCTCTGTCCCACTCATCGCCCGTATCCAGCAGATAGGCTTTGAATTTTTGGCTGGGGGGGGAGAAGTAGGACCTTCCTAACTCCCCCCCCCAGCCAAAATCACAAAGCCAGGCAGCCCCCAGCCGCCAAAGGAGCCTCCTGATTCTCCCCGCCCTGTGGAGAAGTGTGGAGGGCTGCGTCACCGCCCGACGCCCCACCCCGTCCTGCATAATGTTCTCTGCCGGGAGGGCAGCGCCGCCGCGGACCGGCTGAAAACCCCCAACGGCCCGGTCCTGGTCCGCGGACCGGCGGTTGGGGACCTCTGGACTAGATGATTTACAAGGTTCCTTCCAACACTGTTAATCTGTTATCTATTAAGTCCCAAGATGGCCGCTCTATTGCGCTAGGCTGAACTTAGACACCTTGGCTGAATTCACACTAAAGCTCATAGGCTCCTCTTATCTGGATAATATCCTGAATTAGGTTGCCTCCAAATCTTACAGTAGCATTTATACAATTCAATTTATTAGATTTCTATGCCGCCCCTCTCCGAATGTTTTGAATATTCCTTTGTTTTTAGCTTGTTTTAGTAATTTTAGTAGTTTATTGATTAGCTCACTAATAAAGATAATTATTTTTTGTAATCTTTTGTGCCACGTTTGCATTCAGACCAGAGCATAATTTGCAAATATTCTCTGGGTACTTGCTCTCTTCCAGTCACTGGAAGTGAACTCTCAGCTACCTCCAAAAATAAAGTTATACAAACTATCCAGAGAAATTAGAAATTCTTACACTTCCTGATGATAATGTAGTAAACTAAAAATTTATTCCTATGAGAAAGAAGTATTTTAAGAAATTGTAAGGTGGGTCTGAGCCCAACATTAAAATTTATGTTTTCTGGGTCTGTTCTTATTTAATTTACTATTTGTTAGTCTACAATTCTTACCATGATTTTGACAGAGTCCGTCAGCCACAAGTTCAGATTCAGTTTTTGAGCAGATCTTGGCAAAGACTGGGAGTTGCTTCTTTTGACCTGATCCTTGACTTTCTGTTATTGTCATAATTGGGGGTGGCCTTGTAATACTGTCTTTGTGGGGCACAGATCCAAAAACATTGTTTTGCAATAGATCCTTGATGAGCTTGGTTTCTTCAGCCACCAACTTACTGTCCAGAGTTTTGGTAGCCTCAACACGCTTGAGTGGGAGCTGAGCCAAGAGCTTGGCAATTTGAGTGTTGGAAGCCATTGCATTGTTTCCACTTTCTGTGCTTTTGTTATTCTTATGGATTAATTTTGCAGGGAGTAAAATGCCTGTGACAGTAGACTTGGTGGACAATTGGACATCACAAATAGACTTCAACTTCACATCTCTTTTATTTCCAGTGAGTGCCCTGTAGACATTTTCCATTGAATCCTTCTCACCTGAAGCCTGATCCCCATCAGAAAGCGTGAGTAGCTGCTTGTTATTTGGGGCTTTAACTGAAGCAACAGGAGGCACTTTCTCATCTTCAGATCTTTGCATTTCTATCTCTGTTGCATTCTCTTGGGTAAGACTCAAATATTCTTGCTCAACCAGCTGAGAGATTTCATCTTTGCAAATGCTAGTTTCCAAATATCTACGCGAAAGAGAAAGAACACATTTATATGGAATTGATTTATTAAGGGCATCCTCCTCATCTTTCCACTCTGTGAATTCAGTTACTAATTCAATTTAAACAATGTAACATACCAATAAATAAATAAATGACATGTTACAAATTAGATAAGGGAATGGCTGTAGCTCAATAGCAGAGTACATGGTTTTCATGCAAAAACTATCTGATCTTAGCCTAGGGAATTTCCAGATGCTGTTGGGGATAGCATTTTCTAAGAAATGAGTGAAGACCATGTTGGCTGGACAAATGATCAGACTTGGTATAAAGCAGCTTCCCACAATTTAAAAAAATAAAAGTTAAAAACAGAAATGTAACACACGCACACATACACCATTATCAGAACAACAAAGTAAATCTTTTTGAGAATTGATTTTGCTGAGCAGTAGCATTCACAGTAGCATTCCATACAGAAACCCCAAAACAAAATCATTATTTTGACATACAGCTAAAAGTTAGTATCTCCTTTTACTGGACTATTCTTGAAGTCACCCATGAAGGATCTTTTCATATAGTTCATTTAAGTTGGTTTATGAATTAATGCGTTTTCAGGGTTTGCACATCTATTGTGTTGAAAAATAAAACACATTTATGTATTTATCAGGTGTTTGGTTGCCCATCTACCTCAGTTCATACTGAACATTCTCAGCTTATTATCAAAAAGCCTGCTAGCCAAGATCATAAGTAACTTGGTCATAAGTAAACAATGAGATTTGTAACTGATGGTCTTAAGAGAACCTGGTCAAATTGTCAGTTGGCTAAATTAATAAAATAATTCAGTCAGAGTGGTAGGAAATGGTATCTGTGTGGACAATGGAATTACACTGCATTATCTCTTTCCTTGAGCTCTGGATCATACGTTGTTGTTGTTGTTGTTGTTATTATTATTATTATTATCATTATTATCATTATTACTATTATTATTATTTAGATTTGTATGCCGCCCCTCTCCGTAGATTTGGGGCGGCTCACAGCAATAATAAAACAATGTACAACAAATCTAATATTTAAAAGTAACTAAAACCCCCATGCATAAACTATATAGGCCTGGGGGAGATAACTCAATTCCTCCATGCCTGACGGCAGAGATGGGTTTTAACCATGGTATTCTCTCTCCTTTTAGACCCGGAGTATAAAAAGGTTGGTTCTAGCTACTGGAATGGTCTTTTGAATACTTTTTTCACAAGTATACTAATTTGAACATTTCTGAACACAATAAAATGAAAAAAGAAGTGAAAAAATAATGCTTATTTGTTTATTTTGTTCATCAAATCCCGCACCCCAATTTTTGTGAAATTTTGTTCATTTTCATCTTGATTAGGCTGCAAAATCTGACTTTTTTTAACCATCTTTGGTATTGGGAAACTAATTTGAACTTTTCTGAACCCAATGATATGAAAATTGAAATGAAAAAATTGATGCTTATTTGCTCAGAAAAAAAGCCCCCCCCCCCCGGCTGTGTGCACTTTTTTCAATTTATAGATAGAATAGCCTGTCAAATCAGAAATTTTTGACTATCTTTGGCATTGGCATACAAATTTGAACATTTCTGAACATAATGAAATGAAAATATATATATATATATATTGAACACTTGGAGTCCTCCGGGTCATATGTGATCTGGAGTAAAAAAGGTTGGTTCTAGCTACTGGAATGGGTTTTTTTTAATACCTTTTTCACTAGTATACTAATTTGAACATTTCTGAACACAATGAAATGAAAATTAAAGTGAAAAAAATTAATGCTTATTTGTTTATTTTGGTCATAAAAGCTCGCCGCCCCCCCATTTTTGTGCAATTTTGTTCATTTTTATCTCGATTAGCCTGCAAAATCAGAACCTTTTGACCATCTTTGGCATTGGCATACTAATTTGAACATTCTGAACATAATGAAATGAAAATTGAACTGAGAAAAAATGATGTTTGCAAAGATTATACCCTTGTGTTCCTCCGGGTCCTTTTAGACCCGAAGTATAAAAAGTTTGGTTCTAGCTACTGGAATGGGTTTTTTTGAATACTTTTTTCACTAGTACACTAATGTGAACATCCCTGATCACAAACAAATGAAAAATGAAATGAAAAAAAAAAAAGGATTTTGCAGGCTAATCTATCTATAAATTGAAATAATTGCACACAGCCAGGGGGGTCAGGCTTTTCTCAGAAAAATAAACAAATAAGCATTAATTTTTTTCATTTCAATTTTCATTTCATTGTGTTCAGAAATGTTCAAATTAGTATACTAGCAAAAAAAGTATTCAAAAACCCCATTCCAGTAGCTAGAACCAACCTTTTTTACTCCGGGTCACATATGACCGGGAGGACAACAAGTGTTCAAAACATATTTTTTTCTTCATTTCATTATGTTCAGAAATGTTCAAATTAGTATGCCAATGCCAAAGATGGTCAAAAAATTCTGATTTGGCAGGCTATTCTATCTATAAATTGAAAAAAGTGCACACAGCTGTGGGGGGAGGCCCTTTTCTGAGCAAAATAAACAAATAAGCATCAATTTTTTCATTTCAATTTTTATATCATTGTGTTCAGAAATGTTCAAGTTAGTATTTCAGTGCCAAAGATGGTTAAAAAAGTAAGATTTTGCAGCATAATCTAGATGAAAATGAACATAATTTATATAAGTGCACTGGTGTGCCTTTCGTCCCCTGTCCAATTGTCTTTCCTTTCTCTCACTTATCATATATATTTTCTTTCTTTCATATATCCTCTCCTCTAAGTTCACTTTACCCTTATATATATTACTACATGTCTATTTTTCTTCCTATGTATTTGTGTATTGGACAAATAAATAAATAAATAAATAAATTCACAAAAACGGGGGGGGGGTTGATGAGCAAAATAAACAAGCATTATTTTTTCACTTCAATTTTCATTTCCTTGTGTTCAGAAATGTTCAAATTCGTATACTAGTGAAAAAAGTATTCAAAAAGACCATTCCAGTAGCTAGAACCAACCTTTTTATACTCCGGGTCTAAAGGGACCCAGAGGGTAACATTGGTAACTTTTTTTGCCCAGCAAAATTACATCCCCCCCAACCCCCCCCCCCCCAAACACACTTAGAAAGAACTCCTCAAATGAGAAAAAGTCAAACTTCATTTCGGGTCCTTTTAGACCTGAGGAGAATACCAGGGTTAGGGAGTTTATGAAAGGCAAGGAGGGTGGGGGCAATCCTAATCTCTGGGGGGAGCTAGTTCCAAAGGGTCAGGGCCACCACAGAGAAAGCTCTTCCCCTGGGTCCCACCAGACGACATTGTTTAGTTGACGGGACCCGGAGAAGGTCAAATCTGTGGGACCTAATAGGTCGCTGGGATTCGTGCGGCAGAAGGCAGTCCTGGAGATATTCTGGTCCGATGCCATGAAGGGCTTTATAGGTCATAACCAACACTTTGAATTGTGACCAGAAACTGATCGGCAACCAATGCAGACTGCGGAGTGTTGGTGTAACATGGGCATACCTAGGGAAGCCCATGATTGTTCTTGCAGCTGCATTTTGCATGATCTGAAGTTTCCAAACACTTTTCAAAGGTAGTCCCATGTAGAGAGCATTACATCAGTCAAACCTCGAGGTGATGAGGGCATGAGTGACTGTGAGCAGTGACTCCCGATCCAGATAGGGCCACAACTGGTGCACCAGGTGAACCTGGGCAAATGCCCCCCTCGCCACAGCTGAAAGATGGTTCTCTAGTGTAAGCTGTGGATCGAGGAGGACACCCAAGTTGAGGACCCTCTCTGAGGGGGTCAATAATTCCCCCCCAGGGTAATATGTTCCTGTTATATATTCAATACATTTTCCTCTGAGTAAAATCACCTTTAGAATAGAATAGAATAGAATAGAATTTTATTGGCCAAGTGTGTTTAGACAAACTAAGAATTTGTCTTGGTGCATATGCACTCAGTATACAGTGATCCCCCGAGTTTCGCGATCTCGATCTTTGCGAAACGCTATATCGCGATTTTTCCACCCGATGACGTCACTCCCTTCCTTTCTCATCGGGGAAACCCCATCTTCGGCTCCTCGCTGCTGCCGCGCTGCGGAGCAGATCAGCTGTTGGGCGGCCGAAGGAACCTTCCCTGGGTCTTCCCCGCCGCCCACACGCAAACTCCACCATCTGCGCATGTGCGGCCATGGAAAAAGGGGCGCGCATGCGCAGATGGTGTTTTTACTTCCGCACCACTACATCCCGAAAAATCGATTATCGCAAGGGGTCTTGGAACGGAACCCTCGCGATAATCGGGGGATCACTGTATATCAAAGAAAAGATAAATTAATTAAAGTGATTTCATCAACATATCCATAAAATTTTTCTGAGATCAGAAGAAAATCTATTGATTTTCATCTTCCCAATCTTTTCTGGAATACTGGGATTGTGTGTCTTCTATGTTGTATGAATCCCTGGAACATCCCCATCTAAGTACTTACCAGAATATTCCTTAGCATTCTCCAGTGATCTTGGTTGCCTAGGTACTGCCTCCCAGCTGGGCATTTCCCCCTCTTAATTCATGTTTTTTTAAAAAAAAAATACAGTTTGATGGAAATCTTGAGAGAGGCTGGGAGCTATAGAACATTTGCATGGGTAAAAAAAGGCTTCTTGTTGCAAAGATTACATTTCAGCTGATTAGAAATCAAGTTAGATGATGTGGCCTGGAGACAGGACTAAATGCTTTATTTTGCATATTCATTCTGTGTTTGCTGATAACTTCTGAATGGGTACTTAATGTCTCATACAGAAACATTTGAGAGAATATCCCAGGGTCCAAAAATGAATAGGAAGAATTAAAAGAAGTTGCCTAAGGAAGGAATTCCATAACTAAGAAGGAAAGGAGAACACAATTGGTCTTTCTGAATCCTCAAAAAATATAAATTGAGACTCCCCCCACAAAAAAATATTATATTGTGTAAGGAGAAATTATCCAATATTTGTCCAAGGAAAGTACTTCCTCAGCGGTGGCAGTAGTTCAGTTACTCAAAAATGTTCACTTCCAGTTTTGGTCATCACAGTAGAAAAAAGACATTGACACTCTAGAGCAGGGGTCCCCAAACTTTTTACACAGGGGGCCGGTTTACTGTCCTTCAGACTGTTGGAGGGCCGGACTATAAAAAAAACCTATGAACAAATCCCTATGCACACTGCACAAATCTTATTTATTAAAGTAAAAAACAAACTGGGAACAAATACAATATTTAAAATAAAGAAGTAATTAAATAATGAAGTAATAAAGTAATTTATACTTCTTTATTAACAAGTAAATTTAAACTTAAATCAACAAACTCCCTCCATTTCTCCTTCCTTCCTTCCCTCCCTCCCTCCTTCCTCTCCATTTCTCTCTTCCCTCTCTCTTTTCTTCCTTCTCTCTCATTTGTTTCATTTTCCTCTCCCTCGTTTTCTCTCCATCATTTTCTCATTTTTCTCTTTTCTCTTTATCTCACTCTTTCCATCTATCCCCCTTTCTCTCTTCCTCTCTATCTCTCCCTCTTTCTCTCTCTCTTTCTCTCTCTTTCTTTCTCTCACTCATTCTCTTTCTCTCTCCCTCTTTGTATCTCTCACTCTTTCTCTCTCTCCCTCTCTCTCTATCTCGCTCCTATCCTCCCCGCCCCTTGCCTCTGTACTGCCTCCTCGCTCAGCAGCAGACCGCAGTGAGTGGACAGGAGATTCGGGAGCTTATTATGTCTATTGATAAAATCTCGTGGGCTGCTGCGGGCCGGATAAATTGCCTCAGCGGGCCGCATCCGGCCCCCGGACCGTAGTTTGGGGACCACTGCTCTAGAGAAAGTGTAGAAGAAAGCAACCCGGATGATAAGGAGACTGGAAACTAAAACATACTAAGAGCAGTTCCAACAACTGAGCATGGCCTGTCTAGCGAAGAGAAGAACCAGGGCTGGCATGATAGCAGTGTTCCAATACTTGAGGAGCTGCCACAGAGAGGAGGGGGTCAGGCTGTTTTCCAAAGCATCAGAAGGCCAGACAAAGGAACAAGGGATGGAAACTGACCAAGGAGAGATTCAACCTGCAAGTAATGAGGAACTTTCTGACAATGAGAGTGATCAACCAGTGGAACAACTTGCCTGCAGCTCCAACACTTGAGACTTTCAAAGGAAAACTAGACTGCCATTTGTCTGAAATGATGTAGGGACTTCTGCTTGAGTAGGGATTTGGACTAGATGACCTACAAGGTCCCTTCCAACTCTAATAAATAATTAAACTTCCATCTTCACTCTGCCTCTGCCTATAAATGTGAGAAGCCAAAGAGGCTGCAGATAACTGGACAAAATATTGTTCTGTGAAAGATAAGACATTCATAATCCTACTTTGCAACCAATTAAGTGAGAAGGTTATCAATTTCTCTGAAATGGTCTTTGAAATGAGAAAACTAGTTTCTCTTTCATTAAAATTAAATAAGACTTAGTTGTTAAAAGGGGTGGGGGTGGGCAGATATGACAAGAGGAATAAGAGAAATTATTGCTGAATTACATTGAAAATACAGTAAACCATGTGGAAAGAAGAGGAATTTCTGTTGAAACATGGTTCCTAGTCATCATCACCAGTACTTCCACATCATTTGGGGTTTGAATTTATTCCTTTTACCTGGCTAACATAGATAGAGGAAGAAAGATGGGAGCACCTGGAAATTATTCCAGGGGAGCAGGCCAGACTGGGAAGTTGGAAAGCTATCCTGGAAATAGGTAGTTAGCAACTATTCCTGTTAAGAACATTACTTGGATATGTCCATAAAGCCACCAGAGATCAAACTCAAGTTCATGGTGTCTTTACTGAATCTTAACTTCTAAATTACTTGAAACAAGTCAAGCATTTTTTTGAAGTCACCAAAAATCAGAGTACATCCTCACTAGACTTTTCACCTAAACTTCATGAATTAAAGAATAAACAGCCATCATGTATCTTCATTTGTTACCCTGCTTGCTAACTCTACAAGTTGAAATGATACCTTCTGGAGAAATTTTCTGCTGGAGTTAAGTGGTGAAGGATTTTCATTTTTAAAAAATTCATTTCCCTGAATTTACTTTATTGTTATTATTACTTGGGGATATATCAAACACAGATAGTACAGCTCAGATTACATCCAGAAAGTGGAGACATTGGACAATAAACCAAGTGAATTCTCTACCAAATGAAATGAGCCAAACACAACAGAAAAGGGCTAACCAAGTGTTCATGGTCAGTAATTAATCTTTACTTGTAAGTATTTTGAGAAACCTAGATGTCTTAGTAAGGATTTATAGAATGCTACCATCTGGAAACACAAATAAGTACTTGCCCCCAAATGCCAATCCACTTTGATCACACACTATCAATTGCCATCACCCAGCAGAATTTTTGTTAAAAAGTTACTTATTTTATGATAAGCTCTGAAGGCAGAACAGCTGGTATTATAGCACCCATTGCATAAGTACTTATCTATATATATAAATATCACGCCAGATTTCTTAGTAAACTGCATATTACTTCATTATCTCTAATTATGGCACCACTATGTCATTAAGGCAGCTTTTATTACTTTGTAAATTGAACAGATTTTCTGTTCATTTTCATTCAAATAACTCCCAAACTGAGACAAGCAAATTGTTCTGTTATTTTTCTGTATCTTATGAAGTGTACACATTGGAATACTTGCCTGATCATCAAAAGAAAAAAAGAAGGTTCTGCTTCATCCCTAAATTACCATAGTTGCTCTGAATTAACCCAACATTTATTTTACCTCTACATCCAAGGACCAGATGAATTGCTGACATGGCATTTGACTTCAGATGCCTAGGTTGGCTATTCCCCTATCCTTTGTAGAGAAACCTATCAAGAAATAATGTAGGGGGCAAAACTTACTCTCAGCCTCTCATCCAAGGATGCAAAGTTCATTTTGTCTTGATTATTATATGTCAACCTAAGTAGCCATCTCCTCTTTTACAGGTCACTGTTTTATGAATGGTTTGTGTATATATATGATTTCCTCACTTCCACTAAACCACAGTGTGCTGATGTCAAGATAACACAGGAGTGAATTTTTCACGGGGAGAGTGCAACACAGGTGAGTGACTCCATATTCTTTGCAATGTTTGACTGTTTGTTTTTATTAGGAGCAATGACATTATATTCTGTTCTTCCTTCATGAAGTTCAAGGTGAACTTCCCTTGCTATATCATTATAAATGTCTTGTGGATTTTCCCCAAGATGTAAGATCTTCATCTATTTATACTTACATACATACATACATACATACATACATACTACATACATATACATCTATGCATATACCATAATAATATCAAAACATACATACATATACATTTTATCCAATATACCATAAATCAATATCCTATTTTTTCACCTATTTTTACTGCTATTTATAAGTCAGTTTTCCTCATTTCTTTATATTCCCCTCCAGTGATGGGCTACAAAAAATTTTTCTACCATGCTGTGGGCATGGCTTGTGCATTTTGTTTCAACATCTTTCAATGCAAATTGGGTGTTCTCGGGTGGAGCTCCATTTTTGCTACCCCACTGCGTTCCCCAACATCTGGGCAGTAACCCACCCGATTTATCTGTACTATATAAAGTGTATGTACACACATGCACGCACAGCTCTTCTAAGATTATACACATTCAACCTCATTTATTATGATAGGAAAAACATACCCAGAGTGCAGAAGGGAAAAAAAGAAAAAAATCTAAATTTTGCTACCGGTACTGTGCCTGACCGTACCCGTAGGAGCCCACCACTGCTCCCCTCCCTCTATCTCCATCTCCTCCTTCTACCTTCTTTCTCCTTCCCTCTCCCTTCCTAGTTCCCTCCACTAGTTCCCTTCTCCCTCCTCTTTCTACTTGCTCATTCTCCCTCTTGACCTTTCAGTGAGTAATTCTAATCATAATTCATCTTATATTTAATCCTGCTGTCATGTTTCGAGTCTATAAGACTCGAAATCGAAGTTTGGGATCCTGTAAAAAAATTTCCCTGCATTTCTGAAACTTGAAATTTCATGACTTTTCATCATTTCAGGGGTTCTCTGTATGAAATTTTTTTTGGGGGGGTGGGGGGCTTAGTTTTTGCTGGGCAAAAAAAAGTCACACTAATACTGTTTTTGAGTCTGTGTGGCTCGAACTGAAAATTCTTTATTTTAAGTGGTTATATTTGGTCAATTTGAAAACTTCTTTCCCTTGGAAACTAGGTTGAACATTTCTGCACACAATGAAATGAAAATTGAAATAAAAAAATAATGCTTATTGGTTTATTTCGCTCATAAAATCCTCCCCTTTTTTGTGATTTTTTTTCCAATTTATAGATAGTTTAGCCTGCAAAATGTGTACAATTTTACTAAATTTGGTGTGGGATTACTAGTTTAAACATTCCTGATCATAAGAAAAATATAAATGAACTGAAAAAAATTGTGCTTATTGGTTTTTTAAAATCAGAAATAAGCCCCCCCCCCCCCTTGGCTGCTTGCAACCATTTTCACTTTACATTTTTTTTAGGCTCCAAATCCAAAATAGTTTTAATATCTTAGGCATTGATTTACTAAATTTAACATTGCTGATAATCATAAAAATATTTTTTGGGGGTGGGGGCTAACTTTTTTCTGGGCAAAAATACTCACGTTGAGTCTGTTTCAGGTCGAATACAGCCTGGACCAGAAATATTTTTTTAGGTACTTAAATTTGGTCTTTTTGAAAACCTTTTTCACTGGGAATCTAGTTTGAACATTTCTGAACATAATGATATGAAAATTGAACTGAAAAAAATTGATGCTTATATTTTTATTTTGATCAAAAAGCCCCCCCCCCATTTTTTGAGCATTTGTGTCAGTTTATATTTTTTAAGGCTACAAATCTAAGGAATTTCCCCCCAAAAGTTTTGATATACTAAATTAAACATTCCTGATCATAAGAAAAATAGAAATGAACTGAAAAAATGATGCTTATTTGTTTATTTTGCTCACAAATGGGCCACTCCCCTCAGCCTTTCTGTGTGCCATTATTTTCACTTTTTATATAGATTTGGGTAGAAATATTGGGAATATCCTTTTGAAAAGCAAGCATATGATAGCCAGACAACTAATTCTATGAAAGAAATCCATTTTACTAAAAACAAGTATGTAATTTTGAAATTAACAGCATAATTTGTATATAAATTGAAATAATTGAACACAGCGGGGGGGGGGACATTTATGTGCAAAATAAACAAATAAGCATCAATGTTTTCAGTTCAATTTTCATTTCATTATGTTCAGAAATGTTCAAACGGGTAATTCAATGCCAAAGTTATTGAAAATATTTGGAATTAGGAGCCTAGAAAAATTTATAAATTGACATGCTTGAAAAAATGGGGGGGGGGTTCGGCCCTTTTATGAGAAAAATAAACAAATAAGCATAATTTTTTTCAGTTCAATTTTCATATCATTATGTTCAGAAATGTTCAAACTAGTAATTCCACACCAAATTTTGTAAAATTGTACGTTGTTTGCAGGCAAAACTATCTATACATTTAAAAGAAATTCACAAAAACAGGGGGGAAGGCTTTTATGAGCAAAATAAAAGTATAAGCATTAATTCTTTCATTTCAATTTTCATTTCATTGTGTGCAGAAATGTTCAAAATAGTTTCCAAGTGAAAAGAGTTTTCGAAAAGACCAATACAAGTGCCTAAAATGAACAATTTTTAGTCTGGGTCAAATAGACCCAGAAACAGTACAAGTGTATAGTGTTATCGAACAGGGCACCAGGGTTAACAGACTGATAACATATTCCTGTACATCTTTTAATTATATAGATGTCCCTTCTAAAGTTCTTCCTCTCAAACTGTTTTCTGAGTGTTCCAACTTTGGAAGTGAAATAGATGACAACTATAAATTTTTATTTTTTTGCATGGCCGAATTTTCTTGTAATATTCTTTCCCATGGAGATTGTTCCTGATAACTTGCATGTTATGTTTATAATTATTTTGCAGATCAAATCATTTGAGTTAAGTGTTTACAGAAGAGGCAGGCAGATTGTTCTGGCTGGAGAAGACAGTTCATTTAATTTTCTCTGTATGACCTAAACTAAGTCATGGGGGGTGGGGGGAGAGATATGATGACATTACATGAATGGGTTATTTTATATATTGTTTGGTAATATGTTAAATGTAGAGTTTGGAAGTGTGGGTAATTGGAAGTGTGGTTTGTTTGTTTGTTTGTTTTTTGTTTGTTTTTAAAAAGCTTGTCAAATAGTTTGCCTGGTATTCAACTTTCCTGTTCCAAATTGGCAGGAAATAATATGTTTATTTTTAGCATTTGTTAACAAATTTTGACAGTGCAATTTCCATCAGCTACCAAAAAGAGAGAGAGAGAGATCCAGGGGCAGGTTTAGGCTAGAGGACATGCAGTAAATTCCATAATAAGACTCTTGTGCTTCTTCAAAGGTTACTTCTTGTTTATGTACATAAATGACCACTACACTGCCACAGAGCTATATCCAACCAAAGAAGACAACTCCCTAGAAAGCATATGGGTCAACATAAAAGAAAGGAAGCGCAACACTACAATAGGAGTATATTACAGGCCACCAAACCAAACTGATGCAATGGACACCCTCTTCACAAGCCAACTAACAGAAATATGCAACAAGCACAGCTGGGGAACTTCAACTATCCCAACATTAACTGGAAAACAAACTCAGCACCAAGTGGAAAGTCTGATAGATTTCTCACCAGTCTCGCTGATAACTTTCTAACCCAAAAAGTGGAAACAGGAATCAAAGGGACTGTAATACTAGACCTAATAATAACAAACAGGGAAGAAATGATAAATGGAATCAAAGTAGAAGGGACGCTGAGTGAGAGTCATTCTAAAATTCAACATTATGCAATCACTAACTGCTGTACCCAACACCACTATAGTCCCAGACTTCAGAAAAGCGGACTTTAACAAGCTCATAGAGAACCTGGGAAAAAAACAAAACTGGAAGGAACTTTTAAAAGGTAAAACCACACAGGAAGCCTGGGAGGCCCTAAAAACACTATCATAGATGCCCAAAACAATACAATCCCCATGAAAAAGAAAAACAGGAAAACTAAAATGAAAACAGCATGGCTAAACAAAGACCTCACAGACAACATAAAAGAAAAAAAAAGCCAAATACAAAAAATGGAAAGAAGGACTCATAACCAAGGTGGAATATCAGCAAACAGCCAAAACCTGCAAACAAAAAATAAGAACAGCAAAGACCCAACACGAACAATACCTTGCAACAAAAGGCAATGATGACAAAACAAGTTTCTTCCAGCACATAAACAACAAGAAGAAAATCAAGGAAACAGTCAACACACTAAAAAATGAAGACAGTAATGAAATCACAGACAACAGAGATAAAGCACAGCTGCTCAACCCCTACTTTGCATCCGTCTTCACACAAAATAGAACCACCTACCAACTAACCTGCAACCCAACTGCAACAAACAGCCCTGGAACTGAACTCAACATAGATAAAAACACAATAAGGGACTACTTGTGGGAACTCAACGAGTACAAATCACCAGGGCCACATGGACTTCCCCCCAGAGTCATAAAAGAGCTGGCAGACACCATTGCAGAACCACTTCTCCTCATCTACCAAAAATCCTGGTCCACTGGAGACCTACCGGGAGACTGGAAACAAGCTGATGTAGTCCCCATCCACAAAAAAAGGTAAAAAGACAGAGCCAGGCAACTATAGACCTATCAGTCTGACTTCTAAACCTGGAAAAATACTGGGGAAAATAATTAAAAAACCAACTCTGCCACTTCTTAGAAACAAACAAGATAATATCCAACAGCCAACATGGGTTTGTCAGAAACAAATGATGCCAAACCAACCTCATATCATTTTTCAACATCATAACCAAATCAGTAGACCAAAGCAATGAAGTTGACTTTATATACTTGGACTTCATCAAAGCTTTCAATAAAGTTGACCACAATCTTCTAATCCACAAATTAGAAAAAAGCAGGGTAGATTGCAACACATGCAGATGGATAAACAGTTGGCTGACCAACCGCACCCAACGAGTTGTCTTCAATGGCTCCAAATCCACATGGAAGAAGGTAGAAAAGGGTTCTGTTTTGGTCCCCGTGCTCTTCAACATTTTCATCAATGCCCTTGACAAGGAAATAGAAGAGGAACTAATCAAATTTGCAGATGACACCAAGCTGGCGGGGGTAGCCAACACCCTAGAAGACAGGCTCAAAATACAGAAAAACCTAGACAGACTAACACTGTGGGCCCATACTAACAAAATGATATTCAATGTCAACAAGAGCAAAGTCCTTCACCTAGGTAAAAAAAACCTAGACACACATACAGCCTGGGAGAAACCCCACTTAGCAGTAGGGATTGTGA
This sequence comes from Erythrolamprus reginae, assembly GCF_031021105.1. Classification (NCBI taxonomy): domain Eukaryota; kingdom Metazoa; phylum Chordata; class Lepidosauria; order Squamata; family Dipsadidae; genus Erythrolamprus; species Erythrolamprus reginae. The sequence continues at coordinate 22,279,571 of NC_091960.1, read as the reverse complement.
AAGAGATCTTGGAGTCTTGGTGGATAATCAACTAAACAAGAGCCAGCAATGTGCAGCAGCGGCCAAAACAAGCCAACACTATGTCAAGTCGCATCAACTAAGCTGCATCAACAGGGGAATACACTCAAAGACCAGGGAAGTATTAATACCACTCTACTAAGCCCTGGTCAGAACACACCTGGAGTACTGCATCCAGTTCTGGTCACCACACTTCAAAAGAAACATTGAAACTCTGGAGAAGGGGCAGAAAAGAGCAACCAAAATGATTAGGGGACTTGAAACCAAGACTTAAGAAGAGAGATTGCGGGAACTGGGCATGGATAGCCTAGCCCTAGAGAAAAGGAGGGCCAGAGGGGACATAATAGCAGTCTACAAGTACTTGAGGGGTTGCCACAGAGAGGAGGGGGTCACACTGTTTTCCAGGGTAGCAGAGGGCCAGATGAGGAACAACGGTTGGAAGCTGACCAAGGAGAGATTCAACCTGGAAATAAGGAAGAACTTCCTGACGGTCAGAGCTATCAACCAGTGGAAAAGCCTGTCTGTGGAGGTTGTGAACTCCCCAACTCTGGACACTTTCAAGAAGAGATTGGACTGCCATTTGGCTGGGGAGGTGTAGAGTTTCCTGCTGAGGCAGGGGGTTGGACTCGATGACCGACAGGGTCCCTTTCAACTCTAACAATAAATACATTAATTAAATAATTAAATAAACAAACAAACAAATAAATAAATGTAGGTTTATACTTTACTATACTTTGTAATTATATACTTTGCAAGGCCAATGAAGAATAGAGTTTGCACACATTCAGGGAAAGCTTTTGAAGCAATTATTCAAGCTTACCAAATACTCTAACATTTTTTTCATTCATGCCAAAAGGCTTTGGTTAGCAGCCTCTTTTCATAGACCCAATCACATGCATCCTGAATTGTCTTTCCCTGACTTGATGTGAGTTCTGCAAAGTAGCTGGGTTTTTCTTGACATTGCAAACAAAATGTTGAAGTTCGATATAATTTTATTCAGACCTGATGAACAAGAAGAAATGAACTACCATGTTGTCCGTAACTTGAAGGGGGTAAAAAAGAAAAGAAATCCCAGTTATCTTCCAGTGAGGCATGAGATTAAATTTCATTCAATAAAATTGAAAGGATTCCTATTTTCTCATTTTATGTTTTTCTGACCTTAGAAGCATAAGTATACATTGTAGATGCCCTTAATTCGTTATGGTTCCTCTAAAGGGCACATCAAGATCCTAGCCCTCACTTTCCTGCCAAATATAGAAGGTGTCCCTTCAATTTGTCATCTGTAGTAGCATTTAGGGCCAAAATTATACCTTGTGCCCTTTTGCTTGATCTGGTGGCCTTTAATTATTTCAACATAGAAAGAACTTTGGAATTTTTTGAACTAATAAAGATTTGTTTTCTTAGCTCAAGGTCTTTTCTGTTGTATGGTGTGTTCCTCAATTCCTCAGTTTTCCTCATATACACAGGGTTGAAATTTAAGAAATGATTTCATCCATTTCTGTAATGAAATGCTCTATCCTTTAACATTAGGAAGAGTTTCTGGCTGCCTTTTTTCTTTCCCTTGCTGGTTCTGAAAGTAATGTTTTCTTCATGGATCACTGTATTGTGGGAACAATGGTGGATGATAAGCCAGGAGCCTCAAACTAAAAACATCACAAATGCCACACGAAGATCACTTCATTAGTCTGAGGTGTGAAATGCTGAAGCCATTTTGTACATTGATAGAAATGTCTCTGGCAAGCTGAAAGCAAAGAATATCACAGCATGCCATTAAACATAAATGTATTAAATAATGCTTAAAACCCATTTATTGTTAAACAAAGAGTTCATTTTGGCCATAAATTTGACAGCAGTTTTTATTAACTGGAAATATTTGGCTTTATTATTGCATTTACAGTGTTCCCTCGATTTTCGCGGGTTCAAACTTCGCGGATAGCCTACACCATGGTTTTAAAAATATATTAATTAAAAAATACTTCACGGGTTTTTTTCTGTACCATAGTTTTTCCTGCCCGATGACATCATACGTCATCGCCAAACTAATAATTTTTGCAAATAAATAACAAAAAATAATAATTATTGTTAATAAATAATTATGTTTATAAATATCAGGATCACTAAGTGTCTTATTCAATGGTGAGTACCAGTAATAATGGTGAGTAAATGGTTATTAAGGGAATGGGAAATGGTAATTTAGGGGTTTAAAGTGTTAAGGGAAGGCTTGTGATACTGTCCATAGCCAAAATGGTGTATTTACTTCCGCATCTCTACTTCGCAGAAATTCAACTTTCGCGGGCGGTCTCGGAACGCATCCCCCGCAAAAATTGAGGGAACACTGTATATGTAATGATACATTCTAGGAAACCAATCCCATTAAGAGCTACCCAAATCATACTTTCCTTTTTCTTCTCTCTCCTTGCTGAGCAGATTTTCCTTCCTTCCTTCCTTCCTTCCTTCCTTCCTTCCTTCCTTCCTTCCTTCCTTCCTTCCTGTAGTATGTTCTAAAACCTGTTGCTCCTAGTTTGGTCTAGTTCTGTGACCTGGTGGAGCTTCCCACCATTACTGCTACTGGTTCACAGAACCAGGTGGAACTGGGAGCAACCCATTGTTGCTTCCTTCCCTTCCATTCCATTCCCTCCTTCCCAGCGACCAGAACCTGAGAAATAAGCCAAGCTAGATCAAGATGAGGCATTAGGCCACTTGAGCCATGATGTTTTTGCTCCTGGAGTGCTTCCTTTCCTATTTTTTTATATGGTCACCACATTCTGGTGCTTAGTGTGCTAGCCTTACAGACCAATGTAATCATAATAGTGTAATGAAATGATAGTGTAATAGCTCCTACAAAGCATTGTTGAAAGCTAAAGGTATAAATACTTCCACTATTTTTATTTCTATTTTTATTTCTCCCCAAAAGTTTCAGCAAGGGGCAGTTTGAAATCTGTTAAGATGAAATGGCATGATCAATTAAGTCAGAGAAATAAATGAGCAATTTCCTCAAATTTTCTAGTGGAAATTAAAAACAGACAAATAAAAAATTTTCAAGGGAAGAACTCTTCCTTAATGGTATATTTGATAAAAAGCTCTCTGGGAAATATCCCCTTGGGATTTCTTTCCTTAGGTTTCAATGTTGAAAAGAAAGTGTGAAAAGATTACAAATGGATGGAAAGAAAAGTGTACAAGAAAAGATAGGCCATACATACATATCATTTGCCTTTTAAAACTAAAGTGCAAGGAGCTCCATACTACAGTCTTACAGATCTCTGTGGAATTTTCTTCTGCTTTTAAATATTTTTTAAATCAAACCATCTTTAAACTGATGGGAGGGAAGATAATTTCACTAGCTAGCAGCTTTTTTCTAATATATTGGTGCTTGGAGTTTTTTTAGGATGGGGCAGAATGAGGAAAGAATATAGGATTAGGAATTTTTCATTCACTTTTCAGCCACAAAAGTATAGTTTTTGCTTGTTTCCGTTTCAAAGTAAGACAAACTGTATTATACTTTTAGGCAATCGTACTGCCTTTTTCTTTTAAGTACAGCTGGAAAAATTTGAAGGGTGAAAAAAGTGTGAAAGAGGCTGCTCATGAACTAATAGCTATAAATTGCTCACAAGTGCTTTGAACAATTTATTTCTATTGTAGTGGAATTAAGTGACAAGCAATGGGCAATTTCTGGAACTGAAATTAGTTCTCCATCTAGATGGCTGTAATTGGAATTTGGGATTGGTTCATATTGAAGCTACTTGAAACAGGCTAAAAATTATCTGATGATGTACATCAGATAAAACTGAACCAGTTTTTAGGAATCTCCAAACTTATTTATTGTCATTACGTATATTCAAGAAACTTTTCATCATTTGATGTCATATCAGAATTATATAGTCTTGGTTAATGCTTTGAATTGTACCACTAAATACAAGATTCCCAAACTTTATTGTGGTGTGTGTTTACAGTCTTAGTAAACATAGGCAAGTTTTTTACAGAGCTCATCTTTTCTTCTTTTTTACATTGTGTATTGTCAGAAACATTGTCTTAGTAGCTCCAGGGAGGTGGAAAATTTGCCAATATCTTGCCTATTTTATGGTATTGTGAGGCATGCTTTGATCTTTCTCCTTATTCCCAAATTTGAAGACCAGATAAATTGTAGATACATTATCTTTTGAGGGATTCTTCAGTTACATTTCAGGTTGCAATATATTCTAACAAGCCATACAGTTCTGCAAAACCTACTCTAAGATGTATTGACTTATTGTTACATAATACTTTTTGAGAATGGTTTTCAGTAGCAATTTCTTTTCTTTATTTGTAATGCTGATCCTTGTAATATAGGAGAAATAATATCATAACAGTGTTCCAGAGCTAGTAGAAAAGTGAGCATCAACAAATATTTCATGAATCTAAGGGCGTGCAGTATTTTTCCTTCTGCCACTGTCCTGCACATTTTTAGACCTTTCAAATCAACAGAGGGATATTACAATAACAATTTCATGCATACTATTCAAGCATTGAAATATATTTTCATCTTGAAATATTTCAACTTTGAAACAGCTGTTTCAATTGTTTTGTATTCAAAACAAAATGCATATTGACCTCAGAACAAAGCATATCCATTTGAAATAATGCTTAGTTATGTCAAATGGTATCATTCTTAATGTCCCAGTCATAAACAAAAATCTCAAAATAGTCATTTTAACCCCAAATGGCGTTTTTAAATGCCCTTACAACTGTATAGTCTGAAACGTGATCTTGGGCTTAGAAGTTTTCATTACTGACAATAGACTTGAATCTGGGTTTCCCCATTCCTAGTATATTAGTTCATCACTATTCCACACTAGCTCTCTTTCTGGTTTATTCTGATGTTTCTTTTGTACATATAATATTTATATAGCATTTTGTTTATTGAAATAATCAATAATTGTATATTGAGCATGCAAAGTGACATAGGAAGAAAAATAGATTTTAGATTTGAAAATCATGCCTTTATTGTGTTCGTAAATAACTCAAGGCAAAATCATATTTATATTTCTCCTTCTTCCTCCTCCACCTGCACAACAACAATTCTGCGATGGAATGGAAAAACTTGTTATTGCCAACTCACCTTGGCTATCTTGCCAGGGACATCTCATGGTGGCTAACTACTGGACAAGTCATTGCATAGCAATTCCATGCAGGATAACTCAACACGTGTTGTGGTCCATCAGCTGCCAGCAGAGCTAGCTGCAGAGTCAGAGCCTGGGCCACAGTCTTGGAAAGGCTCTGATAAGGAAACAGAATAAGAGACCGAGAGTTTCCATCTTTTCCCAGGTGAAGAGGCTGCTGTCTTTGGGGCCTGACCTGAGGGTGGGATAGATGGGGCCCATTCCAGATGTGCACATCCATAGAAAAGAAAGGAGAGCAAAGGAAAGCAATAAGTTGGCTCTCGGGGGAAAACAGATGTAGGCACTAGCCATCCCCTCCCTGGCTGGGAAATAAAAAAGAAAACCGGACTTTAACAAGCTCAGAGCGAACCTTGAACAATGCCCCTGGAACAAACTCTTAGAAGGAAAAACCACTCAGGAAGCCTGGGAGATCCTAAAAAACAGCATCATAGACGCCCAAAACAACGCAATCCCCATGAAAAGGAAAAACAGGAAAACCAAAACTAAACCTGCATGGCTAAACAAAACCCTCGCAGATGACATAAAAGGAAAAAAAGCTAAGTACAAACAATGGAAAGAAGGACTCATAACCAAAGCGGAATATCAGCAAACAGCCAGTTCCTGCAAACAAAAAATAAAAACAGCAAAGGCACAATATGAACAACACCTTGCAGCGAAAGTCAAAGACAACAAAAAAAGATTCTTCCAACACATCAACCATAAGAAGAAAATCAAAGAAACAATCATCACACTAAAAAACGAAGAGGGTAGAGAAATCACAGACAGCAATGACCAAGCACAGCTACTCAACGCCTACTTTGCATCAGTCTTCACACAAAAGGGAACCTCCCTCCAACCAATCTGCAATTTAACTGCAACAAACTGCCCCAGAACCGAACTCAATATAGACAAAAGCACAGTGAGGGACTACCTGAGGGAACTCAACGAATACAAATCACCAGGGCCAGACGGACTTCACCCCAAAGTCCTAAAAGAATTGGCAGACACCATAGCGGAACCACTCCTCCTCATCTACCAAATATCCTGGATCACTGGAGACCTACCGGAAGACTGGAAGCGAGCTGACGTAGTCCCCATCCACAAAAAAGGCAAAAAGACCGACCCAGGTAACTACAGACCAATCAGTCTGACCTCTATACCTGGAAAAATACTGGAGAAAATAATCAATAAACAACTTACCCACTTCCTAGAAACAAACAAGATCATATCCAATAGCCAGCACGGATTCATCAGAAACAAATCATGCCAAACCAATCTCATATCATTTTTCAACACCATAACCAAGTCAGTTGACCAACGCAACTCAGTGGACTTAATATACTTGGACTTCAGTAAGGCTTTCGATAAAGTCGACCACAATCTCCTAATCCACAAACTAGAAAAAAATGGAGTAGATTACTACACATGTAGATGGATAAACAGTTGGCTGACCAACCGCACCCAACGAGTTGTCCTCAACGGCACCAAATCCACATGGAAAAAAGTAGACAGTGGAGTACCACAGGGCTCTGTCCTGGGTCCTGTACTCTTTAACATCTTCATCAACGACCTGGACGAGGGAATAAAAGGGGAACTAATAAAATTTGCAGATGACACCAAGCTGGCAGGGGTAGCCAACACCCTTGAGGACAGGCTCAGAGTACAAGAAGACCTAGACAGACTATCACAGTGGGCCCATACCAACAAAATGAGGTTCAACACCGACAAATGCAGAGTCCTCCACCTCGGCAAAAAGAACCCTAGACATACATATAGCCTGGGAGATACCCCACTCAGCAGTAGTGACTGCGAAAGAGATCTTGGAGTCTTGGTGGACAATCAACTAAACATGAGTCAGCAATGTGCAGCAGCAGCCAAAAAAGCCAACTCAATCCTAAGCTGCATCAAGAGAGGAATACGCTCCAAGACCAGGGAAGTACTAATACCACTCTACTATGCCCTGGTCAGACCCCACCTGGAGTACTGCATCCAATTTTGGTCACCCCACTACAAAAAAGACATCGAAACTCTGGAGAAGGTGCAAAAAAGAGCAACCAAAATGATTAGGGGACTCGAAACCAAGACTTACGAAGAGAGATTGAGAGAACTGGGCATGGACAGCCTAGAAAAAAGAAGGTCTAGAGGGGACATGATAGCAGTTTACAGATACTTGAGGGGCTGCCATGGTGAGGAGGGGGTCTCTTTATTCCCCAGGGCACCAGAGGGCCGGACGAGGAACAATGGTTGGAAGCTGACCAAGGAGAGATTCAACCTGGAAATAAGGAAGAACTTCCTGACGGTCAGAGTGATCAACCAATGGAACTGCCTGCCAGGGGAGGTGGTGAACTCCCCAACTCTGGACACCTTCAAGAGGAGATTGGACTTCCATTTGGCTGGGGTGCTGTAGGGTTTCCTGCTCAGGCAGGGGGTTGGACTCGATGACCTAACGGTCCCTTTCAACTCTATAAATAAATAAATAAATAAATAAATAAATAAATAAATAAATAAATAAATAAATAAATAAATAAATAAATAAATAAATAAATAAATAAATAAATAAATAAATAAATAAATAAATAAATAAATAAATAAAGAAATAAATAAATAAATAAATAAATATAAATACATACATACATACATACATACATACATACATACATACATACTATGTCAAGTCGAAGCCATCGTTTTGAGTTAGAGACTTTGGCCTGCCACAGGGAGAATAGTCCTGTGGGAATTGGGAGGGGTGGCTGCATGAGGGGGAAAGATACTAGCCACAACAAATTCCTTCCAGAAGATTCAAGGTCATCCTTTGTTCAGCACCAGCCAAAAGTACAGGAGAGGACCATGGATGTTCAGAGAACCAGAGTGGTCCATGTGATAAACTTGTGGATGTGGGGATGAAGGATGAAACTTAACATGGGTGGAGAACTGTAAGAAAAGTTAGTATCGGGTTCACCACAGTCCACTTGGCTCTGTTAATAAATTGGAACTTGGAAGAAGGCCAAGGTTTGGATTCTGATTTATTTCTCGGATGTTTACATAGCAGGGATTTGTGGGTAGCTGGTTGTCACAGACAGCAGTTCATTTTCTAGCATACAGAAACAATTTGGATTCCTTGGCCAGAACCTGGTTTGTTGGGACTAATTACATTTTGTCTTTGTCTATCCACCTGGATAAATGTCTGTTCCTGCCCTGTTTTTAAAGGGGGATTGTTTTACCCATAAGCAGTTTATCATTACTTGTGAAGGCTGGGTGAGAACAACATGATAAATATTACCTGCCACTGTTTTAATGACATTATTTCTATTAACAAAAATGGAAATAATGTAGACAACAATGGTGCAATACATTTATTGTGTTAAGTTATCCTGCATGAATTGTCCAGATTATCGTGCCAGGTTGGCTGTGGCAAAATGACCTTGACAAGTTGGCTGCAGTGAGAGAGCAATGACAGGGCCAAACCCATCCCATGAAGTGAGTTGAGCTAGGAGAGTGGTGTGCCCAAAAGTCACTGAACCAGTTTTGATGCCTACAACAGGACTACAATTCACTGTCTCCTGGTGATTGGCGCAAAGTCCCCCAGCTGGCTTTTATGCCTAAGGCGGGACTGGAACTCACAGTCTCCTGTGAGTCACCAAAGTCAGTCAAGTGGAACAGAACTCAGAACTGCCTTTACATATGGCAACTTTTTTTTTCTGGTTTTATGACTACAAAAGTAGCTTGGCAGAACAGAAATGTTTCTCATTTTGACCTGGAGTTGGCAGGAATTGGATTGAGGAGCTTGCACAAAGAACATAGATCCTCTTCCCCTAAGTTGTAAATGTTTCAGACTTCAGTTGCATTATTGCTTATTGCATTCATATTTTATCGTGTCTCCAACGTGTTGGGAATAACATGCATACTGCCTCTAGAGAATTAAGCAGGTTCACCTGTGGCAGATGGCTATGATTTCATTTTGCTAACAGCTACACAGTTTTTGAATTATTCAGTTCTGCTTTTAGATAAGCTGATGGCAGCTGTTGCCAAAAGAACAGCATCTCTAATCATTAGGGTTAGGGGGGGAAATTGTTTGGGTCACTTTTCAATATAAAGGTTAGACTTTCGGAGCTAATGTACAAAGTGGAATGCAAATGTCTTCATTTTTCACACCTCCAAATTCTGTGGTGCAATGCTTTCATTAAAAATATATAAAGTGCACACATTATGGAAAAGGTCTGTGAAAGTCCAATAATAAGAGCAAATTGCTTGGAAAAAAATGTGCATATTAGAGAAGAACTCATTCAAGAATGCATTTTCATGAAGGCTTTTTTTTTTTAAAAAAAATACAAACTGATGTGGAAAGGAAAAAAACCCACATATTTAGATACTGTCCCAAAAGTGCTGTTTTCCAAAAGGCTCCTGAAAATGTTCATCTACCCATTCAAGAAACTTCTTCAGTTCTAACTGAATGGTGGGGAACGAATGAAGAATCTTCTGGGATGAAAAGCTAAACTTTTTTCAAAGGTAAAAAAAAAGGTCAGTTGCTTTTTGGAAAAAAAGTTCTTTTGGGATAATCAATGATTGGGAATCTCCATAAACATACAAGCCTACATGCAAATATTGTATGTGTAGGAAGTATAGTAAACATTTTCCCCAATTCCATGGTATTGATGCACCAAAATGAAATAATATCAACAATTACCAAACTTAATGTGTTATATCATATATGCATCTATTTCAAAATGTTTCCTAAATGAAAAATAACACACACACAAACACACTAATCTTTAAGCAAGTGCCACAAGAATGATTGTGGGGAAAACACCTATATTAGGACAAGAAAATGCAAATGTGTATCTGTCTCTATGTAGTACAGAATGTTGATAAACTAAGTAACACAAACACCATTTAAAAATTCATTGATATATTTTTAATCATGGTGTTACCACAATCTATACTTCTAAACATACTTATCTAATCTATATCAGTAGCTAAAAGGTACAACATTAAATAGGAAGAGGGAAATTCAATATAGTTTTGTTGCTGTTTGGGGTGAAAAAATAATAATTTCTGCACTTTTAATGATCATCAGTATTTCCACACTGCTTTTCATATAAGGGGAAGTCTCAAAAATATTTGGAAGACACATTTTATCAATTTCCATAGCTATATATTAGAATATAATGTAATGTTGCACCCTGTTGTTTTTAATAAACTGCCTAATCCATGCAATTCCCTAATGCTTAGATGATCATATTCAAAGGTAGATAAATGTGTTTGGGGGTCAGAAATTGCATCATAAAAATCTGGAAGTCATTAAAGGAAAGCTAAAATTTATTCCACACATGGACTTAGAAAGAATTGGATATATTCTTTATACCAAAACAGTGTTAAACTCTCCTCAAATTCTAGCCTATTTGTGCATGAGTAAAACGGCAAGTTTTGTTTGCCCACTCCAAGACTGGTTTAGTTACTTTGACATTAAGGCAAAAGATCTGCTGGGACGTTTCCTCCTGTTAGTAAAAATGTAATGTATATATGATTTAATAATTCATTGCAAAATCAATTGTCCAAGGCAGTTGACTGATTCTACTGAATGTGCGATTCTACATCACACCTACATTTTATCTGAGCAAAATTATTTGGGTTCAACATTCTGTTTAGCAAGGTAACTCCACCTGTTTCTGTTTAATTGCTCACTTACAAATTATTCATATTATTTTTTTGCCTGAATATTGTGCTCAAAAATATTAATTTATTGGAATTTTGACAAACCTTTTGCCTGTCTCCTCAGATATTCCTTGTAACACTCCTCTATAAGTTTCATTTCATTTTCCTCTATGAAAGACCTGTTTTCCTTCTTTTTTAGTGTTGGGCAAACTGAACCTGCACAATTCGGGTCCGTACCAAATTTTGCGGTGTTCGGCATACCGAACCCGAACCCAGTTTTTTAAAAAATTCATGCTCCAGTTCGGCGTTCATGCCGAGCACCGCGAAGTGCCACCGCCTCCTCCTCATCTGCTGAGAAGAGGAGGAGGAGTCGGGCGCCGGTGGCGGCGGAGGAAGGCGAACAACGGGGAGCAGGCGGCCGGTCAGAAGACTGGGAGGGAGGCAAAAAAGGAGCTGGGGAATCCCACGAAGGGATTCTGGGGGTGGAGCCTTGACATCACGTATACCGGCAGGTTGCTAAGCACTCCAAGCTGATCACTTCCTGGATTCCGGGGGTGGCACTAGAATAATGGAGGGAGGATGGAATCCAGGAAGTGATCACCTTGGCGTGCTTAGCAACCTGCCAGTATACGTGACGTCAAAGCCCCGCCCCTGGAATCCCATCGCTTTTTATTTTTACAGATTTTTTTAATTTTTATTTATTTATATTTTTTTTTACGAAAAAGGATGCTGCAGCGGTGCCGCAAGCAAAGGGAGGTCTTTTCATGTAAAAATAAAATAAAATTAAAAAAAATATTTTTACATGAAAGGACCTCCCTTTGCTTTTCATGTAAAAATAAAAATATTTTTTTTTATTTTTACATGAAAGGACCTCCCTTTGCTTGCAGTGCTGCTGCGGCGTCCTTTTTCGTAAAAATAAAAATAAATAAAAATAAAAAATCCGTAAAAATAAAAAACGATGGGATTCTGGGGGCGGAACATTCGAACTTCGGGTTTAGGTTTGGCTGAACTTTGCGTGAAGTTAGTCCGAAGTCGCCGAACCCGAACACCGTTGGGTTCACCCATCACTATTCTTTTTTAATTTAAGAGCTGTTGCTGATGCATCATCTAGCAGCCTGCATAATCCCAGACATGAATTTATGTTAACATGACTGTAACCTGTAAACTGCTGTGAAAGCATTTGCAAGTTGTGTGGAATTTTTGGAGAGACAGAAAATTTTTAATTAAAAAAAAAAACCTTGTTCATTGTGCTTTTTGATTCTTTCTGTTAGTAAAATTCATTGGTTTTTCCATGATTCCAAAAGAAAATTAAATCAAAATTATCAATCTAAATTGAACACACACACACTCGTGCAGTGATTCCCTGCTCCATGAATGTTAGGAAAAAGTTGAGGAGATAAATTCTCTACTAATCATTTGATTGTTGGGGGACTTTTTGGTATTTATTTATTATTTATTATTCATCTAATTTATATGCCGCCCAACGCCCAAAGGACTCTGGGCATCTTACAACAAAGAAAAAACAGCATTTAAAAACAATTTAAAAGTAATTTAAAACCCTAATAAAAGCCATTACATATCATTCAATATCTCTCATGGCAGGATCTAGACGGTATCTCATTCGATCAATGACCCCAAGGCCTGCTAGAAAAGCCTGGTCTTTATTGCTTTGCAGAAGGCTAGTTTGGTGGGGAGGGTACGGATCTCCAGAGGCAGCTGGTTCCAGAGAGCCAGAGTTGCCACAGAGAAGGCCCTTCCCTGTAGTCCCACCAGTTGATATTCTTTGGCTGATTGGATATGATGAAAGCCAACTCTGTGGGCCCTTATCAGTCGCTGGTACAGTAGAAGACAGTACCAAGGATGGTCTGGCCCTAAGCCATGTAGGGCTTTATAGGTGATAACCAATACCATGAATTGCATCCAGAGACTAACTAGGAGCCAGTGCAACTTACAGAGAGTTGGTGTGATGTGGGTGTACCTAGGTGCACCCACATTAGCTCACGCAGCTGCATTCTAGACCAGTGGAAGTCTCCGAACGCTTTTCAAGGGTAGCCCCATGTAGAGTGCATTGCAATAGTTGAGCTGTGAGGTGATTATGATGTGATTAACCATGTGAAGAGCCTCCTGGTCCAGGTAGGGTCTCAATTAGTGCACCAGGTGAACCTGTGCAAAGGTCACCCTAGCTACAGCTGAGACATGTTGATCTAATCTCAGTAGAGGAATTGCAAAGGCTATCTGAATACTAATAAATGAAAGATGTATGAGATGCTTTTCTTTTAAGCAAGAAACCATTCTCAGTATATCAGGATTGCCGATAAATTCAATGGCCTATTTGTTTTCCCAAGATTTTCATGAGTGGTGTTTAATGTTATTTTTATTTTATTCATTATAAAAACATTCTCCCACTTTCCATTAAAAGTAATCCCCAAATGACATACAATAGAACAGAGCCAATAAAATGGTTAAAAAAATCACACTACTTAAAGCCTAAAAAATAGCATCATAAAAACAAGAGCAATATATTAAATGACCAAGAAACATAAGTCCAGTCAATAGCTAGGTCAAATAAATAGCTTTTTGACACTAAAAGCTAAGAAGATTCCACATCAACTGTAACTGAACTGAGAGACTATTTACAGTTGGGGCACTTTTATTAAGAGCATTCTCTATTTGGGTGTGAATGTCTATGCATTTGTTAAGAAAGTGTTTCTTCTTGGTGGATAGGCAAGAGAAAAAGTGGTCATGAAATATTCAGGTTCTAAGCTGTGTTCTGATTTATTGCATCTGCTTCTTATCATTATTGTAAAAAGCCCTTAAAAAGGTTTATCTACACCCTATTTTCCCCTAAATGAAATAATAATGTTGTTTACAATTTGGTATTTTTATTCCACCATTACTATCTTTAAATAACTCGAGGAGTTAAGCTTATACTCTTTCCTCCTCTTATTTTTTCTGATTGGTGAATTGTCACCCACCCAGCTTTCATGTCTATGGCAGAACTAGAACTCACTGTCTCATTATTGGTTTAAAGTCATCCAGCCAGTGCAGGTTCAAGTCTCAGTGGATATGGCTAGGTGATAAGGCCAAAATAAGGCCGAAATAGATCTATCCTAGTCTCCCTTAATTTTCAAATTCAGCAAAAAAACAATATATATATATATATGTAGATTGTTCTGAGTTCGGGTTTTGCCCCGTGTAATAATCTACAATCTACATACATATACCCGTGAAAATCTACGAAATCTACGAAATCTACGAAAACAAATATATATATATATATATATGTATGTATGTATGTATGTATGTATGTATGTATGTATGTATGTATGTATATTTGTTTTCATAAACCCGAACTCAGAACAATCTACATATATATATACTCTATGGCCTTCCAAAAATACACAAAGAAGGAATACCTCTCAGGCCAATAGTCAGCTCCATAGGGTCACCTCTGCAAAATCTTGCCAAATTTTTAGCCAAATATCTTCAGCCCTATACAGAAACTATCACCTCATATGTACAAAATTCATTCCACTTTATAGAAATAATTAAAAAACAAAACCTACAACCTGGTGACCTACTTGTGAGTTTCAATGTTATCTCCCTTTTCACCCAAATACCAATTAAAGAAGCCTTAACAGCTATCCAAAACAAATACAAGCCCCCCAAGTATATCTTAGATCTGACCCAGCACTGTCTGACAAATACATACTTCATCTATAACGAACAAAGATATAAACAAATAGAAGGAGCCCCCATGGGATCACCCTTCTCACCTGTCATCGCAAACCTCTACATGGAACATTTTGAAAATAATGCCTTGGAGAAATCTAAACACAAACACAAACTGGCTGAGATATGTAGATGACACTTTTGTAATTTGGCCACATGGAAAAGAAAAACTGGACAATTTCCTCACACATCTCAATAGCCTACACCCCAAAATACAATTCACTATGGAAACAGAAGCCAATGATCAACTTCCCTTTCTGGGTGTCCTAATCTATAAAAAACCCAATGGCACCCTAGGACACACCATCTACCAAAAGAAAACACACACCAACCGTTATTTAAATGCACACTCCCACCACCACCCTGCACAGATCACCGCAGTAGCCAAAACCCTCATCACCAGAACCAAATGCCTAGCTGACCATGACCATTTAAAAACTGAATTGAACAAACTGAAAGATGTATTAATTTCTAATGGATTTGAAAGAAAAACAATTACAAACCTAATTAAAAAAAGATACATCTCCCAAAAATCAAGACCAAGAACAGGATAATGGCATCACCCTCCTCCCTTACATTAAAGGCACCACAGACAAAATTAGTAAAATTCTCCACAAACATAATATCAAAACTTCATTTGTCACTAACCAGAAAATATCAAACATCCTAAGAAACCCAAGACAAAATCCACCTCGAAAACCAAGGAATCTATGAAATACCATGCAAAACATGTGCAGCCACATACATTGGACAAACTAATCGAAGAATAAACGCACGCATTGCAGAACATAAAAATGCAGTCAAAAAAGAAGAAAAAACTTCCTCCCTTGTCCAGCACATTAAAAAAACAGGACATGAAATTGACTTCGAAAAAACTAAATTACTTTCCAAAACAGAACACGTATATAAAAGAATAATTATGGAAGCCATAGAGATAGAAAAACACCCCCTCAGCATGAATAAACGTGATGACACATCCCGCCTACCAGAAATTTGGAAACCAGCCTTAAACAAAAAAAACATATCATAATCATCACCATGTCAATCCTTCAACTAAATGTGATTCCACCAACCAATCAAATCATTAAAACATAGCCACCCAATCTACTTGCTATATTCAAACCAAATCTCCACCCCCACCACTATTTATAAGGAACAAGTGGCAGTTGCAAACAAACTATATCTACAGCAGCACAAAGCTTACAACTTCAGCCTGATGATGGTAAATGTGATTTCACCGAAACGTCGCATAGACATGCAAAATATTACACGGGGAAAAACCCGAACTCAGAACAATCTACATATATATACACAAGGTCTTATTTTGGGAAAAATACGGTAATTCCACCATGTCACCATGTCTATTTATTTACTATTCAATTTAGTCATTCTTTGGAGAGTCTATAAATCGAGGTGCCAGGTTAAAACCTGAAGGATTACTACTCAGCTTTCTGCTCCAACTATTGTAAAATCAAACACACTAAGTAAAATCATTTCAGGCCCTTAAATGTTTAGGGTTCTAAATGTTTAGAGTTTTATAACAAAATAATTTATGCCTCGTTTTTCAACTCAGTCACTATATGATATCTCTAGTTACAGAACTATATATTTAGAAAAACGCCTATTCTCATTTTATAAAGAAAGACTTTAAAAAAAAAATAACAAAAACACTCACTCCTTTTGAGAACTGTTGTGAGTACTGCTGTCTTCTTGTAGAGCCTCTGAAGAGGTGACAGGGTGACAGCTAACCTGCAGGAGAGGTGATGAAGATTTGGGCTGTAGTTCTTCAGGGAGACCTTGGACTCTCTTCCAGATCTCATGGCAAGCTTTATCCAAACTATCCTGGGGAGTGTTGTGGTGGATCCAGATGTGTCTTGGGAATGGGCCTAGAGGGAAAGGGCCTTTGGAGTTGACTGTTGAACACTGAATATTGCTCCTACTTGTTAGCATCTCACTTTGAACATCAAGAAACAGGAAGAAATTTTTTACAAAAGAGGAGAGTGGGCTATAAACTTTTTCTGTTGTAAGCACATGTTCGTTAATATAATATGACTTTTTTTAGATGGCCTAGAATGGTGTGCATGGCAACAAACCTAGGTAGCCAAGTAACCATGGAATACTTGTAGGAAGCCAACTGATAGGGACAGCCATTGGATTTAGTCATACTGAAGCGCCATGATCTAGCAAAAGGGAAATATGAGATTATGTTGCCGCTGAAGAAGTATAAAGTTCATATACAGGATGAAACTAGGTTTACTTCCTCCAATTGATATCTTTAGATCTGTTTGCCATCAAAGGTATTGTTTCGTCTCTTTTTTATGGTTTTCAAATAAAAATATTAGATGCCTACTATATCCTCAGAGATGATCCTTCAAATTAACTATTCTTATAACTATTCATCTACACTATGAAGTTTAATATAAGTAGAAGAATCAGAGTTGAGGACCCTGATGTTTTTCCTGAGTGTTTCCTATGTACACATGTAAACAAATATAGAAAAAGAAGAAAAAGAAATGAAAGGGATGGATGTGTTTATTGATGCATTTTTTGTAATAAGTTAAGCCAAACTCTTCATCAGACATTCTGAAAAGGGTCTGAAGGAAAACAAAAGTGGAACTTAAAAAAATCTATTTTTCAATGGCTTTCAAGGGGCAGTTGCAGTGGTGGGTTGTAAATATTTTGCTATTGGTTTGCACAATGCTTCTGGCCCATGCGCAGAAGCATCCCAGGCAGATGGACGGAGCCTCCCGCCATGGGCGCTACTGCTCCTAAGAACCGGTGCGAACCAGGAGCAACCCACGGGTGGGCAATGGGTCATTCTTTTTAAAATGACCACCATAGTTGTTGTTGTTATTATTATTATTATTTATTTATTTATTAGATTTGTATGCCGCCCCTCTCCGTAGACTCGGGGCGGCTTTAAGTTATGCCTTTAAGTAACAATGGAGTGAAATCCAGATTGATAAAGTTACAAATGGTCTAGTAAGAATGCTCCAGTAGACTAGAGAGATCACATTATTTAAGTTCATCCAGCTTCCAAACACAGGTATTCAAATAGGAAGATAGCAACTCAGAGCATGAAAACAATAGTCAAAATAACTTTTTTGTTCAGAATATATTGTTTAACTAAAAATGCTCTCAAATTCAGTGGTCTGAAACCTTGGCAACTTTTAGGCTTGTGGACTTCAATTCCCAGAATTCCTCAGCCACTTTGCTGACTCAGGAATTCTGGGAGTTGAAGTTCAGAAGTATTAAAGTCCCCAAGATTCCAGACCCCTGCTTGAATTAGTCATTTTTTTAAAAAAACGACTATTGAAAAACAAATGTTTAGGGTGGCTATCAGCACATACAGCCATGAGCATTATGTGGTTTTATGCATCAAAGAATTTGATTTCAAAACTACAGTAGAGGTTTTTTTAAATCAGAAACAAATTATATCAAGTGGGCTAACCAAGGTTCTTATTTGTAACAATTTAGAATTAAGCCCCACATATCTAATATGACATGCTTTTTTCTTTTTCTTTTTTGCCGTTTTCAACTTCTTGGGGAAGTCCCTGCAGTTTTCCTGGCAAAATTTTAGTCTGCCCTGCTTCCTAACGCTGAGAAAGACTGGCCCAATACATGAAACAGGATTAGAACTCACAGTCTCCTGGTTTCCAGCCCAGTGCCTTAACCATTATATCAAACTGGCTCTCATAAATCTATAACATGCATCTAAACAACATGCATGCATAATGGTTGCTCTTCATAGCAATACAGACCAAAATCCAACTATCTAGTTGGTTTAATATGGTCTGTGCAAACCTAGACATTGTAATGCAACTAATAACAATGCAAACAAACCATGGCTTTATGCAGCCTTTAAATCCAGCTACAGGCCATAGAGAGGTATGTTCTATTGATTTTAGGTGGGCTTAAAAAAATTTACAATGTATTGCAATTTACCACTTATTATTTTTATTAGTTCTCATCTCATGCAGGGAAAGCCTATTCACAGGACTCTGTTCATTTTAATTAGTAAACATAGAACCTCAAGCAGAGAAAGGAAATGTCATATTGCTCCAATTTAAACGCATATTAGTTTGAACACATTTCTGGACAACTTTGTGCCTCCATTTACTTGTCCTTGTTTTGACTGTAGGTGGCAATACAGAGCAATATTAGTTTATTATTTCTGTTTTTTGTTTTTGGACAATGTCATGAAAAGTGGATTTATATAAGCTAAACCTTTTAAGCTTTGTAGTATATGACATATGTTTACACTGATAAAGAATAATATTTGTGGTTCCATTTTATTTTCATTTTGCAAGCTTTCAATGTGTATACATATGCATGCGCATATGTGTGTGTGTGTGTGTATGATTGTTTTCTGTCGTAACCATATGCAGTGGTACTTCTACTTAAGAACGCCTCTACTTAAGAACTTTTCTAGATAAGATAAGAACTGGGTATTCAAGATTTTTTTTGCCTCTTCTTAAGAAACAGAGTGGCACGAAGGCCCGGCCAGTTTCCTGCAATTCCTCCTGGGTTTCTCACTCCAGCACAGTGTATGGGAGGCATGTGATCCCTTCAACTTTGTACCAGGGAAGGGTTACATGATTTTTTTGTCGGATCACCCTGGTATATTGAACAAGCGTCACAGCTTCCTTTTTGCCTCTCGGCCCAACCCGGGGCCATTTCCAAGGCAGTTAAATTTGTTCATAGCTGACAAACCATATTCTGTATGTATTATGGGTTTTTTTTGCTGAATTTTTAAAATTGAGGGAGACTAGGATAGCACTATTTCGGCCTTGTTCTGGCCTCACCAGCTAGCCATAGCCCTACTGGGATTTGATCCTGCAGCTTCTGCCTTGTAAGGCAGAGAATTAACCTCCAGGCCACGCAATCTGATCCCTTCAGCTTTGTACAAGGGAGGGGCTATATGTTTTTTCTGTCAGACCAAATCCAAGTAAGGTTATGGCTGAGCTGCCTCAGCCAAGGAGAGCCAGCCCCTGGCTGCTGCTGCTACTTGCTGCCTCTTCCTTCCCATGCTGAAGGGCTCCCCTCTCCTGTCACTTACCCGCTTTGTAGCCGGCGCCTTTTCTTCGCTGTGATAACTTCTCAGCTGCCCAGAGCGAAGGGAGCATTTCTTTTCTCTGGGCACTGGCAGAGATTTATTCCCTGTCCAAGCACCCAGAGAAAGGAAAATGCTTTGTTTGTTCTGGACTGCCAAAGCCTCCTTAAGCGCCACCAAAAGTCTCCTCTGGCAGCCCAGATGGCTGGGATTAAAGGGGGAATGGTAGGAAACTGGCTGAGCATTCATGCAGCTCTCAAATTTCCTGGGAATTTCTTCTGGACTCAGGTTCTTAAGTAGAAAATGGTTCTTAAGTAGAGGCAAAAAATCTTGAACACCCAGTTCTTATCTAGAAGAGGCGTTCTTAAGTAGAGATACCACTGTATTTGTATATTTTTACAATTATATGTTCAACATCAATACCAAATTATGTTTCAAATTCTGATTTATCTTGCTCTATATCCCTGTCATTTTATTGATTTTAAATCTTTCAAAAAACTGTAAATAAAACAATTGAAAATTGATAAAGAATGAATGATTGACAACTATATCCTTCTATTAATTGTTCTCTCGGTCTGATTGTAAATTCCCCTTGATAAATGGTTGAAATTACTTATTAAAAAACTATTTTATCTGCTATTTCTTTTCTATAATGTGCTTTTTGAGCTGGGATCCATTAAGGTATTTTTAGGTACACTCTGCACTTATATTTATTTCATATTCTCAATATGGCACTTCTAATAATTTTTAAAAAAAATAAAGTTCAGATTAATTTTAATTTAAAGATATCATAAATATCCATGCCATTCAAACCTCAATTCTTTATCTTATATCTGTAAATTCTCTTGTTTCTTAGCAACATCCATTATTTCATCCAGACCAAATGAGAAGCAAAATATAATTTCAAATCTGGTAAACCCAATCTTCCTCTTTTGTTTGCATCTGGTAACACTTAACATTGAACTGTATTTTTATTCCCTTGCTGTATAAAATGTAGATATGCCATTCATATCTAAAACTGCATCCAGTTTTGGTCACCACAATGTAAAAAAGATCTAGACTCTAGGAAGAGTGGAGAGAAGAGCAGCAAAGGTAGTTAGGAGACTAGTGGCTAAAACATATAACGAATGGTTGCTGGAATTGGGTATGTCTAGTTTAATGAAAAGAAAGACTAGGGGTGATATGATATCAGGCTGTTCTCCAAAGCACCTGAGGGTAGAACAAGAAGCAATGGGTGGAAATTAAACGAGGAGAGAAGCAACCTAGAACTAAGGAAAAATTTCCTGACAGAACAATTAATCAGCGGAACAGCTTGTCTCCAGAAGTTGTGAATTCTCCAACACTGGAAGTTTTAAAGAAGAATTTGGCAGCCATTTATCTGAAATGGTATAGCTTCCTGCCTGTGCAGGGGATTGGACTAAAAGACCTCCAAGTCCCTTCCAACTCTTCTCTTCTCAAAACATTCATTTTTATCACAGAAATTCTCTTTAGCAGTGACTATTTCAATGTCTCCTATCTTAACATGACCTTTTCCACCCATATTTTCACATAGTTATTTTGAAATATCATACAATTCATATTTGTCATAGTAATAGCCAAGTTGATATTAAAACCAGTTTTTGTCATCAGTTTTAGTCGATCTAATTTCATATTTTTATACTTTCTTTGTCTTCTTGATATTAATATTGAATTCTACTAATATATCAAATTCCTTTAATTATCCCATTCATTTCTACTTCTTCTAGTGCAGGAGTATCGATTTCTTTGAGCATTGGGATTGTGTTTGACCTTGGGAGGCTGGGGAGGGGGGAACTTGGCCATAGTAGACATGGCCAGCTCAACGTCATTCATCGAGGCTCTGTTTTTGGCCATGATGGTCTCCTAGAACCCTTTGCCAGTAAAAACAGAGTCTGGGGGGGAGGCCACACTGCATTTTCTCTGGCAAAGGCCTCCAGGAAGCCATTGTGGCCAAAAGCGGAACCTGGGACGGTGGCACACAGCCCTCCCAAGCTTCGTTTTCAATGGCAGAGGCACCACAGACCAGTCCTTCCCCATTTCCAGGGTGGGCCCATGGGCCAGATCTGAGCTTCGCATTGGACAGATCTGGCTCATGGATGTTGATTTTTACACCCCAGTTCTGGAGGTGGGTTTCAGCAGGTTCTGAACAGTTCTGACAAACTAGTAGCAGAAATTTTGAGTAGTTTGGAGAACGGTAAATACCACCTCTGACTGGCCCCACTCCCATCTATTCTCCCAAGTCCCAGCTGATTGGGAGGAAATGGGAATTTTGCAGTATCATTTCCTGGAAGTAGGAAGCTGCTATGTGTGATAACGAGCTGGGCAGTAACTGAGGCGTGACATGGAATATGGTAGCAACTCACAACAATGGTACAACTATGAAGAACTCATCTGAGGTAAAACTCTTCTGAGAGCTGCTTAAATAGCCAACTGTCAAACAGAACAGCCAATCAATGCTTAACAACAATTTCTGCTTCCAGAGTGGGCCCCTAGTGGCACACTGGAACACTGCAGGGGGAAATGGAGATTTTTCAATTTCCTACCCTTGGAGTGAGGTAGGAATGGAGAGTTTACAGTATTCTTCCCCTGTCAAGCCCATGAAACCACATCCACCAAGCCACACTATGCCCACTAAGCCATGGCCACGGAATTTGTGGTAAAAAAAAATTGAATCCCATCACTGCCCTGTTCTAGTGATTCTTCTAAAATTAACATTAGATCATTCATAAATGCTATTAACTAATTCATTTCTTTTTAAATCTTAAGTCCTATGATTTCCTGATCTTTTACTTATTTATAAATTTATAGGTCACCAATGTTAACTCAAGGTAAATCTAACTTTATATAAATAATAAATAAATAAGACAAAAATAGAGATAGTGAACATGCTTTTGTTCCTGTTTGAAACTCACAAGGCTTTAATAGTTTTCATTAACATTTATTTGTGCTTTATAAGAAGTATACATCAAGCTTACCCATTTAATAAAATTATCTTCAAGGTTCATATGTTCCAAAACTCTAAACAAAAAAAAAAAGAACTTATCAAAGGTCTTCTTTGCATCTAAAATATGAATGTATGTTGTTTTCCAGAATATTAAAACATTTCTAATATTATTATTATTAATACTACAACTATGATAGAGTCACTTCACAGTAAAATGGGTGGACATTGAACACATTTAATCAATGAATACTCATAGGTTAAACCCACATTCATCTTCCTGAATAAAATTCTGTAAAATTATTATTTAATAAACATATTGTTCAACCAACGTTATCCCTTCTTATAGTTATATTAGCCTTTTCCCAACTACCGTCTTTCCATTCTGGAGAATAATATTTATAATTTGCAGTTAAGGATGCATAAGCTCATCTGCAAAACATTTATGGTAGGAGACCAGCAATCCATTTGGACTCATGTAAAATATTTTGTTTTAGTTTTTTCTATGTACTACAAACAACTTCTCTGTTCTTATAGTTCTTTCAAAAATTGTCTGATTGTAATGTTTGGTCATTCTGCTAGCAGCCTTCCATTTTTCCAAAGAAATGTTTTAGCCTTTGTATAAAATAGCATATTAAGATGAAACACTTTTCTCATATTCACATTATCTATTATGATATTCCCATCTTGTAACTTTAATATGACTTTTTTTCTTTTTTTCTTTCACTACTGGTATGTTATTGCAAATTCAAATTTCTTTGTTTTGCATAATTCATTTTTATTTTCATCTCTCTAACGTAAATAGATAATTGTCTCTGTAAAAGCTTAACTTGGTGAATTATAGCTGTCATCCCTGGAGAGTTTTTTTAAAAATTCCTCTAAAATCATTTACATTTTCTGTTTTCAAATTTACTATTGTGTTATATAAAATACCCTCTCAGAAAAGCTTTACTTGAATCCCAAATCGGTTAATCTCTCTTTTCCATACTCTGTTGAAATCATATCATATATCATATCATATAATCATCCATCCTTTGAAATTGGTTGTTTTCTTTCAAATGTTTCATTACACAACTAGGCGCTAGAATGGAATAGAGTTTGGTTCTATCTTTATATACAATAACTTGTTCGGTATTGGTGTTACTTACTCCTTACATGTGCCTTGATTGGGTTGTTGTTTACTGCTTTATGATTTGTCTGGCTTAATTCCTGCTTATCTGGATGTTGATTGCTGGCACGAAAGTGTTCCATCTTTTTATTTTCTTTCAGTTTATTGTATCTTTTTAATGGTAAGTGTTGCTTATATGCAGAGATGGCTTCCACCTGGTTCGGATCAGTTCTATGGCAGCCTGAATCACTGGATATGGAAGTGACCCAGGCCTGCCATGTTGCTTTTTGCTTCTGCACATAAACTGGTTTTAGCACTGTGCATGGGTGTGCAACAAGCATACATGGGCCGCGTCAAGGAGAGAACTGGCAGTGAAGAAAACTAGGACCTACCCTTGTTCATGTGCCTGTTGATGGCTGAGTTGTCTGAGTGCCAAGCTTTCAAGATTTTTGGAGGTAGCCTGATTTAGGATGCTTACATGTTTACAATTGAAACCAGTTAAGTCTGTCCATGTGTTGTGAAATTCTATCACTGAAGATGTTAGCTAGCTAGATAATAAAATATCTGCAAGAAAAGATCCAAACTCAAGAAGCATCAAGGGATCTTTAGTTCAACTCTGTACATATTTTTTCATATCTTAGTACAATCTGCCCTGATGAATATCTGGGTCTCATTTTCAACAGAGCTCTCTGAAGAACATATATTTTAGCACTATGCAAACCCACCAAGCTATTGTCATTCAATGCATTTTTAATATGTAAACTAATATAATGGTATACATGAGCTTTGCATACATGTGTTACAAAGACTTGCATGCAAATTTGGATGTCCTATTTACTCTAAAGCAAACTTGTGTTTCAATTCCAAAATTCCACTTTTCTTCTCAAAGGCCAAACTTCAGGAAAATAGACATTGGAGAAGGAGTAAAGTGTAATACCCATGGCTGTGCAATCTTCATGGTTCCCTGCTAACCCAACATATCTTCATATCACCTAAGGGAAATCAGCTGTAGAAGAAGATAATTACTTTGCTCTCTATGCTTATGGTTTTTCCAGATGAATGCTATTGGCCATTTTAAGGCATCGAATACTGATCAATATGGCTTCTTGGCCTGATAGCAGAGTGTTGGTGCTATGTCTTGAATGAGATACCTGAATAAGAGAATGAGACAGCCAGGGCCACCCTAATTTACTCTGGAGCAAATCTTAGATTAACACAGGAATAGTCTGGTTCAATGGCTCCCTACCAGTTTTCTTAAATGACTTCAATCACAGAGAAAAAACAAAGCTTAAAGAAGGGATTTCCCCCCCAGTCTTCTATCACCACAGTTATCACTCAGATTTGCTCTAACATTGTATTTCTTTTTGCTTTGTCTGAGAAGAACAGAATGCTCTTGAATTCAATAATAATAATAATAATAATAATAATAATAATAATAATAATAATAATAATTTATTAGATTTGTATGCTGCCCCTCTCCCAGGACTCGGAGCAGCTTACAACAAAAACAATACATAGTACAGTGATATCTCGTCTTACGAACCCCTCTTCATACGAACTTTTCGCGATACGAACCCGATGTTTAAGATTTTTTTGCCTCTTCTTCCAAATTATTTTCATCTTACGAACCTGAGCCACCGCTGCTGGGATGCCCCGAAGCACTGGGATTTCCCTGGGAATCCCCGCTCCGCCTCCAAACTTCCCTTGCCAGGCAAAGCGCCCCGTTCTTGCGTTGCTGGGATTTCCCTGAGGTTCCCCTCGCTGGGATTCCCTTCATTTTTGCCAACACTGCTTTGAATCCCAGCGACAAACTCCCCCTTTCAAACTGCATAGGGAAAATGAGCACAGTGGGGTGGACAAAAATGGGAGGAAAAGACTCATAGAGCTCAAGAGAGGAGAAAGATGTGAAGCAGATGAGCACAGTGGGGTGGACAAAAACGGGAAGGAAAGACTCATGGAGCTCAAGAGAGGAGAAAGGTGTGGGCAAGATGAGCAAAGTGGGGTGGACAAAAACAGGAGGGAAAGACTCTTGGAGCTCAAGAGAGGAGGAAGGTGTGGAGATGAGCAGAGTGGGGGGAGACAAAAATGGGAGGGAAAGACTCACGGAGCTCAAGAGGCTCTTTTCGCCTTGCTTCGTTGGGACTGCCACCTCTCGCTGTCCCTCCCCCCAATCTGTTCGCCTCAGCTTCATCTGCCCGCTGCTTCTTTTTTTTAAAGTCTTAATGTTTTGGATTTTCCTAATGGGCTTGCACGCATTATTGGCTTTTCCATTGATTCCTATGGAAAACATTGTTTCATCTTACGAACTTTTCACCTTATGAACCTTGTCTGGGAACCAATTAAGTTCATAAGATGTGGTATTACTGTATACAAATCCAGGGTTTAAAACCCTTATAAAAAGTAATCAGACAGCCGAACAAGCCATACATAAATGATAATAGCTAAGGGGTATATTTATTTCCCCCATGCCTGGTGACATAGGTAGGTTTTCAAAAGTTTATGTCAGGCAAGGAGGGTAGGGGCAGTCCTAATCTCTGGGAGGAGTTGGTTCCAGAGGGCCAGGGATGCCACAGAGAAGGCTCTTCCCCTGGGTCCTGCCAGACGGCATTGTTTGGTCGATGGGACCAAGAGAAGGCTAACTGTATGGGACATAATCGGTCACTGGAATTTGTGCAGCAGAAGGCAGTTCCGTAGGTATTCTGGTCTGATGCCATGTAGGGCTTAATAGGTCATAACCAACACTTTGAATTGTGACCGGAAACTGATCGGCAGCTAGTGCAGGCCGCGGAGTGTTGATGAGACATGGGCATATCTGGGAAAGCTCATGATTGCTCTCGCGGCCGCATTCTCCATGATCTGAAGTTTCCAAACACTTTTCAAAGGTAGCCCCATGTAGAGAGCATTGAGGAGTCGAATCTCGAGGTGATGAGGGCATGAGTGACTGTGAGCAGTGACTCCCTGTCCAAATAGGGCTGCAACTGGTGCACCAGGTGAACCTAGGCAAACGCCCTCCTCGGCACAGCCGAAAGATGGTGCTCTAATGTTAGCTGTGGATTGAGGAGGATGCCCAAGTTGTGGACCCTCTCTGAGAGGGTCAATAATTCCCCCACCCCAGGGTAATGGATGGACAGATGGAATTGCCCTTGGGAGGCAAAACCCACAGCCACTCCAGCTTGTCAGGGTTGAGTTTGAGCCTGTTGACACCCATCCAAACCCTAACAGCCTCCAGGCATCGGCACATCACTTCCACTGCTTTGCTGACTGGACATGGGGTGGAGATTTATAACTGGGTATCATCAGCATACTGATGATACCTCATCCCATGCCCTTGGATGATCTCACCCAGTGGTTTCATGGAGATATTGAATAGAAGGGGGGAGAGGACCAACCCCTGAGGCACGCCACAAGGGAGAGACCTAGAAGTCGACCTCTGACTCCCCACTAACACCAACTGTGACCGACCGGAGAGGTAGGAGGAGAACCACTGAAGAACAGTGCCTCCCACTCCCAATCCCTCCAGCCGGTGCAAGGATACCATGGTTGATGGTATCAAAAGCCACTGAGAAGTCAAGAAGCACCAGGATAGAGGACAAGCCCCTGTCCCGGGCCTGCCAGAGATCATCCATCAGCGCGACCAAAGCAGCTTCCATGCTGTAGCCGGGCCTGAATCCTGACTGTTGAGGGCCTAGATAATCGGCTTCTTCCAAGGACCGCTGGAGTGACACCACTTCTCAGCAACCTTCCCCATAAAGGGAAGGTTGGAGACTGGACGATAGTTGTTAAACACGGCTGGGTCCAGGGAAGTCTTCTTCAGGAGGGGGCGCACAAGTGCCTCCTTGTAGGGAGTCGGGAAGGACCACCACCCCTGAAAGAAGCATTGACAATCTCCTGGATCCAGCTCCGTGTCACCTCTCTGCTGGCCGAAGCCAACCAAGAGGGACATGGATCCAGTAAACAGGTGGCGGAGCTCACAGCTCCAATGGACTTGTCCATTTCATCAGGTGTCACCAGGTCAAACTCCTCCCAGACAGATGGACAACGATGGGCCCCGGTCACCTAGACTGACTCATTGTCAGCCGACACTGCGATCCAATCAGAGTCAAGATCTGTCTGGATCTGAGCGGCTTTATCAGCAAAAAATGAGTTAAATCCATTGGCACTACTCTGCAAGGGTTCCCTAGCCCCCCCCCTAATTAAAAAGGGAGCTGATCATCCAGAGCAGAGTGGCTGGGCAGGATTCCGCTGATGCAATCAAGGCAGCATGATATGTGCATCTTGCCACCTTGAGTGCCACTTTGTAAGTCTTAATGTGAGCTCTTACAAGTGTTCGATCAGACTCAGATTTACTTTTCCTCCACTGCTTCTCCAGACGTCTCTTCTGGCCTTTCAACACTCAGAGTTTCTCGCTAAACCAAGGAGCTCTCCGGGGTCTAGTGCCACAGAGAGGTCACAACGGCGCAATCTGGTCAAGAGCCTCCATCGCAGCCTTGTTCCAGGCAACGGCAAGAGACTCTGCCATGTACAAGTGAATCTGGTAAAACCCCAAGCACCCTCTGAAAGTCCTCAGGGCCCATTAGGCATCTGAGGTGGAATCACCTAGTCAGTTCTATCTCCCTGCCAGGGAGGATTGGAGCCTTGAAGTCAAACCATAGTAGAAAATGGTCTGACTATGACAAAGGCAAAACATCTAAGCCCCTTAGTCTCAGATCATTGCTCAATTGCTCTGAGAGTAATATCATGTTGGGTGCATGCCCCCCCTTGTGAGTCAGACCCTGCACTACTTGAGTCAGGTCCATGGCTGTCAGGGTAGCCACGAATTCCTGTGCCAGCCCATGGGATTCACCAAGTGATGGTAGATTAAAGTCCCCCAAGACAATGAGTCTGGGGAACTCCACCATCAAGCCGGCTACCTCCTTGAGCAGCATAGGCAGGGCTGTTGACACGCAGCTGGGAGGCAGGTACGTGATCAACACGCCCACCTGAACCCCTAGGTCCAACTTCACAAAGAGGGATTCACAACCCGCAATCTCAAATCAAACCAGCATGTAAAGGAAGCCAAACATTTCTTTTTTGTCATAACTTAAGCCAAGTTTCTGCTGCATCACCAAACCCAACCAACTCAGAATTTTCATTTGAGGCACAATTGGTCAGGTTCAAATCTTGATTTTGGACACATTATGCAAAAACCTAGCTGCCTGAAAAAGACAGCAATGTGTGAAAGGTAGAAGAAAAAATAAAAAAGATGACAATAGCAAGGTACAGTGATCCCTCTATTATCGCGAGGGTTCCGTTCCAAGACCCCTCGTGATAATCGATTTTTCGGGATGTAGGGTTGCGGAAGTAAAAACACCATCTGCGCATGCGCGCCCTTTTTTTCTATGGCCGTGCATGCGTAGATGGTGGAGTTTGCGTTCCCCGCCGCCCACGCAAAGGGGAAACCCGATTCGGCTCCTCGCTGCTGCTGCGCTACCAAGCAGATCAGCTGCTGGGCGGCCGAAGGAACCTTCCCTGCATCTTCCCCCTCTTGCTGGCGGGCGGGCAAGCGGCGGGCATCAGCGAGGAGCTGGGGTTTCCCCTTTGCGTGGGCGGCCGGGAAGACCCAGGTTGGGGGTTCGGGGGGGTGCTGGGAAGCCCCCCAGGCCGGCTGTGACCTTTTAAAACAGCCGCGCTGCTTCCCAGCTGAGTCCTGAAGCCAAACGCCAAAGGCGAACTTCCGCGTTTGGCTTCAGGACTCAGCTGGGAAGCGGCGCGGCTGTTTTAAAAGGTCACAGCCGGCCTGGGGGGCTGAAGCCCCCCAGGCCGGCTGCCACCTTTTAAAACAGCTGCTCTGCTTCCCAGCTGAGTCCTGAAGCCAAACGTGGAAGTGGTTTTTTTTAATTAATATTTTTTTTTAAATCGCGATATAGCGTTTCGCGAAGATCGAGATCGCGAAACTCGAGGGATCCCTGTATACAGATTTTTTTTTGCTTCTGATGAATGGATTGTAGAAGATCTGAAAACCAAGTTAGGGACAGATTGTCATGGGGGAATTCATTCATTCGATTTTTCATTCATTCGATTTTTATGCCGCCCTTCTCCTTAGACTCAGGGCGGCTTACAACATGTTAGCAATAGCACTTTCTAACAGAGCCAGCATATTGCCCCCACAATCTGGGCCCTCATTTGACCCACCTCGGAAGGATGGAAGGCTGAGTCAACCTTGAGCCGGTGATGAGACTTGAACCGCTGACCTACAGATCTACAGTCAGCTTCAGTGGCCTGCAGTACAGCACTCTACCTGCTGCGCCACCCCGGCTCTATATTCTATCTATGTGGTTGCTGTGAGACAACACCAACTTGATGGCATAGAATTAATGACAAGATGGTCAAAGGTTGTGTCCCGGTAGCTATTTTTCATTATACAATCATTCCTGTAGTTTGAAGATTCTTTTATTTCCTCATTCTTCTTCAATTCCAAGGAATACCTCACAGTGATTGGCATCTGATTGGTAATACCCACTTCAGCAGTTATTTCTTCAGTAATGAAGTAAGTCCTCAAATTTAAAGTGGATTTTCCAAATTCCTTGGGACTCAGGAAAAAAAGAAGCCTGTTTCACTGGGAAAGAAAATGTTTGAGAAAGTGCAAGACAAGGATTAATCTTAATTTCAGAGTCTTTTCCTGACTTTTCACCAAGCCCCGTTCTCTGTGCTTTGCTTCTCAGATTTTATATATTATGTATAAAGGTATCTATGGAGATTTTCAGTCATCCAAATCATGGTTGTCCCTTTAGCTCTGAAGAATACATGAAGGATGAGAAGCCAAATGCCTTCAAAGAAAAAGTTAAGATGCTCTTGAAAAACCACCTTTGGGATACATATAGGGCAGGGCCCAGCAACCCACAGCTCTGGAGTCACATTTGGCTCTTTCAACCCACTGCTGTAGCTCCCTGTCCCTGAAAACAGGCCTCACAACTGCCAATGTGTGACACCGGCAGCACAATAAATATCCCCAATAGATAAACCATGGATAAATCTAAGAAAAGTTCCAGAAGAAAAACAGAATTTTGAATTCAATTATACCTGCTAGTTTTGTCCCTGCTCAAGAAATAGTCAGACACAGGAAGTGTTTGTGACTCCTAGTGTTTTCTTTCCTGTGGGCAACTTGTCCAAATGGCTCTTTGGGTGTTTAATGTTGCTGACCCCTGGTCTAGGGGCAAATCCCCTTTTCAATCACTTAGTCCAGATATCCTCCCAAAGTTACCACACATAGCTTAGCCATAGCTTAGTCTCCCCATCAGTGCAGCTGCAATGAACTAGCCAGTGACACAAGAAGGGTATCTTTCCGGGAGCATGGGCTAACACTGTCGATATCTTTCTGGGAACATAGGTTAACGCACACACTGATTCTCCTGGAGGGAATTCCTCTCATTTACAACTCACTTCTCTACGGAAAAAAAATATTTTTGAGTTTATTTCCGTCACGCATTCATCCCTCTCCATCCGAATGCGGGTGAAATCTCCCACTCAGCCAAGTTGGACAGAGACAGTAATTCAAATAACAGGAGATGCTAGATATTGGGGCGGCAGGGGGCGTTTGTCTCATTTTCCTCATCCAAACTTGCGAGAGTGACGAAGACCACCTAACCCGCGGAAAGGCCGCTGCAAAAGGCACATTGGATTCCGTGGGTCTCTTAACCCTGCTGCTCTGTTCAAAACCACTATACACTTGTACTGTTTACGAGTCTGTATTTGGTCAATTATATTGGTCAATTTTGGTCAGTCTTATATTTGGTCAATTTGAAAACTTCTTTCCCTTGGAAACTAGGTTGAACATTTCTGCACACAATGAAATGAAAATTGAAATAAAAAATAATGCTTATTGGTTTATTTTGGTCATAAAATCCCACCTCCCCCCTTTTTGTGAATTTGTTTTCAATTTATAGATAGTTTTGCCTGCAAACAACGTACAATTTTACTAAATTTGGTGTGGAACTACTAGTTTGAACATTTCTAGGCCCCTAATAATTCCAAATATTTTCAATAACTTTGGCATTGAATTACCAGTTTGAACATTTCTGAACATAATGAAATGAAAATTGAACTGAAAATATTGATGCTTATTTGTTTATTTTGCACATAAAAGTCCCCCCCACTGTGTTTAATTATTTCAATTTATATAAAAATTATGCTGTTAATTTCAAAATTACATACTTGTTTTTAGTAAAATGGATTTATTTCATAAAATTAGTTGTCTGGCTATCATGTGCTTGCTTTTCAAAAGGATATTCCCAATATTTCTAGCCAAATCTATATAAAAAGTGAAAATAATGGCATACAGCAAGGCCGAGGGGTGTGGCCCTTTTGTGAGCAAAATAAACAAATAAGCATAATTTTTTTTTCAGTTCGTTTCTATTTGTCTTATGATCAGGAATGTTCAATTTAGTATATCAAAAATTTGGGGGGGGAAATTCCTTAGAGATTTGTAGCCTAAAAAAATATAAACCGACACAAAATGCTCAAAAAATGGGGGGGGGGGCCTTTTTGATCAAAATAAATATATAAGCATCAATTTTTTCAGTTCAATTTTCATATCATTATGTTCAGAAATGTTCAAACTAGTTTCCCAGTGAAAAATGTTTTCAAAAAGACCAAATTTAAGAACCTAAAAAATCTTTTTGGTGTAGGTCATATACGACCAGAAACAGACTCAACGTGAGTTTTTTTGCCCAGAAAAAAGTTAGCCCCCACTCCCCAAAATATTTTTATGATGATCAGCAATGTTACATTGAGTAAATGAATGCCTAAGATATTAAAAATATTTCGGATTTGGAGCCTAAAAAAAATTTAAAGTGAAAATGGTTGCAAGCAGCCGGGAGGGGGGAGGCCTTATTTTTGATTTTAAAAAAACAATAAGCATAATTTTTTTCAGTTCATTTATATTTTTGTTATGATCAGGAATGTTCAAATTAGTAATCCCACACCAAATTTAGTAAAATTGTACACATTTTGCAGGCTAAACTATAAATTGAAATACAATTCACACAAAAAGGGGGGCAGGCGGGCTTTTATGACCAAAATAAACCAATAAGCATTATTTTTTATTTCAATTTTCATTTCATTGTGTGCAGAAATGTTCAACCTAGTTTCCAAGGGAAAGAAGTTTTCAAATTGACCAAATATAAGCACTTAAAATAAAGAATTTTTAGTGCGAGTCACACAGACTCCTAAACAGTACAAGTGTGACTTTTTTTGCCCAGCAAAAACTAAGCCCTCCACCCCTCAAAAAAAATTCTCATAGAGAGAACTCCTGAAATGATGAAAAGTCATGAAATTTCAAGTTTCAGAAATGCAGGGAAATTTTTTTACAGGGTGACTCGAACAGAACAGCAGGGTTAATGCAGAAAGGGCGCTGGAATCGAATTCAAACCGGGGCGTGCGAATGGGTGGGGAGGAGACGCTATGCAAGGCGCGATCTTTCCTACCTTCCGAGCACTCCGCGGCGGGCACCTCCAACGACCCCTCTGAGCAGAGAGAGGGGAAAGGGCGCTTTAGGGAGCAGAGCGAAAGAGATTTGGGGGCCACCTTCTTTCCCGCCCCCTACCGAACCCCCCGCCCCGCTTTCCCGCAGCAATTTCCGCTGCTTGCGATGCTACGGTATGAAAAAAAAGGCTGTTGTAGCGTTAAGTCTTGAGGTGCTGGTAGGTAGCGAGGCAGCGCAGATCGCCAGAAAGGCACCCTTGACCCACCCCCCCCCTTCCAGTAAAATTAAAAGATGAGGCCGCGAACCTCTTTGGCGACTTATTTGAACATTTGAGAAAAGATTAAACAGCAGCTGCTGCAACAACAACAACAACTAGTTTGTAGTGCTGGGAACTTGGGAGTCTGACGCTTTCGCTTTCCAACCTGCTGCAATTGACTCAAACGCAGAGCTCTCCAGTTTTCGCCTTGGTACCCGCGTCGGCTCTTGTCCCCTTTCCTCCACAGAAGCCGTGAAGGCGGAAGATAACACTGACACAAAAATAAAATAAACAAGAATTGAAAAGGCGTCACCAAGGGAGATTTTTGCACCATTCATCCATCCATCTCCCGCAAGGTGGATTTAAGGTTAATTTGCTTCCATTGGGTGGGAAAAGACAGGCGGCGGGGAAGAATGATAGAAGGCTCTTAGCAACCCCTACAGATTGAACTCACTCCCCTCCGCACGCGCGCGCACACACACACACACACACACACAATCACACACACGTGTTCCTAATTTAGCATTTCATTTGTGCTTTATTTTTTTCCCAACGGCAGCTCGTCTTTTTTCCCTCTCAAAAAAATAATCTCTCCAGGGTAACTCAAATGATTAATCTCCGAGGTCTCAGAAGTATAATTCTCTGAGGAGTTTCAGATAATCTAAGACGGTGCTTAAAAGTATATAATATTAATATTACAAGAAAAGTGGGGTGGGGAGGGAAGAAGGGAGCGGGGTCCCCGTTCTCTCCCCAAGCTCTTGTGCGATTTGGTTTAGTCCAGCTGCAGCAGCTGGGAGGAGGAAGGCACCGAGGCTGTCCATACATTCGGATTTTCCCCTCCTAGATGAAAAAACAACCACCACCACCATCGCCACTACCCCTCCTTATTGTGTTCATCTTATATATGTACATAAGATTAAACAAGAACCATCCTCCAGAACCCCCAAGCCGCATCCTTCCCTTTTCCTCCCCCGTTAGATTCTTCCACTGATCAAAGAAAGGAGAAGGAGGGGGGTTGAAAAGGAAGAGGAATCCAGACCAATCACCCACCTCCCTCTTCCCCCCCTCCTCTCGTTCCCTCCTTCTCTTCCAAGCGAATCAGCCCCCCAGCTCCTATTTGACATGCGATCCTCTTTAGGTTGGGACAAGCCGGCATGCCGCTGCAGCTTTAAACGGAATTGGGGGAAATTGGGGATTTTTGCTCTCATGACGGTGGAAGTGAGCTATTGGAGCCGGATTTTACTGCTCTCGGTGGGGGTTTTGGCAACAACAGCCACCGGTAAGTGGGGTTCGAGGAAGGCGGTTAAGTTTGGGGTGGGGAGGAAGCCTGTGGGGTGGCCCTCAATGTGTGCGCGGCGGCTGACCGTCTCTCTCCTTTTCCCACGACTGATGGATGAGCCATCATTTTTTTTATTATTCTACCCTTTATGTGATTTTTTTCCTCCAAGGGAGAGCACGGTGGAATTGAGAAGCCAGGGGGTCTTTTTCCTGTTTAAGGGGAACTGCGTGAGCTTCCTGGCCAGTTTTTAGTACATTTTGCTTCTCAAATCCAGACTTAAAGTTCGCACGGGTGTAGGGCATCGGAGCAACAATTTTCCAAGGGTCACTTCTTGCCCGGGATGGGTGTAAAGAATGGATGCATGCATCCCCCTCCCCTCTAGAATGTCGTCTGTATTGATTCTTTTTTCCCCTTTGGGCTGGCAATTTGCAAAACTGGGTGGTGGGGGGACATACGAAGAAGGTAAACGCTCTGGGTGCCTTCAGATTTTTCTCCTCTAACAAAAGATAACAAGAGAAAGCTCTAATGTTTTTGGGAGGGTTGTGAAAGTGATACAATACATCCCGGACATTTTCATACAAACCAGCCCCCCTCCCCATTTTTTTAACAACTCAGAATAGAATTAAGAGCTTGGATTTTGTAATAATTTTCCACCTGCAAAATACATTAAAAGGGAAAGTAGGGGTTTCCTTCTACCTTCCTTACTGCAGAAGCTGGCTGTGAAGTTTGATTTCTTGACAAGTGCTATTGAGCGTAGGAAGAAGGGACAGTTGGCTTCTCCTAAAAGGGTGATTTTATGCCTGCAAGAGGTTGGACTAATTAGAATTTCTTGATAGATGGATACATTGGGGAAATCTTTCTTCCCAATAGTAGGGGGATTCTTTTGACTTTTTCTGCCCCTTTCTAAAGTGGTTTTTGGCCACAGTGCTGACCATAAAAATGTGAAGGAACTGGAGCCCCAACAGATGCAGTGTGTTTTTACTTCAGTGTAAAGAGGATGGATGCCATGTGTGGATCTGTTTTTACACACCATTAGGTCAACTTTGTGGTTGGACTGAAAAACAACCGAGCTCTTTCTTCCTGGGAGAATCTTTCCCAGAAGACTTGGGTTGACAATCAGCTATTTGTTTGAGGTTATCTTTGGGAAACTCTCATAAAGATGACATTGGAAGGTAAAGAAGAGAGCCAGTG
Organism: Erythrolamprus reginae; assembly: GCF_031021105.1. Taxonomy (NCBI): domain Eukaryota; kingdom Metazoa; phylum Chordata; class Lepidosauria; order Squamata; family Dipsadidae; genus Erythrolamprus; species Erythrolamprus reginae. The sequence goes on along the minus strand of NC_091960.1, from coordinate 22,243,728 downwards.
AATGCAAGTAAGGATAGAATCTTATTTCTGACCTGCTGGGTCTATTTTCTTGCTTTTTGGGGTGTCTGGGGCTTATTAAGAGAAGAAGCAGTCAAAATCTCTGTATCCTACAAGTGGGATGCTAGTTAGACACAGTTAAGGGAATGATTCTTCAATCTGCTTTCTCATTCCTCTTCTGCTTCATAGTTTCTCCATTTGTGGAGAACCCAGTTTTAATTTCTTTGGGCACTTTATTGTGCTCTGTTTTGTCATATGCTCCTGAAATTAATTTTTTAGGTGGGGGTGCAAATATTTGGATTGTTGCATTTTACTATTTCAATTACCTACTGTATTGGTCTCTTAACACCAAGCTACCCATCATTTCCAATGGTATGTCTCTGTTTCTTTAGGGGTGATCAGATTTATAGTTTAATATCAGAGGGATAATAGCAAATTAGAGTTGGGGTTGGAGGGCTGTCACTATATAGATTTCCATTCTCCTCCAAAAGTTGCTAAAACTGATTAGTTGGGGTTTGATTTTCATTCTTTTTTAAATCTTGCCCTATTTTTTTAAGATAGACAAGGCATTCTAAGTTTTTAAATATTTCCCAAGCAATTTGTCCCTTCTATTGAAAAGAATGCAGTGATTATTTCATACTTGACTAATGGCTGATCTGATAATCCTATTTGTGTTAGTCTAGTGTAGGTTTTATTTTATTTTATAAGCCTTTGGTAAAATGTCAGGTTGCTTTGCAATATTGGAGCAATAACTGAGACCTCAGTCATTGATTATGGGATAATGCCTGCTTCACCTGCTTTTCTCTGGAGACCCTCCCCCATTATTAGAGAGTAATGACCATGACTGTCCAAAGTGTGGCACTAAAGGTGTGTGAATAATACTAGCGGAAAATAGCAGTTACATGTATTAAATGGATGTATCTAACTGTATACCAAAACTCAGTCACCTTGCTAGTATCACATTGATCTCTTTCATCTAATTGGTGACATTTGTCAGTAACTCCAGTTGTTCATTGAAAGTGGGATAGGAAGGTAGACTATGGTAATTTTTTAAAGAAAATATAGATACTTCATTTTATAGAGGAAATTGTCAGTCTCACCAGATATATAGACTTTATTATTTATTAGTAAATAACTTTTATGTTTCATAAATAATATTTCTCTTATCAAAGGATAAGGCTATTTCTGTTTCCTTATATTTCTGTTTCCCTTATGCACAGACATACTATTTCATCATAATGGCCGCTCATACAATTTTCTTAATCTATGAAAATAATAGGTGGGAGATGTTGCTTAATTTACTTTGTCAAGTTACAATTTTCATTTATTGATCAAATTAGCAAATTTTATAAATTCTATGGAATGGTCCATTTCTAAAAATATGGATGTTCCAAAATGTTTGGAAAACTATTGCAGTCACTATGACCTCACATCTGTGGTTAAGGGTTAATATTATAAAATACTATTGTATTATATATAGAGAGATATAGATATATATTAAATAAAGCAATGAAGGAGGAAGTGCTTTTCATTGATGTTCTAGTTCTGCCTCTGGCCCTATGAAAATCAGCTGTCTATTTTCCATGCTGCAGCTTATCCTTTCAAATCATTATAAGTGGAGCAGGAGGTGTTATTTGTTACACAGATAAAGGTGTTATTTGTTACACAGCTGCTGTAAATGGACAGGAAACCAAAGCAAACCCTATTACTTTCATTGAGTTCTACTCTTATTTTATAATAGCCCTGTAAGAAAGTCTGATTGAATAGAGAACAGCTCTGGAATCAAAATGGGTAAAAAAAACTTGCCTGAACACATAATTCTTTCATCCCTGTGGATATTTGAAGGGCCACTCAGCCAGTCTAATGAGCTTCATTTGACTTGGGGGTGGTGGTGGAAGTAGATCAGAGGTCTTCAAACTATGCTGGCTGGAGAATTCTGGGGGTTGAAGCCCACAAGTCTTACAGTTGCCACGTTTGGGGACCTCTGAGGTAGATCGATTTGATGAAGAATGGGTTGGATTCTCACTTATTTTCAACCATGATTTGTTGAACATGATGTTGGTGGTTGCATTAAAATATAAACTATCTTGAAACTACAGTAGCTGAGTTCATGCTGCATATTGAACCAAAACCAACAATAATGCTACGATTTAAGAGGACATAGAGAACAATCAACTAGCTCCCTTCCTAAATAAAGTTTACATTGTTAGTCTCTTTGCTAAATAAACCCTGGGACCTCATCCCTCTTTTTTCCCATCTAAACTGAAATGAGCCACTTAAAGGAGGATTTGGCTTTATGGTTTGGGACTGCATCTGAGCTTTGTTTTTTCCTAGTTTCTGGTAGTGAGTGAAAGGACAGTTACAAAGCCATTCTTTTGTAGAATTGCCAGAACAGGAATTCTTGCACTGTTAGAATATTTATTTTGAGAAGTCCCCTTTATAGCTGGTCATCACATTGTAGCATGACCCGATCGAGAAAACTGGCAAAGCTTCTGTGCAACACAGCAACTCTGTTTAGCTCTAGACATAGCTAAGAACAGGCAGCCTCAGTGAAATGGGTTGAAGTCCTTCATACGCTGAACCTCAATTCTGTGCTTTAAAAAAAACATTTTTGTATGTGTAAATTTAAAGAACAATAAATATTTCAAGGCGTTGGACCAGATGTTGTTTGTGCCTTACTTTTAAGTTCTTATGTGACTGATATTTGAAGGATTAGCAGAGTACTGTGAAGTGAATAAGTGTTTTTTTGTTAGTCCCTATCTTCATACCTCCTGTATCTCTCATCAGCATGTTATCTACTTTTCTAGTATTGTCTGAATGGCACTTGCTAGTTTTCACTTCTAAGTTCTAGCTGCAAAATTCATATAGGCTCAGGTAGTCTGTTTGTTAGCATCCTTTTAAAAAAACAACCCAGTATGAATAAAGCTCCTTTCCTTGCTTTATTTTTCACATTCTTTGTCAGAATTTCTCAGTTTCCTGCTTAGGTGTTAGAGGGGGTCCATTTTTGGAGTATAACTCTCCACATGCTACTTTCAGGTCTATCTTACAAGCCAAACCTTTATGCTTGTGTAACTAAAATATTCAACCAAAATATTCAAAGTCAACTCTCAAGTAGACAATTTGCAAACAGGGTTGTAAGGGGAAGAAAAATGCTACATTTCTCCATGATTTTTGTCTTCTGTCTGTCTGTCTCTCTCCTCTCTCTCTCCCTCTGTGCATGCAATGTGGGTATAATCATAAAATTATTATCCATTTTTTTACATACTGATCGTTGGAATGTGTAGAGACTCTGGATGTGCTTTATTCAAATCCCACAAGCTATGCAGACAACATGCTGATTCTACTCTGTAATAAGTTAGAAAGAAATCTAATTAGCTGAATGTTTTCAGTTAGATTGAAACTACTTATTTACATTGTGGAAAAATAATCAGAAATGGAGACAAAAAGTAGGAAAGAAGATTTCTTGCAGGTACTTTTTCTTTTAATTGTGTGTGTCCTCTTAATGAGCTTTCTGCCAGTCTGGTACCTTTCAGATACATTGAACTTAATTATTATCATTGGACATGCTGTTTAAATGTGTGTGTGTGTATGTGTGTGTGTGTGTGTGTATGTGTATGTGTAAACCAGCACATTTAAGGATATAATAAATAAGTTAACCTTGATGGAGATTTTCAAACTCTGTTGCCAAGGCAACAAGGGATAAAACACATTTTAAGTCCACTACCACCAAAAAACATTTGGAAGCAGCTCAGATTTCTCCCTAATTTACTGAACCATTAATAGTAGTGCCTAGTAGGTGTAGAATACTCAGACTTGCAAGATATTTTTAATTGTAGTAGAAGCAAATTCCTGTGGAGTTGACTCTTTGATTTGAACTGTCCAGTAAGGCTGGAAGGGGTACATCACATTTAGAGGTGGGCTGCTAAGGTGGAATGCTAACATGTGCTCACCTCCATGGCTCTGGGTACTAGTGGAGTCCAGAGTAATTATACTACTTCACCTGTGCAGGCAGCAAAATTGTGCACGGAGATGCAGGTGCACCCATGTTTCGGTGCATTTCTTTGCTTCTGAAAAGCAAAAAAAACCCCCATTCTGAAACATGGGCGCACCTACGTCTCCATGTGCAATCTTTTATTTATTTTATTTATTTTATTTATTTATTTATTTATTATTTAGATTTGAATGCCGCCCCTCTCCGCAGACTCCCTTACACCATTGTGTTGGAGTAGTAATAATTTATGAAAAAACCTTAGTCCCCTTTCCAGGGTTACAGGAGAAGATGGTCAATGGTTTTGAAGGCGGAAGAGGGCTCTATGTCCCAACAGCAGACAAAGCAGTGAAACCATCTTCTAGGAGAAGGGAAAGTCTGATTCTAAACCTCCACTGCCTTGTGATTATATCCATCATTGTAAAAGACTTCAGGAGTAAACTGGAGTCCCGGAAGCAGTTTGTGACTGTATACAGCCATGTTCTGATAATTCCTGTGACACAACTGGAACCAATCATATTGGCTTTTGCCATTCAATTGGATTATTTCAGAGATGTGGAGAGGGGGGACATGCTGCTTGGGTAACAGTCTACTAACCTACCCAGGGCACATGCTCTGGAGCGGATACTACAGCTCTGTAGATGGCATTTTAGGAACTCTTGCCAGAGCACAATACCATAGTCTTTTGAGACTGAAGGGGGCCCCTGGTAGCAGGGGAAATACCTTGCTCTTTTTTTCTTGGATTCAACCATTTTTTTCATTTTACCTCTTAAGACATTGTACTAGGTTAGTATTAGGAGAAAAAAAAATGCATGAATGGATGCTTCTATTTTATGAACCAGCTTTGTTGACTGGATAGGCTTACAAACTGAAAGATAGTGTGAACAGATTTGAAAAAGAGATAAATGATATGAGGTGGGGGGTTTTCATTGATTCAAATTTCCTGAGCTAGCTACGCTCTAGCAATGAATACTTTAATTAAATGCTTATTTAATTAAACAGATTAATCAGTGCAATAGCTGTGTCCAAACTGTTTTTACTTCCCTTGAGTGAATTACAGCAGTTTGCAAATAGTCCTCAACTTATGACCACAATTGGGACTGGAACTTCTATTACTAAGCAAGGCATTTAAGAGTGACATGCTCAATTTTATGTCTTGGTGGTTAAGCAAATTACAGTACTAGTAATTTATTGAGTCATTGAATGAATCTGTCTTCCTATTGGCTTAGCTTGTCAGAAACCAACTTGAAAGGCTGCTGCAACTCTTGTAAATGTTTGCTGGTTGCCAAGTACCTGAATTTGGATCATGTAACTGTGGGGATACTGTGATGGTTGTATGCGTGAGGGCCTGTCATAAATCATTTATTTCAATGCTTTCATAACCCGGGGTGGGTTCCGTTTACCTTCCCTACTGGTTCACATTGTGACAGAAGTGCATGTATTGTGCATGTGTGCCCCTGTCACGTCATATCAAATGAACTTCTCAATTCACATGAAGAGGGTACTTTGCCAGCTGCAGTAACCAGAAAACCAGTTTGAATGAATGAATGAATGAATGAATGAATGAAATATAGATAAGAGCTCTCCAAATGTTTCATAGAAAACTGTCATTGGAGGGTTTTCTCCATCCCCATGTCTTCCTGATGTTTTAAAAATCTGAGAAAGTGGTCACTGTGGTTGTGCTGCAATACTACAAAAACATTATGCCGTGAAATTAATATTATACATTTGTTGATTTCAGTTTTTCATGCAGGGCAGGTACAGAGCAAATCAAAAGGTTCATGATATTTCCAACTGTTTCAAAACAATGTGACTGTTTATTTTGTTAATTTCTCATTTGAATTGCTCACTAGACCTTGAGATACAATGAATAAGTTTGCCCTTTGTAAAGAATACAACGAAAATAAAGTCAAAGAATTATAATGGTGGTTTCAGAGATCTATCCAATTTAAGGAGAGTTTGCTAACTTTCTAAATGCTGATAGAGAACAGAAAGATTAGCTGAAGAACGGTATTGAGTACCGAAGGCTAGACTTTTTCAGATTATCACAATAGTGGCTGAATTAAGAGTTCATTGGTAGGAGCAATTTTAACAATATTTCAAATTGAACCCTCCCCACCCACCCCAAACCCCCCCACATTTGTATCAGGTGAATAAGAGGATGGTCTTGAAAGAAGGAAGGAAACATCTGCTACCAAGGCAAGGGTTAATTAAACAAATAAAATTTGAGCTCAGGTCAAGAAAGTAGTTTATGAAATATCTCAGATGGTGTTCAGAGCATCATCAGAGCTTTGATTTGCTCATTAAAATAAAAGAGGAGCAAAAGGTAGCACAAGAGACTGTATTTTTCAGAGTATAAGATGCACCTTTTTACCCCAAAAGAGGGTATAAGACCCACCCTCACCCTTTGTCCGCTACCTCCAAGCAATTTACCTCCTTGCAGCAAACAGAACAGAGCCTGTTAAACCAAGCAACTCATTATCAGCTTCCAACCCTCAGCTCATTTGAGGTCACGTGCTAAACTGAAAGTGAAATTGAGGCAAATTGCTAGGAACGAAACACAGATTTTTATTTTATGCTGAACTGTATGCAAGAAAGTAAGTCAATAACTATAAATGTCTGCAGAATATTCAGATTGTTAGACTTATTTTTTAATGACTGCTTTATTATTGTTCTAGACAACTTAACAAAATGAGGAAGCTTTTTTAAAATAAATGCTTGATCTGAAGAGGCCCAGGGCTATTGTATCCTCTTTTAAATAGCAGAGAATAACTATACTTCCAGAAAGTGACACCAATTTTAACAGAATCCGGGCAAGTATAATCTGAAGTCTAACAGTGTCCTGTTTTAGTATTAAGATAAGGCAACTGAGTTAAACCCTAATTTAGTCATGTTTGGAGTAGATCTATTAAATAATTGGAAAGGGTTCGTGTGATTACATGTAAGAAAACTTTCTGGCATTAATATACTGCCATAATGTACATTTTTCCAATTTTTTGCGATTTCTATGGGTCCAGCACACATGCACAGAAATACACAAAAATGGTATATGTCATCCATACTGTTTTCTGGGAGGCAAATTGCTGGGAGGGAGAGGCCTTTTTTCTTTGTTTTCCTCCCCCAAAACTACTATCTGTCTTATACGGTACTCTTACTATAGCTGTTCTTATAGAAGTAGCTATAGGTCTGCTGTTTCACTTGATGGGTCTACTTTGGGGTGCTTGTGATTCCCTGAAACTCCATGTGGACAGTGCCTGGATAAATTATTCCAAACATCAGTTTCTGCTATAAGAAAGAAAGAAGGAAGAAAGGGAGGGAGGGAGGGAAAGAAAGAAAGAAAGAAAGAAAGAAAGGAAGGAATTTACATGAGAAAAAAGATATGTCAAAATAATGCAGCCCTGTTAAAGTGCCATCCACAGTGTGATGAATTAAAGGTCTTAGAAACGTTGCGCGCCCCCCCCCCTTGCTCTTTCTTCAGTTTTTTAACCGAGACTCTTGAGAGAAATTAAAATACTTGATACCACAACATACTTTGGTGCAATGGATATATTACTATTTTAATTGCCAAGTGATACTTGCTTCTTTTTCTTTTTTTTAAGTGTACTGTGGTAATAATGGGGAGATTATTTAGTTTTCTTCCACATCGTTTCTTCATTCATCTTGATACAAAAGGTATCTTCACCTAATAAGGATGTAAATGGCTTGATTATTATTAATCTTGAACTATAATAAAATATGTGCTTTCATTTTTGTATTCACACTGGCAAGGGTAACTCTCTGCTCTTGGTTTCTTTTACTCTTCCTAATGCTTGAGGGATACACGCATGCAGGTGGAGTAGTAAAGGGGGCATCTGGTCCCTCAGTTATTCCATCTGCCAACTGAGAAATTCTGACAAGCTTTGTTGTGGCTATTTTCCAGTTGTCTGAGAGGTTTAGTCAGAAGGCAATTCATCAGAACAGGTGTGTGGAACATATCTTCACTGATGACTTGGATCACTGGTGAGACTATTACAGAGATATTTGTGAAGAGATGCCTTTTTAATGTGAGGTACATCTTCTACTAATTCAAAATTAATGTTTCAGACTGGGATGGACAGTCCCATATCTAGTGATAGGCTCCTACGGGTATAGTCAGGAGTGCAGTACCGTTAGCAAAATTTGGAATTCCACCCCAGAGCACCCAATTTGCACTGAAAGATGTTGAAACAAAATGCATAAGTCACACCCACAGTGTGGTAGTAAAAATATTGGTTAGCCCATCACTGCCCATATCCCAGGAGAACATGTAGTTCTTAAAGATTTTGGATCGGTGTTGTAACCACTTCCACTTGTAACCGTCTTGCCAAATATCACTGGCACAATGGCCAATATTGATTCTTATTGTTCCTAGTTGAGGGAGAAAATAATATGAAAACAATTGTTAAGGTATTTTGAGGAGAGCAAGCAAAATAGATGAAGAGGTTAGGGCAGAGGTCTTCAAACTTGGCAACTTTAAGACTTGTAGACTTCAACTCCCAGAATTCTTCAGACAGCATAGCTGACTGGAGAATTCTGGGAATTGAAGTCCACAAGTCTTAAAAGTACCAAGTTTGGGAACCCCTGGGTTAGGGCATACAGGTCTCACCCATGTCTCTCCGTTTCCATACTTAACAGAATTGTTTCACCTGTTGTGGTGCTAGGATTCACAAAGATGCTAAGCAGACAGCTAAAACTCCAAACTGTTGCTGAGTTACAAGCTGTCTAAAGGTATCCAGTAGCAGATACATTGTAAACATTAGGAAATCTGTCAGACAAGTGAAAGCTGTAATAAATATTTAATCTGTCTTGTATCCATTATACTATACCTATACGAGTCCTTGGAGAGGGGCGGCATAGAAATCCAATAAATAAATAAATAAATAAATAAAATAATAAATAAATACCTGTGATGGCAAACCTATGGCACCTGTACCACAGGTGGCACATGGAGCCATATCTGAGGGCCTGTGAGGCGTTGCCCTGTGTCAGCTGCAGCATGCAGGTCTGTGCTGGCCAGCTGATTTTCAGTTTTGCAGAGAGTTGTGGGAGGTCATTTTTGCCTTTCCCAGACACCAGGGAAGCCTCCAGAGCCTGTGGATGATGAAAACGGACCCAATGGGCCTACCAGAAATTCGGAAACAAACTTCTGGTTGGGCCGTTGGGCCATTTTTCACTCTCTTGGGTTTCAAGAGGCTTTCCTGAAACCTGGTAAGGGTGAAAAATGGCCCAAAGGCCCAACCAGAAGTTCAGAGCCTGGGGAGGGTGAAAAACTGCTCAATCAGAAGTTCATTTCTGAACTTCCGGCATTAATTATAAATTGTGTTTGGCTAACAGTCTCTTTTAAGTCTTAGCCTTTAACCAGTGGGTGATAATCTTTTCCTCTCTTACTGACAATCTCTTTGGGAGAAACATAATACCATAATGTAGCTTCTCTTGAGCCATTCTGTTATCAGGACAAAATACGACAAGTTGTTTTTTAGTGGAGTTGGCCTTTATTCAAAGTTTCTGAAACCTTTTGTTGTTTATCCTACCACTCCTAACTTTCTTTCCATCCCAAAGTCAATACAAATATTTTGAAGTCATTATTCGATTTCCCTAAAAATCAAACAAAACCCCGCCATCAATTCTGGGGCAATAATCCCTTGTCCAAATATTTTGGACCAGCATTTGGAATGAGAAACTTTAATTTTTCTTCTTCTCATATAAATCTTTTGCCCTTTGATAAAGATTTATGCAGAGAGGTACAAATTTTCAGCCTCTTTAAGGGTGGGGAAAGGTGCATCTTATACTCTGAAAAATATGGTAGGCGTATCTTCCATTCTTCATGACGAAGAAACGTAAAGGTTTCTCAGATCAAAAGCAATGTTCCCTCTAATTTTTTTCCGGTGTGGGCGGAAAAGTATAGTGTCTGAGTGACAGTCCCTTTGGGACTGGGCGGCATAGAAAAATAAATAAACAAATAAATAAATAAATAAGAAAAAAATTCCCTTCTTTTTTTATTAAAAGAAATTAATAATAAAACAAAACCAAAATCTATTACTATTATTATCTTCTCTTTTTCCATCCCTGTCTCCTCCCCCCTTGTGTGTGTGTGTGTGTGTGTGTGTGTGTGTGTGTGTGTGTGAACTCTTGAACCATTTCCAATTAGAGGTGAGCTATTGGAAATAGTTCAAGAGTTCAATCACACACACACACACAAATGGCTGGGGTTTTTTTTCTCTGTTATTATTTGGGTGCTTTTTACCATATGCTTTAAATCAAGAGTAATTTCTCTCTCCCCCTCTAGCTCTCTCTCTCTCTCTCTATTGCTTTCTTTCTCTCTCACTCTTTCTTTCTTTCTATCTCTATTTCTTTCTCTTCTCTCTCTTGCTATCTCTCTCTCCCCACTTTCATCTCTCTCTCTCTTTCTCTCTTGTTTTCTTTCTCTCTCTCTATTGCTTTCTTCCTCTTCTCTCTCTTGCTATCTCTCCCCCCCCTTTCTCTCTCTCTCTCTCTCAGCAGCGGCATTGGGCAGTAGCTGTGGGCGGCGGCAGAGTGATCAGCTGTGAGGCGGAGCTCCGGAACGGAGGCACTGACGGTGAGGGGGTTGCAGAGCGCTTTCTCCGAGCGCTTCAGGAACACCTGCCCTGCCTCTACTGCAGCCCCCTTGCTGGAAGTCCGGGACGAAAGCGCTCCCAGCGAAGGGGCTGCGAGAGGGGCGGGGCCGGCATTCCCGAAGCCCGCGGAGAAAGCCCTCTCTCGCAGCCCCCTGGCTGGCAGCGCTTTCATCCCAAGGAGAAGTTGCAGCCGCCACCGCCGCAAGAGGGGAGAGAGAAAGAGAGAGAAGTCGTGCCCCAAGGCAGGAGGCGGCGGAGGAGGAGAGGGGGCAGATCGGGCGGGTGGGGGGCAGGGCCAAGAAGCCAGGGGCGCATTTGGCCGGAGGCACCGTGGGGAGGCAGGGGCAGCCGCAGCTCCCTTTCCTCCTACTGCCGCACCTCCCCGCCCCCCCGCGGGCTGGCAGGGGGATGGGGAGCATGCACGCCCGTGGAAAAGAGCACGCGCGGGGGTATTTGGGGGGTGCGCGCCTGCTCACGGGCGCAGCTTACGGGGAACAGTGATCAAAAGTACCAATAATGATTTAATAATGACCCTCTCTGGTGTTTTAGACTGTAAAGGCAAACAGAGAGAGATGTACTTTCAAACCTGTAAGATTCAGTTATGTAACCTTGCAATAAAGTTAGTAGTATGCTTTTTGTCTGGACTATGTGGCAAGACTGACACCTACAGCTTAGCCAGCTATTCAAACTGAGCCAGTTTATTCAGCAACCTGTAATTGACCAAACTGCACCTTAATGGAACTTTCTGTGGTGTAAACTCTTGCGCATATGTCCAATATTGCAATGCTCAATTGCAATTATGATTCGTAGAGATTTTAAAAGTGGCTTAACTTTCATTCCAATCCCATCAGAAATTTAAAATTGGATCTAGAGAAGGATTTTATGTCTCATGAAGCTGGGATATTGTTGAATCAGAATAACATGGATTTAGATTCATCTCCTGAAAAATGAATCCGTTGAAAGATTTCATTCTAAACCTATTGGACACTTTCAAGAACATATTAAAAGGAAAGGAGATTTCCTGTGATTGTTATGTAAATAAACTCAGAGTTAATTAATTTTTATTTGTCATGTAATTAGTAGTGGGTTGCTCCTAGCTTGGACCAGTTCTTAGAACCTGTAATGGCAGCGGTTGGAGGCTCCACCAAACCATCTGGGTCACTTCTTTGCATGTGTGCACACAAACTGGTAGCAAACTAATTCAGAACCCACTACTGCATGTAATGTATTCTGGCAGATGCCTAACTAAATATTTTCAGGTTATTTCAATGTTCGCAATAATGATTATATTCTAAAATTGTGCAAACTGACTGTTTTTGAAGAGTAAAAACATGGGAGTAGCCAATATATTTAGACTGAAAAACTAGCACTACCCCAGATACCAAAACTGGGTTAAAGAAATGTGTAAAATATCATTTTTTAAAAATTTATTTTTTATACTAACATTTATCCACTCAGATAGATATTGTACATTATTATTTTATTAAAGGAACATATGATATATTTACGTGCTGGCTTGTTCTGTCGGTTTCATTTGCTATACCTCTCATTTTGTCTTTGTTGGTATAATTATTTCATATATAATGTGTAGGATATTCATTTGTTTTAATATTAATATTTTAATATTAATTAATATTAATAATTTTCTCTTTGAAAATTGTTATTAAATATTTTGTAAAAAACTGAAAACTGTGATTAGTGAAAAGCTCGTATGAATTATTCTGGCTTTACTAAAAGAAGACTTGTGTGAAAATGGCCATAGTTATTGCTTTTTGAGATGTAGGAAGAACAACAAGAAAAGATGAAAGCATTTTCAAATCAAAGCTATGACATCCATCTTTCTTGCTTCAAAAACAATATGACATGACACTAAAATCCAAAGATAAATGTAAGCGAGGAAATCCTTCAAAATATTGTTTGTTCAACATCTTACAAAAATTAAGCTGAGTCTGTACTGTAACACAATCCAACAAGCAAACAAGATTAAAGAACACAACTATTTCATTAAAGGAACTTGATCTACTTTGTCTTTTTATGAGTTTAATTTACAATTTAATTTCTCTGTGAAGACAATTTTTCAAATGTAATATATTCAGGGATACTTTTGTTAACCCCGTCGACAACATTCCTCCAGGCCTTCCTGTCCTCTACCATCCTCTGGAGTCCATTAAAGCTCACGCCAACTGCTTCAGTGACTCCAGCCAGCCACCTCGTTCTCTGTTGTCCCCTTCTTCTTTTGCCTTCAATCTTTCCCAGCATTAGGCTCTTATCCAGTGAGTCCTTCCTTCTCAATAGGTGGCTAAAGTATTTGAGTTTCATCTTTAGGATCTGGCCTTCTCAAGATCAGTCAGGGTTGATCTCCTCTAGGACTGACTGGTTTGATCCCCTTGCAGTCCAAGGGTTCATAGTTCAAAGGCCTCGATTCTTCTAGTAATAGAAAGCTTATTAGATTCTCATGTAATGCCTTTTCAATGTTACTTTAAAAAAAAAAAAGTAAACATTTAACCCAAGTAAAATGTCATTTCAAATACGGTTTTCTTATATCCTTTGATGCAGCAAAAAAACCCATCATTTGAAAAACTACATCTAAATTTCTACAGGGATGGTCTTCTATGGGTACAGTCGGGTATGCAGTACCAGTAGCAGAATTTTGGTCAGGTACACCGTACCGGTGGCAAAATTTTGATTTTTTTTCCTCTTTTTTTCCCTTCTGGGCTCTGGGTATGTTTTTCTTATAATTTTAGAAGAGCTCTCCGTGCATGTGTGTACATGCATTTTATATAGTAGATAATCGGGTGGGCTGCTGCCTGGATGGGGGAGAACGCAGTGGGGTGAAAATGGAGCTCCAGAGCACCCAATTTGCACTGTAAGACGTTGAAACAAAATGCGTAAGCCACGCCCACAATGTGGTAGTAAAAATTTTGGTAGCCCATTACTGAATAACTACCTCAATTGTATCTTTGAATTACATGCATAGCAGTATCTCAAAAATAAACAATGGTTGTCTTTCTATATTTCAACTAATATAAAGTGTCCAGACTTCTCGCTTTGGAGAAACAGTCCCGATTTTGAACGATTTGTCCCTTGTCCCGAGGTGTTTTTTAAAAGATCCGCTTTTTTGAAAGAAAGCAGGACAAGCTAGGGAATGGCAGGAGAACTTTACATGGTTTTTATTTATTTATTTTTATTTTTTCTTCCTCTTCATTATTCTAAGCCACCTGGAGTAGCCTCACTGTGAGACAGGCGACTGATAAATTAACAAATAATACTAATAAATGCATCCATAACTTTGCCCACGAACCGGTGAATGAAATGCTGGCATTCCAAAGAGGCGCAGGCGCAGAAAGACAAAGATAAAGAGCCGGCCAAGAAGGTGGCTGCAGCCAGAGCGGCTTTGGGGTCCAGGTTGGCAGGCAAAAGCGAGCTCGGAAAGCAAAAGAGAAAGTGACAGCAGCAAGGTGAATTTTTGGGTTTGGAGCTCAGAAGTCACATGGAACGGAGCTCCACCCACTCCAAGCCACCACCTTGTCTCCCTCACCTCCTTGGAAGCAGGGCATGGGGTGGCTTTGAAGTGATCCTGCAGAGGACAAAGACAAAGAAAAAACAATGCAGTCCAATTTTGCAACACTACAAGAAACTTTGAACACTTTGAAGGACTTTATGTTTAAATCTCAAGAAGAAGCCACCCAACAAAGAGAGGCCATAAAAGAGGATGCAACACAACAAAGAGAAGCTATAAAAGCAGACCTGGCGGAATTTAAAATGGAGATGGCCCAACTGAAAGTTGATATGGGTGAGATGAAAGACCAGATAAACGAGATTCAACAAACATTACAAGAAAGTGATGACCGTGTCAAAAAAGTCGAAGAGAAATCTGACAAAAATGAAAAAAGAATGGACTACCTTGAAGGGAGAGCTGATGCAAGATACAGAAGATATGACGAATCAATCACTCAGTTGGAGATGCAACGAGCTTCGTATGGACTTCGATTTCAGAATATAAAAGAGGAAAAAGATGAAGATTTAAAAATGACTATGGCTGAAACTATTGGAGGAATACTCCAAGAGGATCCTACAGCGCTACTGAAAGAAATCGATGAAGTATACAGAATCTCGAATAGCTACATCCGTCGTCATAATCTCCCAAGAGAGATACACATTAAATTCACAAGAAAAGCTCTGCGAGATGACATACTTCACTGGTCAAGAAATGCCAAACTCCAACATCAAGGAGTTGAAATAAAAATACTAAAACAAGTTCCAAGAAGTGTCAGAGAAAGCAGAAGAGATTACCACTTTCTAACCCGAATTCTGATCAAAGAAAATATAACCTACCGTTGGCTTATCCCACAAGGCCTTTCTCTGACATGGCGCTCTACAAGATACAAATTGGAAAATGTAGAACAAGCTATGTACTTTTTTGAAAACAGTGGCATCAGCCGTCTGGACCATGCAAACCAGCAACAAGTGGTTGAACAACAACTAGTTCAACAACAACCAGGGGAAAAACTAACATCTCAGCATGAAGAAGATCTGGGGGCTACTGCTCAGGCAATAGAGCAGGACCAAGGCGCCAGAAGAGTTCAACCTCAGCGAGAAACCAAAAAACCTATCAAATGACAACAAGTAAAGATTTAAAAATCTTTTCTGTAAACGTCAATGGACTTAATGAACCAAGGAAAAGGAAACAATTTTTTTCTAAAATTAGAAATCAAAATGCTCAAATTACAATATTACAAGAAGTGCATATTAAAAAAAACAACCAAAAATTACTGTTGAATCCAAAAATTGGAAAAATGTATGCTGCATTAGCAGATCAAAAAAAAAAGAGGTGTAGTGATGTATGTTGAGAACTCTATAAATTCCAAACAAATATTTAAGGATAATGAGGGTAGAATATTGATTGTACAAGTTGATATTGAACCTAGACCTTTAGCTGTTGTTTCTATTTATGCCCCTAACGAAGATCAAATGACATTTTATAAAAATTTGCATCAAACAATAATAGACCTAGCTATTGAAAATGTATTAATAATAGGTGATTTTAATGCTATTGCGAATAGACAATTAGACCACTCAGGGGGGGGGGGGAGGTAACAATAAAAGGAAAAGAAACAAAAAGACAAGAAGGAATTTGCTACCTAGTACTTTTCAAAAAATGAAAGGGGAATTATTGTTAAATGATATTTGGAGGGAAAGATACCCCCATAAGAGACAATATACTTTTTACTCTAACCCCCACAAAATATGGACAAGAATAGACATGGTATGGGCACCAAAAACGGTTGCAGAATAAATAAGAGATGTAGAGATAGATGCTAATACGTGGGCCGATCACAATCCAATAGTGGTTTCTATGAGAATGAATAATAAACAGAATAATTGGCGGATGAATAGAAATATATTGAATGATAAGAAATATAAGGATTGGATCGAAAAGGAATTAAAAATATTTTTTGAAATCAACAAAACTTCAGAAACTACGCCACAGAACTTACGGGATACAGCTAAAGCTTATATAAGAGGATTAACAATATCTTATATTGCAAAATATAACAAGGAAAATAAATTAAAGTATGCACAATTAATAAATGAATTGAAACAATTAGAATTTTTATCACAGCAACACATTAAGAACAGAGACTTAAAAACAGAAATAAATGTAATTAAACATAAAATTAGAATTATAGAACAAAACCAAATAACTGAAAAAATTAATAGAGCAAAGCAACACTATTTTGAACATGCAAATAAACCAGGCAGATGGTTAGCATATAAACTTAGAAAACAGCGCCAATCAAAATTAATTAAAAAACTAGAAGACAAAGATGGTACAATAAAATATGATACAGAAGGAAAGGCAGACATTGTGTATAATTTTTATAAAGATCTATATGCCAAAGATAATGTTAGCGAAGATGAAGTCTTTAACTATTTACAAGCTTCAAAATTACCACAAATAACAGAAAACCAACAGGCCACCATGGATGGACCAATAACTATGGAAGAACTCCTAACAACAATTAAAAAACAGAAAAGCAACAAGGCCACAGGCCCAGACGCCATACCCGCAGAATGGTACAAGATAGAAAATGAAACAATAAGAAGCCACATGTTAGAAACCTTCAATCTATGTAGACTTGAGGGTAAAATTCCTAAATCTTGGTCAGAATCACTGACAACTTTAATACACAAACAGGGCACAGACCCAGAAAAAATTAAAAACTATAGGCCCATATCATTATTAAATGTAGATTATAAGATATTTATCGCCATTTATGCAGACAGACTCAAAAGAGTTATAAATGGAATAATACACCAAGACCAAAATGGGTTTCTACCAGGGAGACAAATTAAAAACAATCTTAGAACAGTAATAAATACATTAGAGTATTATGAACAATATCCAGGCAAGACAGCATCTTTAATGTTTCTAGACGCTCAAAAGGCCTTTGATAACGTCAATTGGATATTTATAAAAATGCAATTAAATAAAATGAGATTTGGCCCAAAATTTGTTAACTTAATAGATACTATATATTCAAAACAAACAACTAACATAATATTGAACAACAATCAATTACCAACACTCGATATAAATAAGGGAGTCCGTCAAGGTTGCCCTATATCACCATTGTTATTTATCATGATTCTTGAAACTCTATTAATTAAAATAAGAGCGGATCCTAAAATAAAAGGTTTAACTGTAGGAGATGAAACTTATAAAGTCCAAGCCTTTGCTGATGACTTAACGTTCATAATTGAAGAACCGATAACAACAGTTCCTACTTTACTGCAAGCTATTGAACAATATGGAAAGGTAGCAGGTTTAAAGATAAACAAAAGCAAAACATATTTTTTGACCAAAAATATGAACAAAACACAAGAAACTAAATTAGAAAGCATCTCTGGAATAAAGACTGTAAAAAAAGCAAAATACTTAGGAATAAATTTAACAGCGAAAACAATAACATTAAAAAATGATAATTATACAAAATTACTAACAGAAATTAAAAAAGATTTAGCAATGTGGAATAATCTGAAAATATCATTTTTAGGAAGAATTGCAACAATTAAGATGAATATTCTACCCAAGGTTTTATTTCTCTTCCAGGTAATTCCAATAAATCCAGGGGGAATTTTTTTTAAAACTTTAACAAACCTAGTTAAAAAATTCATATGGCAAGGGAAAAAAGCAAGGATAAAAATGAACTGCCTAGAAGATATTAAAGAAAGAGGAGGATTTGGCCTTCCAAATTGGAAATTATACTATCAGTATCTTTGACTATGAATTATACTATTATACTTTGAATTATACTATCATTGAGTTCTTTGACTATGTCACAAAGGTGTTGGATCAAGGTGGTGCCGTGGATATTGCCTATCTGGACTTCAGCAAAGCCTTTGATACGGTTCCACATAAAGAGCTGATAGATAAATTAGTGAAGATTGGACTTAATCCCTGGATAGTTCAGTGGATTTCAAGCTGGCTGAAGCATAGACATCAGAGAGTTATTGTTAATGGCGAGTATTCTGAGCAGAGACAGGTTACAAGCGGTGTGCCACAAGGGTCTGTTCTGGGTCCTATTCTTTTTAATATGTTTGTGAGTGACATAGGGGAAGGTTTGGTAGGGAAGGTTTGCCTATTTGCCGATGACTCTAAAGTGTGCAATAGGGTTGATATTCCTGGAGGGGTCTGTAATATGGTAAATGATTTAGCGTTACTAGATAAATGGTCAAAGCAATGGAAACTGCAGTTTAATGTTTCCAAATGTAAAATAATGCACTTGGGGAAAAGGAATCCTAAATCTGAGTATTGCATTGGCAGTTCTGTGTTAGCAAAAACTTCAGAAGAGAAGGATTTAGGGGTAGTGATTTCTGACAGTCTCAAAATGGGTGAGCAGTGTGGTCGGGCAGTAGGAAAGGCAAGTAGGATGCTTGGCTGCATAGCTAGAGGTATAACAAGCAGGAAGAGGGAGATTGTGATCCCCTTATATAGAGCGCTGGTGAGACCACATTTGGAGTACTGTGTTCAGTTCTGGAGACCTCACCTACAAAAAGATATTGACAAAATTGAACGGGTCCAAAGACGGGCTACAAGAATGGTGGAAGGTCTGAAGTATAAAACGTATCAGGAAAGACTTAATGAACTCAATCTGTATAGTCTGGAAGACAGAAGGAAAAGGGGGGACATGATCGAAACATTTAAATATGTTAAAGGGTTAAATAGGGTTCAGGAGGGAAGTGTTTTTAACAGGAAAGTGAACACAAGAACAAGGGGACACAATCTGAAGTTAGTTGGGGGAAAGATCAAAGGCAACATGAGAAAGTATTATTTTACTGAAAGAGTAGTAGATCCTTGGAACAAACTTCCAGCAGACGTGGTTGGTAAATCCACAGTAACCGAATTTAAACATGCCTGGGATAAACATATATCCATTGTAAGATAAAATACAGGAAATAGTAAAAGGGAAGACTAGATGGACCATGGGGTCTTTTTCTGCCGTCAGTCTTCTATGTTTCTATGTTTCTATCAGGCTGCCGCATTAACATGGCTTAGAGAGTGGATAACTCTAGAGAACAAAAGAATACTAAACTTAGAAGGACATGATCTTATGCTTGGATGGCACGCATTTGTATGGTACGATAAGGAAAAAAATCATTCATATTTTAAAAGGCATACATTAAGGAAGTATCTACTAGAAGTCTGGAAAGACATAAAGAAAAATCACTTTTTAAATATCCCAGAATGGCTAGCTCCCCTAGAAGCAATAACGCATCCAAAGTCCATAAAAGACAAGAAAATAACTTATAGATATAAAGAATTACTAAATGACCAGATGAAGCTAAAATCTAGGATTAAATTACAAGAAGAAGGGATAATAATAGACTGGTGGCATTATGCTCAGATTCGATCTAGATACCAGAAGGATAAAACTCTTTATATTTTTAATAAAGGTAAGAATCTTTTAAGCAATCTAATTACTACCAATCCAATAAAAATGATAGGGAAAATATATAAATTTCTCATCGCTCATAAAAATATAGAGTTGACTTTAAAAGATACTATGATAAGATGGTGTAGAAATATTGGCAAGGAAATAGACATAGATACATGGGAGAAAGTTTGGATTAATAACTGGAAAATGACCAAATCAGTTTCATTAAAAGAAAATCAAATCAAAATGTTCTACAGATGGCATCTCCCACCAAATAGGATAGCAAAAATGTTTCCCAAAACATCCCCATTATGCTGGAAATGTAAGAAGGATATAGGAACCTATTACCATCAATGGTGGACATGTGGTAAAGCTAAAACATATTGGAAGATGATCGAGAAAATATTAAAAGAGATAATAAAGCAAGATATAGATAATACCCCGGAATTTTACTTATTAGGAGTTACCAATCAGACCTACAAGAAAGAAATTCTTTACCTAATTATACACATATTAACTGCGGCTAGAATAATATATGCGCAAAATTGGAAAGGGGAGGAAATCCCCAAGGAAGAAGAAGTTATAGCTAAAATACTAGATTGCGCTGAAATGGATATGATGACAAGAAGATTAAATGATCAAGAAGATACTAAATTTTATGAAACATGGAACAATGTTTATAAATGGATAGATAAGAAAAAATAAGATATACACATTTATTTCTAGTTAACTTTTTGTATTTGTTTTTACCTAGGTGATAACAATATTAATACTAGTTTAAATGCATTTTTTGATGATTATGACATAGTAGTTTATGTATAAGTATAAGCAACATATTAAGAACTTTGGTCTATATATGTATAATAGTTGAAATTAGTTTAAATGTTTTGTTTGATGAATATGGTATTTTACTATAGTAATTAAGATTACATTAAAGGTTTTTTTTTTTTGATGACTATGTTATACTAATTTTACTTAATATTCATATTGTATTCAAGATTTGTAAAACTTTAACTCAAATTTACTAAACCTTTTAACATTTAACATATATTCAATTATGTATTCTTTTTCTGTACTTGAATGTACACTTTCAAAAGAAGCGGGGGAAATACACCCCCACTTTATGTTTAGTGTTTGTATGTGTGTCTGTTTATTTTATGAAAAATTAATAAAAAAATTGAAAAAAAAATATTAAGTGATCCTGCAGGCCTCCAGATGGCGCACCCTGAAACGGGTCCACTCAGGTAAGCAGGGAGGAAAGTCTTTGTGTCCCCCAGCCACAAAGGCTTCTGGTTACAGGAAGTTTAGCAAAGGCCGGGAGGGGGGGGCGGAAAAGCCTCATCTGATCCTCTTCTAGCTTCCTTGCCTGTGGAAATGGTTGCTTGGAAAAAACAAAGATGGGAGAGCCAACAGACTTGGAGGGAGATGAAGAAAAGTAGTGCTAGTTAAACAAGTATTTATTTCCTAGACCCCGGTCAGTGGTGTCCCGCTTTACCCATGTTAAAATTGGTCACTTTAAACTAATAGCATTGTTAAACTCTTAAAAGACAGGACAAAATCTCAACCAATATAAGCAGTGATTTAATTTTAGATACCTGAATATTTTTTGTTATGAAAACTTAATAAGTTTGGATGTGTTATAGCTAAAAAAATATTTTTTTCAGTCTTTGCGTGGAGGGGGGGTCTGTGTGTAACTGGCTTAAGTTTCTACCTATGAAATAAATTCAGGTTATGAAGAAGACTCCACAGGAAAGGTAACCATCAGTGGGAAGATAAATTATGATGTAAAATGAAGGAAATTATTGAATACAGTGATACGAACCCCTCGTTATACGAACTTTTCGAGATACGAACCTGGGGTTTAAGATTTCTTTGCCACATCTTAAAAACCTTTTCTGTCTTATGAACCCGAGCCCAGGTCCGTGGGCTCTATTACTGTGCATGCGCTCTCTGACTGCCAAAGGGATTCCCCTGCCTTGTGACTGTCACCACCGGGATTTCCCATTAGTTTCCCGCCCCCATCGGGATTCCCTGCCTCCCGGACACTGTGGGGAGAAACTCCTGACACCCCCCCTTGCCACCACAGCAGCTACCGTTGGCTGGGAAGCTTGGCTTCATACGAAGCTTGGGGAGGCAGGAGGGGCGACTCCGGACCTGGAGCCTGATACTCGCCCCCAGCGCTTTGTTGCAGAAAACTTTCAAGGAGGATGGGAGGCCAGCCGGTTGACAAGCTGCAAGACAGCTTCCCGTGCATGTCAATGCACCCACAAGGCTCCCTCCAGCCAGCCTGTGGTGTCTATCCCCCCCTCCTCCACCCGCCCCCTGAACAGCAATGAGGCAAAAGGGGTGAATTTTGGGCTTGCACGCATTAATCACTTTTCCATTGATTCCTATGGGAAACATCATTTCATCTTATGAACTTTTCACTTTACGAACCTCCTCCCGGAACCAATTAAGTCCGTAAGACAAGGTATCACTGTATATGGAACGTTGGGGCTCGAATTTGAATGACTTTATCCCATTCCCTAGTAGACAGGTAATTAACTTAAGATAATATACAAGAACCTGTAATTTGATGTTTAATAGTAAATATAAGTAGATGTGGAACTTTTAGAAGAAAAGGATTTCTAGTTATAAGAAAAATAGGGAGCAAAAAAAAAGAATGACGAATAAAAAATAAGGATGAGAAGGAAAGCAACACGGATTAGATTTAAGAAGCTAGAGATATATGTTGTGGTTAGCTCTGGCTCAGCTCCTGCCCCAAGGAATGTGCAGGTGGATGTGGGGGAAACATCCACATGCCGCAGGCTTGTTTTGCTCCCGATGGAATCTGCCGACGAAGCCTCCTCTGACAGGGAAGAGAGGAGTTTGGCAGACAGCCCAGGAGGAGATCAATCATCTGTATCATCCCTGGATTCTGAACAAGAATTAATGACACATCCACATGTTGTAATTAGTGCTACATATAAAAGTGCAGCCTGGTGTTTTAGCCTCATGGCAGTTTATCTGATTCATTGTTTCGTCAAGATTGTGATTTTTGTGCTGTTCAAGATTGTGTGTGGACTCTCTGGATTTTAGAATTGGACTCAATTTCCCAGTTATTGGGCGAGCAATTGGATTGCATTTAACCTGTGCCTTGTGTGTACCAGAAAATCCCTTTGACATTTAAAAAGGGAGCTGTTTCTGTTTTTCTGTTTATAAAAACTTTTGGGTTTTCCTTTTATCGCGTGGTGTGTGTCTTCCTGGACTAATTATCCTGTAATTACGGGCAGTTGAAACACGCTGGCAGAACAGATATATTAGTTAGCATATGAAGTAAATACTAGTGATAAATTTACCTTTATTGTGGAGAAAAAAATAAAAAAATAATGGAAAAAAAAAGGAAAAGTAATTCCAGTTTAGTTAAATATATTGCCAAGGCCCAATTTATATTCAAATCTCCAAATAATGTGTAGAATAATGGATCTCTGAGATCTTTGATTTATTATCAATTTATAAGTACCGTAATTGCTTTGTTTCGATGTTGTTTGGTCTCCTACAAGCTTTTCAATAATAGAAGTATACCTGAGAATTCATTTCTCAAAAGATGGAAATTTTGATTTTAAATCCAGTGGATATTTTAGAGGTTGCGGTTTGTTTTCCCATTGCTTTGAATTAAATGGAACACCAATATGAAATCGCTTTTGCATTCCAAATGTATCCCTCTCTTTTTCTTTAACCTTTACGTTTTTGAAACTTTCAAGTATAATTATTTTGAGAACCATAGTTGCACATTTTCTGGAATACCACATTGAATACAGAATTCTTGCCATAAATTCAGGTGGGCTGTCATACCTGTTGTATTTGTATGTCTGTCAAGTTCTGATTTCTGGTTTTTTTTTTTAAGATGATATATCCACCGAGCAGCCTGAAATTGGCTGACAACAATAATCCTTGAATTCCCAACCAGATGGCCAACATGGGCCTCGAAGGTATTTTTAGAAGTGAAAGTTTATTCTAGAGACATGTTCTTTCTTTTGCAGTCTGTCAGCTTCCCATTTAATGTTATTCAAACTCATGCTTTAAAATGTCTGTTAGAGCAGAAGGCTTGGAGCACATTAAGAAAGGTACCCCCAGGGACATTGATCTCTGCAGACACTATGTGGAACATTTACTGTGACTTTAGACCTACACATGTCCATTCTGTTAGGATGAAATAAAAATCTTTGAGTACATACCGTATTTTTGATGTATAAGAAGCACCTTTTTACTTCAAAAAAGTGTGTCAAAACTCGGTGCGTCTTATATACCAAATGCTGCATGGGGGAGAGTTGGGCGGTGGTCAGTAGTGGCTGCAGCAGCCTTCCCATAGTCCTGTGGCAGCGGTTTTTCACACATTTTGGCGGCTAGCTGCCACCATGTCCGCCAAAACATGAGAAAACTGCAGAGAAAGAACCAAGAAAGACTCATGTGTTGCCTTTAAGTCATTTTTTGTGGTCCCCAGAGGCTTCCGGATTGTTCTGTCTTTGTGAAGTTGAAAAGACATGAAAACTCCCTCAGCCATTCAAGACTTTGGTTGCCTATCACCCCGAACAGGAGGCTATTCAAAGCATAGGGACTTGATAACTTTTTCACTCTAGTATCCACCCCTGCCCAACATAGTGGTTGCCTATTGTTGGCCTCGGAATGATGGAGGAAAATATTAATGGAATTTGATACAATAGAGTCTGTCATTTCACTTCTTCATTTCAAGCTGTCAAACATAGTGAAAAGGGTGGGACTGAAACAGTTTTTGATAGACTTAGTCCAACCAGAGAGCAGACAGATTTAACCCATTCCTGGACGCTATATCCATGACTCAGAGAAGAAGCGTATCAGGTAAGACAATGCCCCTTTCTTCTTTGAAGGGCGGGACCTGAACATTTTTTGACAGACTCAGTCCAATCAAAGAGTCCTCCTCTTTCGTCTGCTAGCCGCTCTGAACGCTTTGAGAATGCCCGCCCCGCCCCTCTCGCAGTCCCTTAGCTGAGAGCGCTTTCGTCCCAGCTGTCAGCGAGGGGGCTGCAGGAGAGGTGGGGCAGGCATTCTTACACAGAGAGAGCAACAGACAGAGTGAGATAGAAAGGAGAGAGGGAGAGAGAGAGCGAGAAAGAGAGAGAGAAGGGGGAGAGTGGGAGGTAGAGAGAGAGAGAGAAATGATAGAAAAAAGGGGAGGAAAAAAGAGAAATGAGAAAATGATTGAAGCAGAGAACATACAGTATTCATTCATTCACTCATTCATTCATTCTTCTATGTTGCTCAGTCCCAACACTTTAAACCCATAAATTATTATTTCCCATTCCCTTAATTACCATTTCCCTTTCCCATTACCTGTACAGTACTACTCACCATTGAATCACTTAGTCATCCTGATATTTATAAATTATAAATATTTATTAACATTTGGGGGGGGGGTATTTGTAAAAAATATTAACATAACTAAGGATCTTCTTCAATCACCATTTCATCGGGCACTTCTACAATGGACGCTGAAGGTGATGGTGTGATAGACCTCTTGGTTTTCGTGATGAACATAGTTATGAGTAGTTGTTGGCGCAGTTTATTTTTCTGGGCTAACATGGCTCTGTATGGTGCAATGATGTTGTCAAGGGAGGCCTTAAAGTGTATAGAGCGAGTCATGTTGGGATCCCAAAGTTCCACAATCTGTTGGAGATGTGCAGCACTTCTGTGCACTTCTGCAAGCCGTTCAAGCGTTAGGCCAACCTCTTCTTCTTCCTCAGCTTGTTCAGCTTCCTCTTTTTCCTCTTCTTCACCTGGTCAGCTCCTCCAGATCTTTGTCTGTCAGTGGTAGGCCATGCTCATCAAGCAACCCATGGACTTCATCGGGTGTCATGTCACTGAAGCCTTCTCCACCCAGTGCCTGTGCCAGCTTCACAGATTTCTGGACTGCAGCATGTTGAATTTCTTCGGGAGCAAATCCCTTGTAATAATGCACCACTTCTGGCCACAATTTCTTCCAGCAGGCATTCATTGTCTGTGTCTTCATATCCATTAAGGCATTCTGAATGTTCTTCAGACATGATGTGATTGTGTACTGATGCCAGTAGGCCTTCAATGTGAAGTTTTCATCAGCATCCATTGCTTCCAAGAGGCTTCCAAGGGAATTGTGCGTGTACAGCGCCTTAAATGCGCGGATAACACCTTGATCCATCGGCTGGATAAGCAATGTGGTGTTTGGTGGCAAGAATTCAACTTGTACCCCATCATGTTCATGTGCCAGGTCATCATGGCCTCCAGCATTAGGAGAAGCACTTTGAAATGAGTCCTTTGCCAGCCAAATAATCCTTCACCTGTGGGATGAAGCACTGATGAAACCAGTCCCACGTCAGGGTTTTTGTAATCCATGCTTTAGGATTATGCATCCAGTACACTAGCAATGCATTCTTATTTCTGTTCTTTAGGGCTCTTGGATTTCGGGACTTATAAATGAGCCCTGGCTTCATCATGAAGCCTGCTGAATTTCCACACATGATCAAAGTTACCCGATCTTTCTGGGCCTTAAAACCAGGGGCTTTGGCTTCGTCTTGCATTAAGAAAGTGCATGATGGCATCCTCTTCCAGAACAGGCCTGTTTCGTCCATGTTGAACACCTGTTCTGGAAGGTAGGCCCCTTCTTCAATTATCTCTTTAAACGTGCCATGGACGTACTGCTTGGCTGCACCTGTATCCGCTGAGGCAACTTCTCTCTGCAATGACACACTCCTCAGGCCATAGCGCCGTTGAAATTTATCAAACCATCCTTTACTTGCTGTGAATGTGGATGGGGTCGGAGAAGCGGTGGATGTTTTCTCCCTAATTGTCAGCATCTTCCTGCTCTTTTTACTGTCGCAGCCTCCGCTCCGCGTGCAACGTTTAGGAGGCATCTTCCAATAAGTTTTAATAAGTTGTAAAAGTACTGTATTAATGCGCACTGGGATAACATCACTGATTGGCCGAGATTTCGGTCCATCAGCAATGACGGGCAAAATTTTTGCGATGACAGTGCTGATTGGCCGAGATTTCGGCCAATCAGCAATGGCAAACAAAAGTTTGGTGATGACGTATGACGTCATCAGGCGGGAAAAACCATGGTATAGAATAAAACCCGCGGAGTATTTCTTAATTAATATTTTTTGAAAAACCGTGATATAGCCGTTTCATGAAGTTTGAACCCGCGAAAATCGAGGGATCACTGTAATTAAAAATAAATATTTGGTGGTGCTTTCAAAATGCCCCCCCTCCCATGCATTCAGCAGTCCAAAATTGAGACATCTGTATTTCAAATACCAATGAAGTAAATTTAGCACAAAACTCTTTAAGCTGATCTGCAGCATGAATCAGATTTTGTTGATAGCTTGCATGAAATGGATATGCACCCTGCACCATGTTGTCTGCTTTGTTTGCATTTCTGACATTTTGATACTTCTCATTGCAAAACAATTTTAGTTATAGAAAAAAAGAACCATCTTTTTAGATTTTCATAGATAAAGCATATACACAATAGAGGATAAACAAAAATATGAGGAAATGTGCACCTGACTTCCAGCTTGATTTTTTTCTGTTCTTTTAGAACAAAAACTCAAAAATATTCTTAAGAGGCAACACAAGTTTTTCTTGTGAAATCTAAAAAGTTGGTTCACCCTCTTGAAGGTCCTTTTTCTAAGACAAATTAATTTCAGGTTTAAGTTGGCTAGGATACTAAGTAGCATTGATAGCATCTGTGGATAATCTTTGGTAAGATGCATAGAGATGAATCCATCCTGATCTGTTGATCTACTTGATCTCTCAGTAGCATTTGATATCATTTACCATGGTATCTTTCATCTTTAGTTGTTAACAACAGAAGCATAGCGTTATGGTAGCTTCTCTTCCTTTGGGACCAATTTCAGTTGGTTAAAGGAAAGATCTAACCCAGGGGTGGGTTCCTCCTGGTTTGGACCGGTTTGCCTGAACCGATAGCGACCTGCTGGTGGCATCATGATGACATCACCAAATCAGATCGGCCGGTGCTAATCTGTAGGTGACATCATATGTTTTTTTGAATTTGTTTTGATTTTTTTTTAAAAAAATGTTATTTTTTCCCTTTTGAGCAAGTTCTGACATTGTGCATGCAGTTGCCATCTTTTTTTTAACTTCTTTTTTTTGGGGGGGGATTTTTTATTATTACGCATGAGGTTTCACCTCATAGCTAAGAATAAACTATAGTTAGGAAACATTTGAAATATTGAAGGAAGTAGAAATCCATAATCAAAGTAGTTCAGGAAATATAGTGAGTTGGACAATTCAGTTCAATTTATTAGATTTGTATGCCGCCCCTCTCCGAAGACTCAGGGCGGCTCACAACAGTAATAAAAACAGTATAACAATGGAACAAATCTAATAATAAAATATATAAAAACCTCAACAATTAAAAACCATACAGCACATACACATACACATCAAACATGAAATATAATAAGCCTGGGGGAGATGTCTTAGTTCCCCCATGCCTGGTGATATAGGTGGGTCTTAAGTAACTTGCGAAAGACAAGGAGGGTGGGGGCCGCTCTAATCTCCGGGGGAAGTTGATTCCAGAGGGCTGGGGCCGCCACAGAGAATGCTCTTCCCCTGGAGCCTGCCAAACGACATTGTTTAGTCAACGGGACCCGGAGAAGGCCAACTCTGTGGGACCTTATCGGCCGCTGGGATTCGTGCGGTAGAAGGCGGTTCCAGAGGTATTCTCTTTATAAAAAAAAAAACAGTGTTCAAACTTTATTTTGTTTTCTTTTATTTACCATCCTGTGCGTTGGGCTGTATGTTCCCTGCTTTGAGGTAGGCTGGCTTATCGCTTCCATCTTGTGTTTTATTACTATGCTTTTTTTCTTTGACAATGAGAGAATTAACTCTCATAGTTACATAAATTTGAATCTAGAATCTAATTATAAAATTAACAAGGTTATGCATCTATTGATGCTTGCAAAATACAATCCATTGTTTTCTTATTCCTTTTAATGTTGTGAAACAATTCTTGTATATTTAAATATATTAAAATACTCCTGTAAATGTGTTTTCAGAGGAATTAATTTTTGAAAATACTTTAACTCGTAAGGTTCCATAACAGATTTGTGGAATTTTTCTAAAGGAAAGGTATGTTAAACAACAACAACAACAAAAAGACATTTATAATTGTTACATTAATCAACTAAAATAGCACAACAAATTTAGCATTTTTAAAAGTTAAGTATTTATGCAATTTTATGTATTTTGCCCTAGGTTAACCTAGGTCAGTGATGGCAAACATTTTTTGGTTCACGTGCCAAAAGGGTGTGTGTGCATATCTTTGCTAGCATACGTGCCTGTGCCCAAACCCTTTCCCTCCCCCCTACGTATGCGGGCCCCCATGCTGCCCCTGTGCATGCACACAACCCCCCTTGAACCCATGCATGCGCACTGAAGTCTGGCATGGTGAAAAAATGACCAAACCAGAAGTTTGGAAAAACAGACTTCCGTTTTGCCTATTGTACTGTTTTTTTGTGCTCTTGAGCCTTTACGGTAGTTTCCTGAAGCCTCTGGAGGGTGAAAGCGCCTTTCTCAAAGCCGAGAAACAGCTGGCTAGCCCACACATGCGTGCTGGAGCTGACATAGGGCAACACCTCACGTGCCCTCTGATATGGCTCCATGTGCATGCAACCAAATTTTTTATTATTTATTTTTATTTATTCAATTTTTATGCCGCCCTTCTCCTTAGACTCAGGGCGGCTTACAACATGTTAGCAATAGCACTTTTTTAACAGAGCAAGGCTATTGCCCCCACAATCTGGGTCCTCATTTTTCCCACCTCGGAAGGATGGAAGGCTGAGTCAACCTTGAGCCGACCTTCAGGTCTACAAGTCAGCTTCAGTGGCCTGCAGTACAGCACTCTACCTGCTGCGCCACCCCGGCTCATATGTCACCATCATAGTCCTAGGTTATTATTCAGAAGCCGTAGGCCGGGGCTGTCAAACTTGCAGCAGGTGGGCCGGATTTGTCGTGTGCTGGCCACGCCCACACCCAGTTCAGCCAAGGGGGAAAAGTCACAATACATCACATGACGCCACCATGGCGACATGAATTTGTCAGCCCTGCTGTAGACAGAAACTATTGAGTGTACAACATGCAGTATCCAGACATTTTTCAGAATAGATTAATTTCACTTGATAGCAGTATTTTATTTATTGAATTATTAGAAACCTTTATTGACTTTTTGCAGGAAACAGAAAATGAAATCATGGGGCATGCTTTTGAGAATTAGAATAAAAATAATAAATTTAAAAAATTTAAACAATGCTGTAATCATAGAGTAAATGATTATTTAATAACTTCAGTAAAACAAAATTGGAAGTCATTTTTTACTTTTTAAAATTTTTCTCTGATTTCTGAGTTATCTTTTGTGTTTTCTTTCTTACTTCTTTTTCATTCTACTTAGTAATTTTTCTAGTTTTTATTTGGTATTTAAAATTTTAATAGCATTTATTTAAAAAATAACAGCATTTAATGCTATTTCAATTCATTTCTGGGCAAATTTCAAGTTATCAGTCTTCATTGAGTTCCTTTATGTGGTAAAGCATTTATATAATATCTAATTTTAAAAGATTTAGATTATTTCCTAAAATAAACACAAAGGAATGAAAATAATCAGCTTAAACGAACACAGAACTCAACTACAGTATCAGCACAGCCCAGATCCATTATTTACTACACTCCCACCAGTATGTAATATTTCAAATTATTTTACAAAGCAAAATGAAGGTAGTAGGACTTTTCATACTTCAAAGGATCTCAATATACTTCAAAGGATCTCAATATGTGAGGGTTATCACCCAGAAGATGTGCATCCCAATTCCAAATCTGCAATTACCAGCTGTGGGTAACTATAACAAGCCCTTTGTTAATTGCATTAGATTGGATATTTATGTGTTTGTTTTATATTATGAGCCACAGTGGTGCAGAGGTTAGAGTGCAGTACTGCAGGCTACTTCTGCTAATTGCTGGCTGCCTGCAATTTAGCAGTTCAAATCTCATTGGCTCAAGATTGACTCGGCCTTTCATCCTTCTGAGGTGAGTAAAATGAGGACTCAGATTATTGGGGGTAATATGCTGACTCTATAAACTGCTCAGAGAGGGCTGTAAAGCACTGTGAAACAGTATATAAGTGCCATTGCCATTGCTATGGGGTAATAAAATTAGTTTACTGGACATCTAAGGCTATATAACTTCTTTTGTTGTACATTTGTTGTTATTATAATTTATTATTTGGATTTCTAGGCCTCCCTTCTCCATAGACTAAATTCTGTGACTTAGTTTATACTTCTTTTTGTTTAAAAATTGT
Source organism: Erythrolamprus reginae (assembly GCF_031021105.1). NCBI lineage: Eukaryota > Metazoa > Chordata > Lepidosauria > Squamata > Dipsadidae > Erythrolamprus > Erythrolamprus reginae. The sequence continues at coordinate 22,212,825 of NC_091960.1, read as the reverse complement.
GCATCAATTTAGTTGCCGGCAGGTGGAAAGTGCAATTTAAACACCAATAAAATATGCAGTTGACAAGTGTCATTGTAGAAAATGTATTAGAAGTACCGGTATATATCCTTTTTACCTTAATAAGAAAAAGTGCTTCCGTAACAGAACACTTGACGTGAAATTTACAATCACCACCTTTTAGAAAAGAGTGTCTTTTTGGTAATATAATTATAAATGAAAATCATGTTGTGTCAGTCAAAATGTATCAACTGGCCATTAAGCCAACCAAACATGACAAGTGAAAGGAAAAATACAACATTTACAATAATGACCAATGCACATTTATGAAGATTTAAATTAAAATAATCTGTTAATTTAATGCAAGTCATTTGATCAAGAAATCTTGATATAAGTGATAGGTCTAGTAATGTAGTTGTGATCTTGGCTTTTCATTTCAATTAAGAGAGGCAATTTAGGTATTAAAAAAACAAGTGCCTTTTTTTCATTGTAAGTAATGATTTTCTCAACTTCATTAATATTTGGAGAAAAAGAATATCTAGTTGCAAAACACAGGATTTAAAAGCAGAAAGTTAATTCTCCAGCCACTGCACTGCAAGCCTTTTCTGGTTGCTTGAGGAATTACTTTCTAATAAATGAATTATACCAATAGGATTGTAACTTTGAATACAGGGGTCTTGTGTTGGATGTTGGAAAGAAGTTTTCAGTAGTTTCAGTTTAGTTATAATGGTCTGAGAGAATACAAAGCAGATAATGAATCTTTTTTGGCTCTGATGCTGGCAAATCTGTTAGCCAGCCCAGCAGAAATGCTTCTTGATTTTTTCCTAAGCCATATTTTGAGTTTGATGGGCACCCCAGCTTGCAGGTTGCTGATCCTTTGAGAAGAAAATAGCACAAGGTGAAGGTCTTATTTCAGAAGCTTTAAAAATCTCTGTGAAGTTCTCTGTGTGCTTGGAAATAGTAACCTACTGAAAGTATGGAAAGAAAGATACTCTCTGTGAGAAAATACAAAATTATTTGACCTGTTGATTGAAGATGATTTTTTTTCAGATGATACATTATAGAATATGTAGTATAAAAGATGAGTGACTGTAACATATGCAAAAATATAAATCTTTTTCATAAGCCTTCTTGATTATAATCTGTTAGGTTTGCAGAATAATTATGTGAGCTTCATATAATAATTAGGGGGCAATTTTAATCAACAGAACCAAGGCTGAATTTAGAAAACTGCCATTTTGCCTTTGTTACGTTGCCAACCTTCATTATACCTAACCTTTGCCTCAAATAGCATCACAATCAGACTTTTTACAGGATAGAAATCTTTTTAAGCCCGTCCATATGTGCTGGGGGTGGGGGTGGGGATGACTGTATTGCTGTATTCTGTACCAGTGGTAGTTTTTAGACATTCTTCAAGGGTGTTTGCAACATATTACAGTAGTACAGATGAAAGATGATTAAGGTATGATGGCTGTGAACCCTCTCCCAACCCCTTTTTTTACAGTACTACCCTTTGCTGTGTATTATCCTCCACATGTGCCATATGTCCCAGTAAAAGATTGGCCAGGGATAAAAAGTAAGCATACTTAGGGAGCAAGAAGTAGAGGAAGAGGCTTGATCAGTGGCAGGTTTCACTTACCAGCATACCGGTGTGCTGTGTTTGCATCCTGGTTATTTGGGCGCTTGTGCCCATGCACTTGTGTGTGCCCACATCCCCTCATGCAATTTTGCTTCTGTGCATGCGCTCATACACAAGTTTTGAGTGATTTTTTAAAAAATTTCTGCGCATGCATAGAAGCAAAATATCCCCCAAATTGCGTGCCTGCTTGTAAGATTTCACTTCTACACATGCACAGGAAGCAAAAAAGGGCCAAAAGTTCCAAAATTTCCCCAAAATCAGAAAAAATATGGTGCCACCCGATGAACCAACGAAGACGGCACCAGAGCGATCGCATGCAAATTGCGCAATCTTCCAACCACTACCGGAACAGAGCTCCGGGGTGTGCCGCTACCAACCCACCACTGGGCTGGAATATATTTTCCCTTTTCAGATTTTTACTTGACTCACACTAATGGAACCACCCAGGATTATGGCAGAACAGAAGTTCATCCCTTCTGGTTTCTACTTTTTAAATAACTCCTTCTGTCACATTATAAACTGTTTGCGGAAATGTAAGATATTTTCAAAAGCAGATTGTGATGCAACACAGCTTTCTCTGTCCATGCAGGGAGCCTGAGTGTTTGAGAACATAAAAAGGGAGGTGTGTGGCAATTAGAATTTAAGTAACAAAGTCTATTCCTGTATATTTTTGTATTTCCTTAACTAATGAAAAATCCAACAAAGAAGCTGGAAGCAAGAATTAGTAGAACAGGAATGCAGGTCAAAATAGTCAAGGAAGTGTTAAGAGAACATCTATCCACTTTGGATGAGTTCATATCTCTGGAATCAGATGGTTCACATCCCAGGGTACTGAAGGAGCTGACAGATGTGATCTCAGAATCTACTGAATGAAATCTTTCTGCCAGATGACTGGAAAAGCGCTGATGTGGTTCCAATCTTCAAAAATAAGGAAAAAAGTAGCTCAAGGAAGCCACAGACCAATTTCAGTTTGACATCTAGTAGTCCCTGGGAAAAATCTGGAAATGATAATCAAGCAAGGATTTGTAAGCACCTCAGCAGGAACTAAGTGATTACTAGAAGGTATCATAGGCTTGTTAAAAGCAGGTAATGGCAAACAAACCACTTCTTTGATAAAGTGATTAAATTGGTGCATCAAGAAAATGCTATGGATATAGCATATTTAAACTTCAGGAAGACATTTGGCTAAGTAGATCACAGTCTATTTCTTGGTAAAATAGAACAAAGAGGGATAGACAATAGCACAACCAATCAGTTGTCTGATAAGGCATATCTACCATGTGGTCTTCAATGGAACTACATCTAATGGAAATAAGCTTTTAGTGGAGCACTTGAACTTTCTGTTTTGGACCCAATGACCTTCAACATTTTTATAAATTAAGATCTAGATGAGGCAATTGGAAGGGCACTCAATCAAATTTGTTCATCAAGATTGCAGATGACACTAAAAGCTACCACTTTTGGAAGATAAACTCTAGATTCAGAAGGGTCCTGATAGTCTGGAGCATCGGGCCCTATCCAACAAGATACAGTTTAGTATTGAGAAAAGAGAGGTCCTTCACTTTGATAGGCAGGCAAAATCAAATGCACAACTATAGAATATGCAGTAGAAACAGGTGATAGTGCCTGTGAGAATTATTTAGCTGTCCTGGTGAACCTTCACTTAACTCTGAGTCAGCAGTGTGCTGTAGCTGCCAAAAAGCCCACAAAAAACAAAAACCCAAAGCTAACAACAGAAGGATAGTGTGACAATCATGGGAAGTGATAGGACTGCTCTGTACTGGACTAGTGAGGCCACATTTGGAATGCTGTGTCCAGTTCTGGTTGGGTTACACAGTACAGAAAAGGATGCTGAGAGTGAAGAAAAGAGCCATAAGGATAAAGGGTCTACATACAATGGACAGCTAAGGGAACTAGGCTTATTGAATATAAAAAAGGAAAAAGCCTTACATTTGATATGATAGTCATCTTCCAATACTTGAAGAACAGTCACAGGGAAAGAGGATCTTTTTTTTCTCTCTTTAGCATCCGAGGGTAGGACAAGGATGAATGGGTGGAGGCTCATGAGAGAGAGATCCAATTTATTATTAACTCAATTATTATTATTATAAATTCATTTTTTTTAATGCCGCCCTTCTCCTTAGACTCAGGGCGGCTTACAACATGTTAGCAATAGCCCTTTTAAACAGAGCCAGCCTATTGCCCCCACAATCTGAGTCCTCATTTTACCCACCTTGGAAGGATGGAAGGCTGAGTCAACCTTGAGCCGGTGATGAGATTTGAACCGCTGACCTACAGATCTACAGTCAATCTGGAACTAAAGAGAAATTTCCTGACAAAACAATGGAACAGCTTGTCTCCTGCAATTCAGGGTATACCATTGCTGGAGACTTTCATGAAAAAATTGGGTAACCATTTATCTGGGATTTATCTTTGCCAGGAGGTTGGGCAATATAATAAGCCTTCCAAGGTCCCTTCAGTCCTATGATACAACAGTCTAAGATATAATTGTGGCCACCAACTTGGATGGACTTTAAAAAGAATTGGATAACCTCAATGAAGGCAGGCATGTTGTGCATTATTAGACCTGGAGATTACCTCTTGGCTGATGCAGCTTGCTTTCAAATATCAGAAAAGGGGGAATGGAGAGATATGTTTGACCTCTAGTTTATCAGTATCCTAGGACATCTGCTTGGCATTTGGGAGAAAGAAAATGTGGACTAAGATGACATATAAGAACTCAGACTAGATTATTCCATCTGATGTTTTGAAAATACAGTGGTCCCTCGATTATCGCGAGGGTTCCGTTCCAGGACCCCTCGCGATAATCGATTTTTCGCGAAGTAGCGGCGCGGAAGTAAAAACATCATTTGCGCATGCGCGCCATTTTTTTTCATGCAGATGGTGGGGTTTGCGTGTGGGAGGTGGGGAAGACCCTGGGAAGGTTCCTTCGGCCGCCTAGCAGCTGATCTGCTCCGTAGCGCAGCAGCAGCGAGGAGCCGAAGATTGGAGTTTCCCAGCCGCCCACGCAAAGGGGAAACCCCATCTTCGGCTCCTTGCGCTACGGAGCAGATCAGCTGCTAGGCGGCCGAAGGAACCTTCCCTGGGTCTTCCCCGCGGCCTCGGATCCTCGCTGATGCCCGCCCGCCGTTTGCCGCTCGCCTCGTTGGCTCGCCTCGTTCCCCCGCCTTGTTCACCCCCCCCGCTCCATTCGCCCGCCTCGTTCACCCCCCGCTCGCCTCGTTCGCCCCCCCCGCTTGCCTCGTTCACCCCCCGCTCGCCTCGTTCGCCCCCCCGCTTGCCTCGTTCACCCCCCGCTCGCCTCGTTCGCCCCCCCGCTTGCCTCGTTCACCCCCCCGCTCGCCTCGTTCGCCCCCCCGCTTGCCTCGTTCGCCCCCCGCTCGCCTCGTTCGCCCCCCCGCTTGCCTCGTTCACCCCCCGCTCGCCTCGTTCGCCCCCCCGCTCGCCTCGTTCACCCCCCGCTCGCCTCGTTCGCCCCCCCGCTTGCCTCGTTCACCCCCCGCTCGCCTCGTTCGCCCCCCCGCTTGCCTCGTTCGCCCCCCCGCTCGCCTCGTTCGCCCCCCCCGCTTGCCTCGTTCACCCCCCGCTCGCCTCGTTCGCCCCCCCGCTTGCCTCATTCACCCCCCGCTCGCCTCGTTCGCCCCCCCGCTTGCCTCGTTCACCCCCCGCTCGCCTCGTTCGCCCCCCGCTTGCCTCGTTCGCCCCCCGCTCGCCTCGTTCGCCCCCCCGCTTGCCTCGTTCACCCCCCGCTCGCCTCGTTCGCCCCCCCGCTTGCCTCGTTCACCCCCCGCTCGCCTCGTTCGCCCCCCCGCTTGCCTCGTTCACCCCCCGCTCGCCTCGTTCGCCCCCCCGCTTGCCTCGTTCACCCCCCGCTCGCCTCGTTCGCCCCCCCGCTTGCCTCGTTCACCCCCCGCTCGCCTCGTTCGCCCCCCGCTTGCCTCGTTCACCCGCCTCGTTCGCCCGCCTTGTTCACCCCCCGCTCGCCTCGTTCGCCCCCCCGCTTGCCTCGTTCACCCCCCGCTCACCTCGTTCGCCCCCCCGCTTGCCTCGTTCGCCCGCCTCGTTCGCCCGCCTCGTTCACCCCCCCCCCACTCCATTCGCCCGCCTCGTTCACCCCCCGCTTGCCTCGTTCGCCCCCCCGCTTGCCTCGTTCACCCCCCGCTCGCCTCGTTCGCCCCCCCGCTTGCCTCGTTCGCCCGCCTCGTTCACCCCCCCCCCGCTCCATTCGCCCGCCTCGTTCACCCCCCGCTCGCCTCGTTCGCTCGCCCCGTTCACCTGCCGCTGTCGGGACACCCCCCACCCCAGTGTACTTTGAATCCCGCCGCTTCTGCTGGATACGGGCGATGGGGGGGGCGAGCTGCCACAGCCCTGGCTTCCGCGCCGCTGGTCCCACCCACCGCCCGTATCCAGCAGAAGCGGCGGGATTCAAAGTGCTGCGGTGGGGGGGCTGTCGGGACAAGGAGCGAGGGGGCTGCGAAGGGGCGCACGCGGCAGAGCTCCGGCGGAGGAGAGGTGGCGGGGAGAAGCTCTCTCTCCCTCCCCCCCTCCCCCAGAAAAAAGAAAGCAGCCCCAGCCAAAGACGCCCAGCGAGAAAGAGGCCTCCGAGCCGGACTTGTTGCTTCTGCCTGCCAAGAGAGCCGGGCGTGGACAGCAGCCGAGAAAAGTCGGCGAGGAGGTCTCTTTCTCGCTGGGCGTCTTTGGCTGGGGCTGCTTTCTTTTTTCCGGGGGGGGGAGGGAGAGAGAGCTTCTCCCCGCCACCTCTCCTCCGCCGGAGCTCTGCCGCGTGCGCCCCTTCGCAGCCCCCGTCTTCAATTCGCCGTCTCTGGCGGGGCGGAGCCTCCCACGCGCTCCCGAGGCCGGCGTGCTTTTTAAATGTGACGCTTTCCTTTCCTGCATCAGCCAGCAAAGCCGGGCAGTCGGCTTTGCTGGCTGGAGAAGCGAGCGATCTGGGGCTGCGTAGTTTTGCGCAGGGGGACAGGGGGACAGGGCAGTCCCCGCCGCCTGTGTCCCCGCCGCCTGTGTGCTCGCCTTGTGCCGTGGGGGGGAGGCGATGGAGGTCAGGGGTTTTCAAGCAGCCGCCTCCCCCCCCCCCACAGAGATACCAGAAGCCGGGGACGGGCGGCAGGGGCATGAAGGATCTCACCACCGGCCTCGGGAGCGCGTGGGAGGCTCCGCCCCGCCAGGGTTCCTCTCCATGAGGGAGTCCGCCGAGCTGCCCGTCTTCAATTCGCCACTCAGGCGCGTCTCCTGAGGGGAAACCGGCATGGCGAGCGCGGCCACAAGGGCGCTCTGGGTCCCTGACGTGCGCGCTCCCCGCCGAGTCTCCTCGCCGCCCAGCAGGATCGGGAGCCCGGGTGAGACGGCGAATTGAAGACGGGCAGCTCGGCGGACTCCCTCATGGAGAGGAACCCTGGCGGGGCGGAGCCTCCCACGCGCTCCCGAGGCCAGCGGGGAGATCCTTCATGCCCCTGCCGGCCGTCCCCGGCTTCTGGTAGAAGCCTTCTCTCTTTTTTTTCGTGCGCTTGGCGAGGAAAGGCAGGCGGGGAGGAGGTGACGGGGCCAAAGGGGGCCGAGGGAAGCTCGGCTGCGGTCGAGAAAGGAACGGCTTGGGCTCGCCGCAAGAAAAAAGAGACAGGCTTTTAGTTTTGGCTGCGGGGGGAGGGAGTTAGGAAAGTCCTACTTCTCCCCCCGCAGCCAAAAACTCAAAGCCTGTCTCCTGCCGCCCGGTTTAGCCAGGACACGAGCGGCGAAGTGACACCCCCCCACCCCAGCACTTTGAATCCCGCCGCAAGGTAAGCTTCGGGGCGGGGCGGGCGGGGCCCTTTTGTACCAGTCGGGGAGGCGGTGGCGGCTGCAGCAGAGGCGGGCGGGGGAGGCCGGCCCGCCGGAGGGGCGATGCGGGCGGCGGAGACAGGCGAGGTCCCGGCCGCCCCCCCGCCCACTTGGCCCCAGACCGGTGCAGCAGGAAAGGGACGGAGAAGGCTCACTGGCAGCCCTTGCCCATCGCCGCGCCTTCGCTTCCCCCCTCCCCCGCTTCGTCCGCCTAGCAGCTGATCTGCTCGGCAGCGCAGCACCAGCGAGGAGCCGAAGATCTTCGGCTCCTCGCTGCTGCTGCGCTGCCGAGCAGATCAGCTGCTAGGCGGCCGCTCGAGAGCAAGAGGGGGAGAGATAGAGAAAGAGAGAGAAGGAAAGAAAGAGATGAGAGAGGGAGGAAGAGAGTGTGAGAGAGGAAGAAGCAACATAGAGAAAGAGGGGGAAGACCCAGGGAAGCCTCTGCCCGGCGGGGAAACTCCACCATCTACGCATGCGTGGAAGGGCACGCATGCGCAGATGGTGGAGTTTACTTCCGGGTTGAAAACTCGCGATATAGCGTTTCGCAATACTCGAGATCGCGAAACTCGAGGGATCACTGTAATGCACAAGGTATGTTTGGTTTACAATATGGCACCAAAATCATTATCAACGTCTAATAAGGCCTGCTGTATTTCTTTTGCATCAAACTGCCTTTGTTGACTTTTTGGACCTAATTCAGTTTTATCAAACTTATAATATTACTGATGTTTTGCAGAATTCAGGTTTTCATACTATCTTACCAGACATTAATGTGGATGTAACTGAAGACATGAATGGGAGGGGTTGTTTTGTTTCTCGCTGTGTATGTAAATTGTGAGATAATTTTCTTAGTGAAGTTTTTCCTGTTTTTAAATCTGTGAAGCTTTGTTTTATTTTAAAAGATTGTCATGGCTCCTTTGATTATGTTCTTTTTTTCTGTTTAATATTCACTGACATTTTGTAACCATTTGGAAGAAGACAAGTCGGAGACAGATGACAGTTAATACAATTTTTTCTGGGGATAACTTTTCACTTCAAGCAACCTTGGCCTTTTAAGCAAATATGTTTTCTCATGATTGTTTAAAAACTGAGAAGTGGGGATTTCATGGTTCTTCCTCCCTCTTGTCAAATAATGTAGCCTAAAGCCTTGGGCAGATGATAGATCATGAATTGAATACCCTAATGAGCTCCTACTCATTTATATCAAAATAAAAGTTTTCAGAAAGTTTACAGCATTGAATACGATGGCAGGTGCAGGTAGTGAAAGAAACCAGAAATAATTCTCAAGAGATCAGTGATGGATGGGCCAATGTATGTGACAAGAGGGTGGGAAGAATTAGTGGCAATTGGCTAATCTGATTTGTTGATTAGAAGAGTTATTTTAAGGGGGATGCAGCACACACAGAGATTTACTGATAATAATACACATATGTAATCAATGCATTCAACCAGATTGAGATTTGTTTTTAAGGAACAGTAGGGATTAATGGAGGGCAAAAGAAAAAGGGGATGACAGAGAATGAGGTGGCTGGATGGAGTCACTGAAGAAATGGACTCCGGGGTGGTGGTGGTAGAGGGCAGGAAAGAGTGGAGGTCTATGGGGTCGCACTCGCAATGGGTCAGATACAACTTTGCAACAACAACAAGAGATTAATTGGCAAAGAAAGTTTTGAAAAGGCAAAATTATGTCTCCAGGGAAATGGCTGGAAGTGTAATGGAGACCATTGTTATTTACTTGAAAGAAAGTGGCTTTATTGGTCTAGTCCAGGAGTGGGCAAAATTGACTCTTCTATGACATGTGGACTCCAACTCCCAGAATTCCTGAGCTAGCAAGGTTGGCTCAGGAATTCTGGAAGTTGAAGTTCACAAGTCATAGAAAAACCAACTTTGCCTACCCCTGGCCTAGTCCCCATATCAGCCAGTGTGGTTTTGGTGGCTTCTAACTGGCGAGAAATTGCCATGATGGTGGTGGTGGTGGTGGTGGTGTTAATGATGAGGATTTATTAAGCTTGTATGGTGCCCAATTCCTAATGACTCTGAATGTCTCACAGCAGTAAAAGAATTCAGACCAATAAAAGATGGCAAGACCAATAGACAGGATGGAATGAAGCAAGGAGTCTCATTCTCCCTCACTAAAATCTGGGTGAAAAGGCAAGTCTTCACCACTCTTCTGAACAGCAACAGTGTGGCTATCATCCAGATCTTTCCTAGTTTAGTTTGTGGCTTATTCAACAAAAAAAATTTGAGCAGAATCAATTCCAAGTTTGAAGGTTTTAAACAATCTCCCCATCACCACTCCCAACTTTTAGATATTGAGTACAGCAATGCAGTGAGATATATTGTATTGGAATGAATATATTTAGGATGTAAACATCTCCCTTTGGTATGACAATTTTTTAAAAAAATACTTACATTGTAGTATTCTGTGTCTTCTAAGCCACTTTATTTCTCATTTTCTTCCTGTAGGAATTATTTCAATAGAAAAGAGAAATTTGGAGAGGTGCTTAGGGATGGAGTATTGATTTAGTGGAGAAGTAGAAAAGAATTGCATATGAATATTCTCTCATTTTCCCAGTGGCTTTACAAGTAGCTACATAACACCAGGAGAAGATGCTAGTATGGAATTTCTCCCAGGATCTCTATCAAGTAAAAGTGCTGTCTGTCTGTTAATGGCAAATCCTGCCTTTGATGGAGAATATCTCCTTTACCTGGAGAAATGCAGAAGTCACCCACTCAATTTCTTTGCCCCAAAATATGATAGAAAGTTTTGAAAGGCCATGTTGAAAGCTCAGCTGCATTTTTTTACACTACTATATATGGAAAAAATGGCAGTGATTACATCTGAATGGACTCCTTAGATCAGATGTTCTTCTCTGTATAGGCAGGGAATAAGTTCTGGTGTGTTTCATTTCTTCAGTCTTTAGCTGAATAGTTTCTATTAGTCTTTCTCTGTTGTTGAATGTAATCATATGTCACAAATTAAGCTTGATCACATCTAGAAGATAATATATTGGAAGTGACAAACTTATGGCCATCACTCCCCTATATTATCACTTCTGGCAAATGATTGTCCAGTTTCTTCTTAAAAGCCTCCTGTGATGGAGCACCCATAACTACTGGAGACAAGTTATTCTACTGGTTAATTGTCCTCACTGTCAGGACGTTTCTCCTTAGTTCTATGTTGCTTCTCTCCTTGATTAGTTTCCACCCATTGCTTCTTGTCCTGCCTTCTGGTGGTTTGGAGAATAGTTTGACTCCTTCTTTGTGGCAGCCTCTCAAATACTGGAACACTGCTATCATGTCACCCCTGGTCCTTTGTTGCCTATTCTTAGACTTCAGGTTCACTGCAATCCACTGGACATCAGTTTTTTTGGTTGAGATTTATGATTTGAATGTAGAGGATCTAAGTAGAATAGGAGACAGAAATTAACCAACATTTTTCATCTTCTGATTGTCTGTCTTCTTTCCCCCAGTCATTACTAGTGTCAACAGCAGATATCCATTATTATTTTTATTGTATATATTTCAAAAGCTTCTCTTAATGTGGAACTTTTGCAATTTGGTACTATGCTCCTTTACTTAGCAACTGTGCCTAGCAACATGATGGCATCATCCCAAATAACCAGTATAAATGGGCTGAAACAGGCTGGCTATCAAGGAGCTGGTTAGAATTGTAATTGGCAATAAGTGATAATCAGGCTTTCTTCATGAGGTTTTCAAAACCTTTTTCTCATTTCTTGAATTTCATTTTTTCCTTAGTTAGTAGCAGGACCTGAGTTCTTTCCAGGTCTTTTTTGGATGGTGAAGGGAGAGTTATCCAAAGTTACAATTCTATTCAATAGATTCTTGCTACTTTCTAACAAAAATGAGCAAGAATGGTGGCAGTTCACAATCCTTTCAACCTCCTTTAGGTGCCAATTATTCTCAGGAAAAGAAAATGACATAAGTTGAAAAGAGGTAATTTTAAGTTGTGAATGTGTCTTGGCTAATTCATCATAGTCTTCAATTCATACTCTCACAAATTGGCCACTCTACTGAACATGGTCAACCACAAAATATCCACTTGCCAGAAGCCAAATTATTTAAGTTGTTCTCAGTACTGTCTATAGCGTCCCATCTATAGCTAGGAGAATTGAAAAATGACTCATCCACACAACTGAGCCAACAATTCTAGTTGTTACCCCGGAAACACACAGTAGTGTATTAGTTGATCAGAAGAAACGAACACAGCCTCCGAATGCCTTTCTGATTGGCTACTTGTGGAAAGTTTAAATCACCAGAAAACTGAGGACTAAAATAGAAAATATCCTAGAAAAGTTAGTGGCAAACACTTCCATAGGAAAACAAAAACAATATAAAATATAAATATAAAAGGAGATGGATACAAGAAATAATGGGAGAACAAATAGAATTTAAACCGGAACTATATTTTATTAAGAACAATTGACAAAAAGATAAAGAAACCAACTCCAATACATTATTCTACAAATAGTAACCACAGCAAGAATTGTATATGCTCAATACTGAAAATTTGAAAACACATCTAATGATGAAAAGATGATATATAAGATATTGGAATGTGCAGAGATTGTAAGCTCACATTTGAAATAAAAAGCAAAGAAGAAATGGATTTCTGTGAGGTTTCGAATAAATTGTATGATTGATTAGAACAGAGAAATAAAGATGTAAATGTAAAAGTAAATGTAAATAACTAAACTAAATAACTAAAATAAATAACCAAGTGAAACATGCTGTATGACATAGTAGTGTTAAAAATGTTTATTGACATGTAAATTGGAAAAATGGTATACTGTATATAATTTGTAATTTTAATTTAATTTAATTTTCAAATTCAGCAAAAAAACATGTGACATATATATATATATATATGTATATACACTCAAAATATTACACGGGGCAAAACCCGAACTCAGAACAATCTACATACATATACTGTACCTGTGAAAATCTACCAAAACAAATATATATATATTAGTTTTATATATATATATATATTTGTTATATATATATTTGTTATATATATATATATATATATATATATATATATATATATATATATATATATGTCACATGTTTAAGCTGAATTTGAAAATTAAGGGAGACTAGGATAGATCTATTTCGGCCTTATTTTGGCCTCATCAGCTAGCCATACCCACTGGGACTTGAACCTGCAACCTTTGCCTTGTAAGGCAGAGAATTATCCTCTAGGCTACAGTATCCAATCCCTTCAGCTCTGTACCAGGGAAGGGTTACATTTTGTGTCGAATCACCCTGGTATATTGAAGGAACATCACAGCTCCTTTTTTGCCTCTCGGCCCAACCCAGGGCCATTTCCAAGGCAGTTAATTTTATTGATAGCCGACAATTCTATCTGTATGTGTCACATGTTTAAGCTGAATTTGAAAATTAAGGGAGACTAGGATAGATCTATTTCGGCCTTATTTTGGCCTCATCAGCTAGCCATACCCACTGGGACTTGAACCTGCAACCTTTGCCTTGTAAGGCAGAGAATTATCCTCTAGGCTACAGTATCCAATCCCTTCAGCTCTGTACCAGGGAAGGGTTACATTTTGTGTCGAATCACCCTGGTATATTGAAGGAACATCACAGCTCCTTTTTTGCCTCTCGGCCCAACCCAGGGCCATTTCCAAGGCAGTTAATTTTATTGATAGCCGACAATTCTATCTGTATGTGTCACATGTTTAAGCTGAATTTGAAAATTAAGGGAGACTAGGATAGATCTATTTCGGCCTTATTTTGGCCTCATCAGCTAGCCATACCCACTGGGACTTGAACCTGCAACCTTTGCCTTGTAAGGCAGAGAATTATCCTCTAGGCTACAGTATCCAATCCCTTCAGCTCTGTACCAGGGAAGGGTTACATTTTGTGTCGAATCACCCTAGTATATTGAAGGAACATCACAGCTCCTTTTTTGCCTCTCGGCCCAACCCAGGGCCATTTCCAAGGCAGTTAATTTTATTGATAGCCGACAATTCTATCTGTATGTGTCACATGTTTAAGCTGAATTTGAAAATTAAGGGAGACTAGGATAGATCTATTTCGGCCTTATTTTGGCCTCATCAGCTAGCCATACCCACTGGGACTTGAACCTGCAACCTTTGCCTTGTAAGGCAGAGAATTATCCTCTAGGCTACAGTATCCAATCCCTTCAGCTCTGTACCAGGGAAGGGTTACATTTTGTGTCGAATCACCCTGGTATATTGAAGGAACATCACAGCTCCTTTTTTGCCTCTCGGCCCAACCCAGGGCCATTTCCAAGGCAGTTAATTTTATTGATAGCCGACAATTCTATCTGTATGTGTCACATGTTTAAGCTGAATTTGAAAATTAAGGGAGACTAGGATAGATCTATTTCGGCCTTATTTTGGCCTCATCAGCTAGCCATACCCACTGGGACTTGAACCTGCAACCTTTGCCTTGTAAGGCAGAGAATTATCCTCTAGGCTACAGTATCCAATCCCTTCAGCTCTGTACCAGGGAAGGGTTACATTTTGTGTCGAATCACCCTGGTATATTGAAGGAACATCACAGCTCCTTTTTTGCCTCTCGGCCCAACCCAGGGCCATTTCCAAGGCAGTTAATTTTATTGATAGCCGACAATTCTATCTGTATGTGTCACATGTTTAAGCTGAATTTGAAAATTAAGGGAGACTAGGATAGATCTATTTCGGCCTTATTTTGGCCTCATCAGCTAGCCATACCCACTGGGACTTGAACCTGCAACCTTTGCCTTGTAAGGCAGAGAATTATCCTCTAGGCTACAGTATCCAATCCCTTCAGCTCTGTACCAGGGAAGGGTTACATTTTGTGTCGAATCACCCTGGTATATTGAAGGAACATCACAGCTCCTTTTTTGCCTCTCGGTCCAACCCAGGGCCATTTCCAAGGCAGTTAATTTTATTGATAGCCGACAATTCTATCTGTATGTGTCACATGTTTAAGCTGAATTTGAAAATTAAGGGAGACTAGGATAGATCTATTTCGGCCTTATTTTGGCCTCATCAGCTAGCCATACCCACTGGGACTTGAACCTGCAACCTTTGCCTTGTAAGGCAGAGAATTATCCTCTAGGCTACAGTATCCAATCCCTTCAGCTCTGTACCAGGGAAGGGTTACATTTTGTGTCGAATCACCCTGGTATATTGAAGGAACATCACAGCTCCTTTTTTGCCTCTCGGCCCAACCCAGGGCCATTTCCAAGGCAGTTAATTTTATTGATAGCCGACAATTCTATCTGTATGTGTCACATGTTTAAGCTGAATTTGAAAATTAAGGGAGACTAGGATAGATCTATTTCGGCCTTATATATATATATAATACTGTATATATTTTATATATATATATATATATATATATATATATATATATATATATATATATATATATATATTTGTTTTCGTAGATTTTCACGGGTATATGTATGTAGATTGTTCTGAGTTCGGGTTTTGCCCCGTGTATATATATATTTGTTTTCGTAGATTTTCACGGGTATATATAAAAAGAAGAACAAAACAATATGCAGTATGGTTTATACCAGTAATTTTCAACCTTTTTTGAGCCGCGGCACATTTTTTACATTTACTAAACCATGGGGCACATGGGGGGGGGGGGCTAAAAAAGGTTTGGACAAAAAATCCTCTCTTCCTTTTGCTCTATTTCTCCCTCCCACTTTCTCTCCCTTCCTCTTTTTTCTCTCTCTCTCCATCCCTCTTTCTTTCTCTCTTCCTTCTTTCCTTTTTTGCTCTATTTCTCTCTCCCTCCCTCCCTCCCTCTATGTCTTTCTCTCTACCACCTTCCCTCCCTCTCTTTCTCTCTCTCTCTCGTGCTTTCTTTCTTGCTCTCTCTTGCTTTCTTTCTCTCTTATTCTCTTTCTCTCTCTCTTGCTTTCTTTCTCTGTCTTTCTTTCTCTCTTGTTTTCTTTCTCTCTCTCTTGCTTTCTCTCTCTCTTGCTTGCTTTCTCTGTCTTTCTTTCTCTCTTATTCTCTTTCTCTCTCTCTTGCTTGCTTTCTCTGTCTTTCTTTCTCTCTTGTTTTCTTTCTCTCTCTCTTGCTTGCTTTCTTTCTCTCTTTCTCTTTCTTTCTCTCTCTCTCTTTTGTTTTCTTTCTCTCTTTGAGCTTCGCGGCACACCTGACCATGTCTCGCGGCACACTAGTGTGCCACGGCACACTAGTTGAAAAACACTGGTTTATACAATTCCCGGCAATAGACTTTAACTTGAGATAACTGTTGCTACTATTCTCTTCTGAACATCTGCATCTTGCTTAGCTAGTGGATTTTGCAATCTAAGTTTAAACAAGCTGTAGTTTGTCCATGTCTTTCCTAAACCTCACAAATAAAAAGCTGGCTGGGATTCTGTTCTTTTTTTAATGTTCCTGCTTCTATTTATTTACTTCTCTTTTCAATTAAATTAGAAGATAGGCAGGAATGCTTTTTAGGAGTAGATGATAAGTTTGGCCAGTCTCCTGTCTGAATCACTGAGCCAGAGTTCAGACAGCTTAAAGTTCTTAAGGTTGAGAAAGAATCATTCCACAGTAATTCCCTTCTGCTGATTCAGTCTGTGGCAGTGATGGCGAACCTTTTTTTGGTTCACATGCCAAAACAGTAGGTGCCCACATGCTAGCACCTGGGTACATGCCCACACCCACTGCCTCTCCCACATGCATGCGTAACCCCATGCTGTCCCTGCGCATGTGCTCAATCCCCCCCCATCCCCGCTCATGTGCACAGGCCTCACTGAAGCCTGGGACAGTGAAAAACAGGCAAAACGGAAGTTCAGAAAAATGGACTTCCAGTTTGCCCATTGTGCTGTTTTTGGAACTCCAGAGCCTTCAGGGAAGCCTCCTGTGTTGGTGACTTTCAGGAAGAGCTCTTTCACATTATTTGAAATATCCACTGTCAGGATTCCACCTCCATGCCTACAGAAGTTGCTTAATAAGCAAGGTTATCATGTCTTCCGTTACATCACCAGATTTATTTTTATTTATTGATTTATTGATTTTGTCAATCTTGTATTAGATAATACATATAAGTACACACATAATTTGAATATATGAAATGAATAAAAATAAAAGGGAACATTAGGACAAGGACGGTAGGCATAATGGTGTGCTTATGCACATCCCTTACAGACATCTTAGGAATAGGGTGAGGGTGACAGTAGACAATCTAAGGTTAAAATTTTGAGGGTTTGAGGATGAAACGAGGGAGTTGGGTAGTGTATTCCAGGCATTGACCACTCTGTTGCTGAAGTTTTATGTTCTGCAATCGAGTTTGGAGTGGTTCAGTTTGTTTGTTTGTTTGTATCTATTATGTGCTTGTATATTGTTATGGTTGAAGCTGAAGTAGTCATTGGCTGGTAGCATATTGTAGTGGATAATTTTATGAACTACACTTAAGTCAGACCAAAGGCAACGTAGTTCTAACTTTTCTAGACCCAGAAGTCCGGGTGGCATAAAGTATTCAAGTCTGGTGGCATAAGGCATTATGTTAACCTGAAGATAACAGATATTAAATAACCTGGAGAAGGGAAATATGTGTACCCATAAAGGTAACACCTGAACAGAGTTAGTTACTGATTCTGACTCCCATAAAAGAAAATAAGCAGCTACTTTTTGATTGTACACTATGAGGTGTACTTGCGGTGCCCTGCAGGTGACTTAATAAATAATTGCTGAGCGCTGCATGGAGGAGGTTTTAACGTAGAGGAGTGAAGAAAAGGGGTTGACATCAAGTGCCAAGGAGGGGCTGTCAGAGGACTTCATGATTATTCAAAGCTGTTTTGTTTGTGTATTTATTTTCCAACAGATCAATTGTGTTCAAAGCAGCTTGCACAATAAGCAGTTTAAATGCAAAACCTAAGTATCTCAAATTACATCTTAAATGAATGTGTTGAGTTAATTTAACCAAAACATTCAAATGAGTGTAAAACCAAATCTGTAGATCACTTAACCAATAATATCAATATTATGGTCACAAGACATTACATTCAGAATAGTAGAAGGCTTAACAAGATGGAAACATGAAGCAAAATAACAGAATCACTCCAAGGCTCAAACAAATTGAATCTTTATGTTGCTTCATAGAATTAAATTAATGTTGGTGGCAGCTGCCAAGTTGCCCCAATTCTGTAAATGCTTCTTTGGGCATTCCTACTCCTTCAGAAAGACAGATGTTGTACCTGTATGTAGTTATGATGAAAGCATAGCTGTAATTTCTTAGTTTTATATGACACTCAAAGTACTAAAGTGTCCGTTGGAATTTGCTTTCTTATTCCAGATAATGTGATGGATCTCCCTGGATCCACAAGGGAGACCAATTATTTCTGTACATATAGGAATCCCATGATTTTTTCCCATCAATAATGATAAAAGGATATCCAAGTGTGCTCTCTAAAAGCCCCATTTTTATGAGATTAGGGTTAGAATGTAGAAAGAGTGCAGAGAAGAGCAACAAAGATGATTAGGGGACTAGGGGAGGCTAAAACATATGAAGAACAGTTGCTGGAACTAGATATGTCTAGTTTAATGAAAAGAAGGACTAGGGGAGACATGATAGCAGTGTTCCAATATCCAATAATAGGCTGCAACAAAGAAGATGGAGTCAAGCTATTCTCCAAAGCATATGAGGACAAGACAAGAAGCAATGGATGGAAACTAATCAAGGAGAGAAGCAACTTAGAACTAAGGAGAAAATTCCTGACAGTTAGAACAATTGATCAGTGGAACAGCTTGCCTCAAGAAGTTGTGAATGCTCTAACACTGGAAGTTTTTAAGAAGATGATAATGATAATGATAATGATAATGATAATGATAATAATAATAATAATAATAATAATAATAATAATAATAATAATAATAATTGTTTTAGTTTCTGGTAGAAATTTAGCTATTAAAAATAACTCTTACTAAATGCAGTATTTCATAAACAAAGAAACTCCATTTTTATTCTCTTCACTTCCATATTCAAAATGCAATTCAGACTAGCACATTCCTTTTCTCCCATTTTCTCTCTTAATTACATTCTACATACATTCCTTCCAGCCTCCTCCGTCTCCCAAGATTTATGTACTCACAGCATGATTCAAAAACAGCAGGAATGACTGTAGAATAACAAAGAATGAACTTGCTTGTTCCGGAGCTGAACGGAAACACATTTCATTTTAGCACTACAACATTGAAACTCCACCCTTCTTCCCCACTGGCCCCCTGACGTACCAAATACATCAATCCAGTATTTAACCCATTCCTCCCCTTAATATCTTTTTCCTAACACCTGTTCATTGCGTTTATGGACCCTTCTGAATTGAGGATTAACCCAGCGAACGTCTGTTTCCTCCTCGCTAGATTCTGGACTCATAGCAACATCCTGTGGCTGGCCTGCCACCTGTTCTTATACCTGTAACCCAGGGCCCACCACTAATTCATAAACACTATCTTTATCAGAGTCCTCAAGCTCTTCATCATCCTTCAACTGACCAGGAGTATGTACAACAACAACAACAATAATAACAACAACAAAACAATAACAATAATTTATTAGATTTGTATGTAGGACTCAGAGCGGCTCACAACAGCAACAAAATGCAATATGATACAAATCCAATATTAAAACTAATTTAAAAACCCATTATTACTAAAAACATTCAATTCTACACAAACACACCATTCTCAAATGCTAGAGTGAGAAAGATGGGGGGGAGAGTTAGTCCCCCCTTGCCTGGCGGCATAAATGGGTCTTTAACATCTTGTGGAAGGCAAGGAGGGTGGAGGTAATTTGAATCTCCAGGGGGAATTGATTCCAGAGTTCCGGGGCCGCCACAGAGAAGGCTCTACCCTAGATCCCGCCAGATGGCATTGTTTAGTCGACGGGACCCGGAGCAGGCCAAATCTGTAGGACCTAATTGGCCGCTGGGATTTGTACGGCAGAAGGAGGTCCCGTAGGTATTCTGGTCCAATGCCATGTAGGGCTTTATAGGTCATTACCAACACTTTGAATTGTGACCGGAAACTGATTGGCAACCAATGTAAGCCACGGAGTTTTGATGAGACATGGGCGTATCTAGGAAGGACCACGTTTGCTTGCACAGCCGCATTTTGCACGATCTGAAGTTTCTGAACACTTTTCAAAGGTAGCCCCATGTAGAGAGCATTGCAGTAGTCGAACCTTGAGGTGATAAGGGCATGAGTGACTGTGAGCAGTGACTCCCTGTCCAAATATAATGTTGGATAACCAATTGTCTGAAGTAAATGTAGGGTCTCCTGCCCAAGCAGGGGGTTGGACTAGAAGACCCCCAAGGTCCCTTCCAACTCTACTACTGCTGCTGCTGCTGCTGCTGCTACTACTATTACTACTACTACTACTACTACTACTACTACTACAACTGTTGTTGTTGTTATTATTCCCACAATAGGGGCACTGTGGCTATCTTTATTTAACCTAACTTTCATATCTACTTAGCAATAGAATGCAGGAGCACTAGTGACATCATTTTAGCAATCAATGTACCAATTCTTTCTTTTTCTACTTGTGATTTGGTCTCATCCAGGCTTAATTGGTCTGATGTGATGGTGATGATTTTCTCATTCCTACTTTTATCTGAAAAAGCTGAAATAATTTATAGGATAGCTTTCACTGGTGAGGATTTTTTTCCTGAATTGAAAGTAATGATCTTGATAGCTTATACTACAGAACTATAATTGTAAAGATGGCTTGACAACAAAAATAAAGTATAAATCTTTTTTTCCAAAAAAGTGCTTTTGCTACCTCTTTCTCCCTAGAGACCTAAAGAAAGATGATGAAATACTCCTTTTTCTTAATCTTAATTTGAAGAGAAGAGATATTTAAGCTCAAGCGTTGCTTATCTTATCCTCCAAACTACTCCCATGCTTCAATTGAATTTGGGAAAATAAACCTCCTACTGAGACTAATATGAAAGATGTATTTCTGGTATTTTGTGAGAAAAGACATCTTTTTACAGGAATGGGGGCATGGTAAAATTTCCAGTCATCCTTCTTAGAGTAAAACAATTCGGGCCTCTATTTTGGGGATGGGGTGGGGTAGTAATTTAGGTATTCAGAAAGTCTATGCATCTGAGAAGATGTAGCTTTAGATGGCTGAAAAGTGCAGATTGTCTTAGTTTTTGCTGTGACTTTTGGTACCAATTAGGTAGCTCTACATTGGTTTTCATCAGTTATAAAGTTTGGGCTGTTACATTTGTTCTTCTGAAATTTTGCACATTTTTGTCTATGGACAGGATGACTTATTGCAAAATGTTCATAAACATGGATAGTGGAAGAGAAGTACATAGCCCCAATTTAGCCCAAAATCTGTGTCTCCTCTTCTGAAATTTGTTTCTTATCCAATCCTAAAATATGTCCTTATGTATGTCTTTAAAGTATATAATAAAAACAATATCTTTTACATGTTTTACAATTTGCCCACAAAATTCAGGTGCATTTACGGAGAATCTTTTAAATTCTTTATTGCACAAACTATAAATTCTGTACATGTGTAAAGTCATTTAAACCTGAACTCTGAGAGGTTTAATTTTCATTCAGAAGGGCCATCTTTGCCTATAAAGTTTATCTATGCTTGTAAGAATTTTTTTTAAATCCTGACATTTGTTTCTGTATTTCTTTTTTCTTTTTTTTTTAAAGAATTGGAACAAGACTTTCTAAACTGATTTCTATGATATTTGATGGTCTTTATATCATGCGAAAATGCTTCTTTTCCTACAAAATTCATCCAGTTTGAGTCATGATAAAAAAAAAAGTTGGGACAATGTACATATTTCTGACCAAATAAATGAGGACTTAAGGACTCGATGTCCCTTAATATAGAATGTTATAGATTAGTTGGACCAATGTCTCAGTTGGTATAAAGTAGCTTTCCATCTTCCCTCTAATTATATTATTTGCTTAGTTTACTTAAATTCAAATTAAATGGTATCCCCATAAATTAAGGATAATTTGAATTTTGTTCTTGTCCTGGCTCTGTATACTTCTTTGATATGATCTCAGTACATTTTGAAATGCTTATAACCCTACTGCAGTTTTAGACTGAAAATAACTTGCATAATTTTCTCTAGAAGAACTATGGATCAATCATTGTGCAAATGTTTGAAAGCAGGAAATCCAAAGGTCAGTTTTGGGAGTTCCATACATGACACCTGCTGTGTCTGCATAGCAATAAGCCGGCTGTCAGATTCGAGCTCGCGTATCCCTCTCCAGGGTCCTGATTGGCCGCATAGGCATAGTTACTGTTAAAGCGGGAACCCTCCTTTGTATGTGATTGGTAGTTGCCTCAGAAGGCGTCCTGTATATAAGTCTGTGTTCTCTTGTGTAATTTCTTAAGCCTGTACCTGCCCTGTTGGCATGTTCTGATTAAACTCACATGTTCTGGTAAAAGGCCTCAGTTATTATACTGGCGACGAGATTTCAGCCCTGCATTTCCATCCAGCATCTGTATCTGCAGTAAGTGACAATGTCTGTACAGCTTACTTTTCCCCCTTTCAACCCACAAGGGGAGACCTGGGATTCCTACGTTGCCCGCTTCGACTGCTTTCTAATTTCAAATGGGTATACCGAGATTTCTGGGGACCGCAAAAGATCTTATTTTCTCGGTTTCTGCGGCCCCGAGATGTTCGAGACTGCCAGAGCTTTATTCGCTCCCGTCTCTATCCATGATGTGCCTTGGGAGACTTTCCTATCAACTCTCCAAGACCACTATGCCCCTGCCCCATCACGGTGTGCCCGGCGCTACGTTTTTTATCAGAGAAACCAGGCAGAGGGTGAATCCATTAATGAGTTTGTGGCCGCTCTCCGCCGGGCTGCATTATATTGCGAGTTTACAGACTTAAATGATTACTTGCTGGACAGGCTAGTGTTCGGAGTCCGGGATGGCCGCCTTAAACGCCATTTGCTGGCCACCCGGGATTTGACCTTTCAGACAGCTTTAGCTGAAGCTCGTGCTTTTGAGCTTTCCACGCTATCCCTGGCAGCCATGGACAGCTCGGTGAATGCCACAGCTAAAGTGCCAGCGGTGCCAGAAAACCCGAAAGCCGCTACAGAAAAGGAGGGCGGCAGCGAAGTTGAGGAGGAGGAGGTATGCCGGCTGGGTGCTTCCAGGGGTCGTGAGCCTCCTGCCAGCCGCCCCCGGGCCCCTCTGTCCCCTTGCAGGGGTTGCGGGGGAAACCACTATAGGTCAAATTGCTCGTTTAGAGAAGCGGCTTGCCGGCGTTGCGGGGCCAGGGGCCACATTGCAAGAGTCTGCCGTTCCCGGAGGTCCCCTCCAGCCGCCCCTAGAGAGCAGAGGGAGTTCCAAGGTTCCAATCCCCGTTGGCAGAGAAGATTTTCTTCCACTAAGAGGGATGACTGCAATGCCATCTATAGCTGCCCGCGCCCAGCTTCTACGTTCGTGAGGAACACCTCAGGCTCTTCAGACAAGATCTCCGTGACAGTTCGCTTGGGAGGCGTGAATTGCTCCATGCAAGTGGACACGGGCTCCGCGCATTCCTTGGTTTCCTGGGCCACCATCAAGAAATGCATGCCCGGATTGAGCAGGAGTCGGTTGCAGCCATGTACTGTGACTCTGCGAGACTACCAAGGGGCGCCCATTCCGGTGTTGGGGGAAGGGAGATTCCCTGTCATGTTCAAATCTTTCATGGGCAGGTTGCCTCTGATGGTGGTGGACGGGCCATTCTCCAGCCTCCTGGGTTTAGACTGGTTTAAGGCTTTGGGTTTTTCTGTTGCGGGGGTGAACGCTGTGAGGGGGGAATCAGTATTTCAAGGGCTTACTAAGGAATTCCCCTCCGTCTTCGATGACAAGCTGGGTTGCTACACGGGAACCCCAATTACTTTTAGCCTTGATCCCAAAGTGCCAGCTATAAGGCTGAAGCCCCGCAGGGTGCCCATTCCCCTCCGGCCAAAAGTTGATGCCGAATTGGACCGTCTGATTGCACAAGGGGTGTTGGAGCCTGTTGACCAGGCTGTCTGGGAGACCCCACTGGTCATCGCTTTCAAAGGGGATGGGGGTTTGAGACTTTGCGGGGATTATAAGTGCACTGTAAATAAGGCCCTGGCTCACCACTCATACCCGCTTCCAGTGGTGCAGCAGTTACTTCACACTCTGGGTAATGGTAAGATCTTTGCCAAGCTTGATTTATCCCAGGCTTACCAACAGCTCCCCGTAGACCCCTTGACAGCAGAAGCCCAGGCGATCATAACGCATAGGGGGGTGTTCAGGTGCCACAGGCTGCAATTTGGGGTCTCTATTGCACCGGGGTTGTTCCAGGGGTTGATGGAACGGTTGCTGTATGGGCTGGAAGGCACGGTGCCCTACTTTGACGACGTGCTGGTCTCGGGGAGTTCCGAGGACGAACTTCTTCGCAGGGTTAAGCAGGTATTGCTCAAATTCCAAGAAGCGGGACTGAAGCTCAAATCAAAAAAATGTGTCTTTGGGGTTCCAGAGGTTGATTTCCTGGGATTCAGGGTGGATGGTAAGGGGATCCATCCCACCCCTGAAAAGACTAGGGCCATTTGGGATGCCCCCAGACCCCAGTCGAAGGAGGAGCTGCAGGCTTTCCTGGGTCTCTTGAATTTTTATGCGGTGTTTATCCCGCACAAGGCTTCGGTGGCAGAGCCGTTGCATAGGCTTCTGGACAAGCGGTCAGTTTGGCACTGGGGGGAGCGGGAGGAAGCTTCTTTCAGAGGGGTCAAAGGGATACCTCAAATAGTGTCCTGGCTCAGTATTCCCCTAGTCTGCCATTAGTTCTCACCTGTGACGCTTCCAGGTACGGAGTGGGTGCTGTCCTCAGCCACAGATTGCCAAACGGCTCGGAAGCCCCTTTGGCGTTTTTTTCCCGGACTTTGGCCGCAGCAGAAAGAAACTATGGCCAAATAGATAAGGAGGCATTGGCCCTAGTGGCGGGAGTTCGCCGTTTCCACGAGTATTTGTATGGCAGAAGGTTCGAGTTAGTGACGGACCACCAGCCCTTACTAGGGTTACTCTCAGGTAACCGCCAGAGCCCAGCTGTCTTGTCTCCACGTATGACACGCTGGATTGTCTTCATGGCCAATTACACTTACACGTTAATGTACAAACCGGGTCGTCACATTGCACATGCAGACGCACTCAGCAGGTGCCCAGTACATGAAGAAGTAACAGACCCTGCACCGGCCAGCTCCGTTTTTGCTTTGACAGACGGGCCAGTTGTACTGGCTGCCCCCGAGGTATCTAGGGAGACAGGAAAAGACCGCATTCTAGCCCAGGTAAGGCAATGGGTTTTGAGGGGGTGGCCACACTCTTCCCCAGCTGACCAGTTCATTCCGTTTTTCCGCTGTCGCACGGAGTTCTCCGTAGAGAAAGGAGTTCTATTAAGGGGGGGCAGAGTGGTTATACCTAGCAAGCTGAGGAACCAGGTGTTGTCCCTGCTGCACAAGGGGCACCCTGGAATAGTTAGAATGAAGGGTCTGGCCAGGGATTACGTGTGGTGGCCAGCATTAGATAAGGAAGTGGAGCAATGTGTGGCTAACTGTGCTGTTTGCCAGGAGAGCAGGTCTTTACCCCCACGAGCGGAACCTTTAACATGGGAACCACCAGCTAGCCCCTGGACACGTTTGCACATAGATTTGGCCGGTCCCTTCATGGGGCAAACATTTTTAATCACCGTGGATGCATACTCCAAGTGGGTAGAGGTGGCCCAGATGCAGTCCACTCAGTCACAGGCCATCATAGAATCCTTAATGACCCTATTTGCCACACATGGGTTCCCGGATCTACTGGTCTCGGATAACGGCCCGCAGTTCACATCAGTCCTCTTTGAATCCTTTTTGGCCACAGCTGGCATTAGACATGCCTTGACCTCGCCTTGGCATCCGGCCAGTAATGGCCAGGCGGAACGGGCAGTTAGATCAGTTAAAGAGTCCCTCAAACGGCTGCCCCAGAACTCTTGGAAGGCTAGATTGGCTGATGTGCTCATGGCTCAACATACCACCCCATGTGTAACCACGGGGAAGACACCAGCAGAGCTTTTAATGGGTCGCAAATTGCGAATCATACTTGACAGGTTGCACCCAGGGTATGCGGGAACAGTACAGTGGCCAGAAGCTGCCAGACGTGAGGTGTCTGTAGGAGACGCGGTATTTGCCCGTGCCTTTTCAGGACATAAGAATTGGGAGAAAGGTATAGTTTGCAGGGAACTGGGGCCTCGTTCGTTCGAGGTAGAACTAAGAGACGGACGAATTTGGAAAAGACACCTGGATCAGATTAGACTTAATAGGGAGGATCGGCAGGAAGATCGGGAAGCCAATGAGTTCCAGGGGGTGTGTCTTCAGGACCCACCCACAGCCGCAGGATCTTCAGGAAACTTTCCCTCAGCGTGTCACAGGGAAGAAGAAGTGGGCCAGGCTCCCAGTCCAATCCATCCGGCCGAGATCGAGAGGTCTGAACATCCCACAGAGCCCCGGCGCTCCGAGAGAATCTGTCGCAGACCTGGGTATTTAAAAGATTATGTTTGTGTCAGCCGAAGGGGCAGGAGTGCTGTGTCTGCATAGCAATAAGCCGGCTGTCAGATTCGAGCTCGCGTATCCCTCTCCAGGGTCCTGATTGGCCGCATAGGCATAGTTACTGTTAAAGCGGGAACCCTCCTTTGTATGTGATTGGTAGTTGCCTCAGAAGGCGTCCTGTATATAAGTCTGTGTTCTCTTGTGTAATTTCTTAAGCCTGTACCTGCCCTGTTGGCATGTTCTGATTAAACTCACATGTTCTGGTAAAAGGCCTCAGTTATTATAACACCTATCTGAAGCCTTGAGAGTAGAGTACAGACAGTGTTAAATTGAGGGACCGGTGTTCTGATTCAACTATAAGAATATTTCTTGTTTCACTGTGTTTGCTGACTGTAAACGGTGCATTTACAACTGATTTTTGGAGATGAAAATATCTGTGTGATCCATATTTGTAGCGATCAAGCCCTGCTTTGCAATGGCAGACAGAGAAATGGTACTTCACAATGAGACATTAGGATGTGGGAAGCAGTGATGTAAAAGACTGGGTTTACTTTGGCTCAGGAATCCTCAAAATGTGTGCTTGTACTGAAAATGAGTAAATTGCACACACTTACCAGTGAAGTAGCCAATTGCATCGTGATCACTTCATTGCTCTGGCACATTTCCCCTTTTGTCATGATGGGATGGAGTTTTGAGTTACTAAAAATAGAGCCAGTTAGAAAGTTTGGCTCAGACATACACATCTGGTAGCGGTTGATTCTCTCAACCCAATCTAAGCTCTGTTGGCTGGTGAAGAAGAGATTCTATTTCCTCCTGGTGAGCTCTCTCTCTCTGTATATGTATATGTGTATGTATATGTATATGTGTGTGTATATGTGTGTGTATATATGTGTGTATACAAATATATATGTATGTATGTATGTATGTATGTATGTATGTATGTAGATTGTTCTGAGTTCGTATGGATATTTACAGCAACACGAAACTTAAAACTTCAGCCTGATGATGGTGAATGTGATTTCACCGAAACGTCGCATAGACATGCAAAATATTACACAGGGCAAAACCCGAACTCAGAACAATCTACATACATATACCCGTGAAAATCTACGAAAACAAATATATATATATATATATATATATATATATATATATATATATATGTTTTCTTAAAGATTGGAACTCCAGCCTGATGATGGTGAATGTGATTTCGCCGAAACGTCGCATAGACATGCAAAACATTACACAGGGCAAAACCCGAACTCAGAACAATCTACATACATATACCCGTGAAAATCTACGAAAACAAATATATATATATATATATATATATTTGTTTTCTTAAATTTTCACGGGTATATGTATGTAGATTGTTCTGAGTTCGGGTTTTGCCCTGTGTAATGTTTTGCATGTCTATGCGACGTTTCGGCGAAATCACATTCACCATCATCAGGCTGGAGTTCCAATCTTTGTGTTTTTGCAAAAACACAAAGATTGGAACTCCAGCCTGATGATGGTGAATGTGATTTCGCCGAAACGTCGCATAGACATGCAAAACATTACACAGGGCAAAACCCGAACTCAGAACAATCTACATATATATATATATATATATATATGTTAAATGTTTATAGCTTGTCGGCTATAGATATATTACTGCCTTGCAGTGGCCCTGGGCTGGGCCTATAGGCAAAAAAAGAGGAGCTGTGACGTTCCTTGGAAATATACCAGGGTCATCCGACATAAGAAAAAACATATATATATATATATATATATATATATATATATATATATATATATATATATATATATGTTTTCGTAGATTTTCACGGGTACAGGTATGACGGTCTTGGTATATTCGGGTTTCTTCCCGTGTAGGATTTGGAAATTTCTGGCAACGTTTCGACGAGGTCTCACTCGTCATCTTCAGGCTGGTGTTTCTGTCCTTGTTCTCAGGCGAACACTGCGAGACCTGAGCTGCCTTCCTTCTATAAATACTGGTGGCTGGGTGTGGTTTGATGGCTCAGCAATTGCCTGCTGTGTAGAAACTTCCTGGTGAGTCAGTGGGGTAACAATTGGGGTCGTTGATGTAGCTGAGGTATGCTGATTAGTTAATATCACGCCTAATCTACAACTATTAACTATTAACTAAAACTGAGTAACTAAAAAGAATCCCAACAGAATCCAGGTATCCAGGTAACCTAGAGATCAAACATCATTTCTGCCTCTACTCAACCTTTGACCCCTCCCTCTCTTGGAATCCTCCCCCATTCAGCTCACAAGAGAAGGTTAACAGTTGAGTGGCGCTCAGCAGAGGGGAATCCACGGGGTCCTGCCTAAGCAGGGGGTTGGACTAGGAGACTCTTCCAACTGATATATAATATCAGTTGGACCTGTTATAATATCAGTTGGAACTGCTAAATTCTGCCTCCCTGAAACCCCCAGCAACCAGCCCTGGCAGCCAAAGCACAGATCCCCCTCCTGTTCAGGGATGAAAGGCCAAGAATAAGCTACCTTTGGTGTTCTTGCCTGGTTCATGAAGCAGAGCCCCGAATGTGGACCCTTGGATGGCCAGGCTCTGTGGGGCTTTCCCAGAAGTGACCACCCAAGCCTTGGTTCAATCCCACCTGTGTCCATGGACTAGCCAGGGGTAGGCAAAGTTGGCTCTTCTATGAAATGCGGACTTCAACTCCCAGAATTCCTGAGCCAATCATTCTAGCTCAGGAATTCTGCGAATTGAAGTCCGCAAGTCATAGAAGAGCCAACTTTGCCTACCCCTGGCCTAGGCCATCAAATCATATCCCATGGCAAAAACTGAATTCCTCCTAAGCAGGCCTGGCAGGTTCACTTCCTATTTGCCAAGGGAACCTCAGGCACCAGACGCTAGGTGCACTCTAAAAGAAAGGCTCTTCCCCATCATCCCTTTTCCTTCTTCAGGGACAGAAGAAATCCCAAAAGCCCCATTCAGCCAGTGATGGGCTACCAAAATTTTTACTACCACACCATGGGTGTGGCTTATTTTGTGGGTGTGGCTTGATAGTCATGTGACTGGGTAGGAGTTGCTTGCCGGTCATGTGACCAGGTGGGAGTGGCTTGATAATCATGTGACCGGGGGATGGCTTAAAGGCCATGCGGCCGGGTGGGAGTGGCTTGCCTACCATGTGCCTGTTTCTGTTGATAGATATAGTGTTCAGGCTTACAGTGTGAGTTTTCAAAAATTACTGTGCCCATTTTAAAAGTGTGATCTCTCTGAAAAAAAGTTCAGCTACAAACTCTATGGCAATGAAAAATGTACAGAAATATTTCTGAATTGCAATGAATGGGCTCTGAATGAATGGGCTCTGCAGTTATTCTTATTGAAATTAATGCAGCTTAAAGTAGACAGAAATGAATCCAAGCAGAAGAGGTTTACAAAAGCCTACCCTCAGGGCAAGTGCTTGGAAGCTGTCTTAAGCCTGGGCAGCAATACTGATTCCCACCTTGTAAGACAGTACTTCCCAAAACCGAGAATAACCATGAACAGCTTCTACATCTAGTATCCAGTATCTAGTTTAGGAAACATAGATCAGTTTGACATGCCTTGATTGTTAATGAATTATCTACTTTCAGTCTCTCTAGGACTTTCAGCTGACTTGGACCTAAGGAGGTTGTTTTGATTTTTTTTTGTTTTCTTTTGATTTTTTTGTTTTGTTTTTGTTTTTTGTAAAAGCAAAAGCAACATCATTTAGCAGCAATTAAAAGCACCTTCAATGAGAGTTTTTAAAAAACAACATCCAATTAGAAAAAGCCATACTTTTAAACATTTGTACAGAAATAAGTTGCTGAATTTTTTAAAAACTGAAAATATGACATCTGTACAATGCATTTACAATAAAATTAGAAGGGAAATTGTCATTATCCTGTATAGAAACATTAAACATGAGCAATTTGCTTTTGGTTACATACATGGCCTTGTAAATCCTCCACAAAAACCTGGAAAGCAGATAATGTCATGAAATGTAAAGCAAAAGTTTGAGGGTGTTTTTTTTTTAATGGTGCATGTGTTACATTTTACCACACATTAAAAAAAAACCTCTTGTCCTCCCCTTGTTGGAATGAAACAAGTTGGCTTACAGAGGAGGAAATGGCACCAGCATTTGAGGTTGCTAAGAAGCCGAGTCCTGGAGAAGCTGATGGCACAATGGAATAAGGTGAAAGATTATATTTTACGTAGAATATATGACGACAATGTGAAAAATAAACTTCAATCACTCTTTGTATGTAAAGAAATGTAAACTGAAGCCAAGGAAGAAATTGAAATTTACTGTAAATAACTGAACCCCCTAATGGTGGAGGGATTATTGGTGTTGGGCACTTTTTCTTTAAGCTTTTTTGTTTGTTTGTTTGTTTGTTTGTTTGTTTGTTTGTTGTGGAAAAATTTAATAAAAATAACTTATTAAAAAAAAAGAAAAAAAGAAGCCGAGTCCTGAGACACGCCGGAGTGTGGGGTGTTGGGACCCGAAGAGACTTCAGCCCAGGACTTCAGCCCTGGACTCTCTTTTCCACTCTTGGCCATGCAGTTAGGAAGGGTTTGGAGAATTGGGTCTGGGGGACAGCGCCATGGTCCCGGCTGCCGGTGTTCATTCTGTCTCCTCCTTCTTCTTCTCCCCGCTTGCTCATGCACGCCCTCATCTCCAACAACTGCGCTCGCTGATCAAGAAGCCTTTTCACTTTCTTTGGCCTCTTCTTTGTTCCATGGGGAGTGGGATCAATAGGAGAAGGAGGAGGATGGCATGCGTCTCTCTTCCTCGCTTCTACTTCTCTTTCCGCTGCTCCTTCCAATTAAGTGATGTGCCGGTGCCTGGAGGCTGTTGGGGCCTGGATGGGTGTCAACAGACTCAAGCTCAACCCGGATAAGACGGAGTGGCTGTGGGTTTTGCCTCCCAAGGACAATCCCATCTGTCCGTCCATTACCCTGGGGGGGGAATCATTGACCCCCTCAGAGAGGGTCCGCAACTTGGGCGTCCTCCTCGATCCACAGCTCACATTAGAGAACCACCTTTCAGCTGTGGCGAGGGGGGCGTTTGCCCAGGTTCGCCTGGTGCACCAGTTGCGGCCCTATCTGGACCGGGACTCATTACTCACAGTCACTCATGCCCTCATCACCTCGAGGTTCGACTACTGTAATGCTCTCTACATGGGGCTACCTTTGAAAAGTGTTCGGAAACTTCAGATCGTGCAGAATGCAGCTGCGAGAGCAGTCATGGGCTTACCCAGGTATGCCCATGTTTCACCATCACTCCGCAGTCTGCATTGGCTGCCGATCAGTTTCCGGTCACAATTCAAAGTGTTGGTTATGACCTTTAAAGCCCTTCATGGCACTGGACCAGAATATCTCCGAGACCGCCTTCTGCCGCACGAATCCCAGCGACCGATTAGGTCCCACAGAGTGGGCCTCCTCCGGGTCCCGTCAACTAAACAATGCCGGTTGGCGGGCCCCAGGGGGAGAGCCTTCTCTGTGGCGGCACCGGCCCTCTGGAACCAACTCCCCCCGGAGATCAGGACTGCCCCTACTCTTCCTGCCTTCCGTAAACTCCTCAAAACCCACCTTTGCTGTCAGGCATGGGGAAACTAAACATCTCCCCCTGGGCACGTTGAAGTTGTATATGGTATGCTTGTATGTGTGTATGTTAGTATAGGGGATTTTCTTAAATTTATAATATTTTAATTAATTGGATTGTATTGGATTGTTTTTCACTTGTTGTGAGCCGCCCCGAGTCTTCGGAGAGGGGCGGCATACAAATCCAAATAATAAATAAATAAAAATAAATAAGACAGTTTTCGAGCCTGCCGGGGGAGTGGGGAGTTAAAGCCAGTTGCTTTGGGTGCCTTGAAGGGACTCCCCCGGAGGAAGCGGGTGCCAGGCATGGAGTGCGAGCCAGAGAGACTTGTTTGAGGCTGAAGCACTGAGATTGGACTTCCATTTGGCTGGGGTGCTGTAGGGTTTCCTGCTCAGGCAGGGGGTTGGACTCGATGACCTAACGGTCCCTTTCAACTCTATTAATAAAATAATAAAAAATAAAAATATCTTAATAACTTGCCCCAGCTTTTGCCAAACTAGTAGTTCAAAAGTACATAAAAATGCAAGTAGAAGAATAGGAACCACTTTGGTGGGAAGGTAACATACTCCGTGTGTTGTTACCTTCCCACCAAAGGGAAGGTTTAGTCACGCCGGCCACATGACCATGGAGACGTCTGGCTCGTCAGCTTTGAAACAGAGATAAGCACTGCCCCATAGAATCGGGAACAACTAGCACATATGTGTGAATGGAAACTTTACCTTTACTTTACTCACTATTTAATGGTTTAAAGGGCAACTAAACCTTATACAATACCCTAAAGAACAACTTTCCAAGAACTGACTGAATATCTTGCACCTTTTCCTGAAAAAAAGGTCACACTGCTTGTCACACCTCAGATTTATATTAGCTAATATATCTGTTTTATGGGCTGACCTGACTCTTCCCAACGGATCCTGCCACTATTGTTTGGTAAGAGGAATGAAAATGATTGTAACAAACCATGTCTTACCTACCACTCACTTCCCTTTAATTCTTTAGATGATGTATCAATGGTTGCTAAGCTTCTCTTGTGGAAAAAATTGCCAGTGCATGAGCTCTTTTAGGCAGATAACCCAGTGTACCAGAGGGAGCTGTTTTGCAGGATGCCTTGGGCAAGAAACAAGCAGGAAAAAGAGTTCCTGCCTTCAGGACTACTGTTGAGAGTTTTACACATGTTTTCTTTAAGAGATAAGAGAGCACCAAACAGGCAAAATGACGGACACTTTCCCCTTGGTACACTTTTCTATGTACTGGTGAATTTT
This sequence comes from Erythrolamprus reginae, assembly GCF_031021105.1. NCBI lineage: Eukaryota > Metazoa > Chordata > Lepidosauria > Squamata > Dipsadidae > Erythrolamprus > Erythrolamprus reginae. Next base: position 22,179,929 of record NC_091960.1, on the reverse strand, counting down.
GATTAAAAGTAATAGCAAATGGAATTACCCTGCATTATTTATTACCCAAAGGCTTCCCAGATGAGGCTGTAGGCTAGGTAGAAGAAGAAGTAGAAGCATGAAGTCAAATGTTTATGCAGCAAGAAGCCAAGAACTTTAGCTGAATGGATCCTGACTGTACATTGTGTCTAGTTCAAACCTGACTTGTAAATCTACTCATGCTACTAATCTAGCATTTGCACACTAGCAATTTTTTTTTACTGAGACCTAACACAAGAGCTCAGAGGGACTAACTGCAATTGGTAAAGGTAAAGGTTCCCCTCACAGAAATTGGGGGTGGAGTGGGGGCTCATCTCCATTTCTAAACTGAAGAGCCAGCACTGTCTGATGACAACTCCATGGTCATGTGGACAGCATGTTTAAATGCTGAAGGTGCACGGAATCCTGTTACCTTTCCACCAAGGTGGTCCCTATTTTTCTCACTTGAATTTTTATGTGCTTTTGAACTGCTAGGTTGGCAGAAGCTGAGGCAAATAATGGGAGCTCACTCGCTTATGCAGCGGTAGGGATTCGAAACACTGAACTGTCAATCTTTCTGATCAACAAGCTCAGTGTCTTAGCCACTGAGCCACTGTGTCCCCCTAACTGCAGTAGCAAAAACTAAAAGATTGAATCTGCCTGAATGCACTTGGCATATGACAATAGAAATGTCTCCCTGTGCGCTGCTTGGAGAGTCCAAACAAGGGTTATCTTCTAATCTGATTGGCCAGGGACCGAGTTGCAATTTCTTTGGCCACACCTGTTCCTCCCGCCAAACTCCATTGTTTTCAACTTAGTCAGCCTCGAGGGATGTAAATTGAGTTGCTCCTAATTATTACAAGGGATTTGTTGCATTTCATCGATTTGATTAGGATTTATTGAGGAATTTAATTGAACATTGTGTTAAAATAAATGTGAAAATTGTCAAATTGGCTGGGAAGTGACTGGTGCATTTGTGGGAGGCTTGTAGCCTCTGCATCTAGCTCAGCGCTCTGACTTCTGGCTAGCCACCATTGCCACATGTTGGCTCTGAAGAGTGGCTTGGAGTTAAACCGCACACCAGTATTCCGCTTCGGCTTCATGGTCAAAAGTACTTGACTAGCTTTCCCAAATCAGCTTGCTGTCGGCAGTCAATTTGTGGGCATTTTTTTGCTGCCTCTCTGATCAGCTCGGAGTCCAGGAGGGGCGTGGCAAGCATTCTAAGGAGCCTTAAAGCTGCAAGAGCCCTTTTTCTTTTCGGAGCTGAAGTTGTTAGTGATCTCCCAGCTTGATTCCATGTGAGCAGGTGCATTGCTGGCTGGCAGTCATGAGGCAGTTAGCGTTCTGGCATTTGAGTCCCTATTGAGGGTTTCACGCCAAAATTTCTGCTGCTGCTACTATTTCATTTTGCTGCTCTTGCTGATTTTGCTGCTGCTGCTACTACTAATCTTGCTGTTTGCTCTGTCCCAGCTATGAGGTGCAGTGATTATTTCTGATCTTTTCCAGGGACAGGATTCCCTTGCGTTTGATAGGTTCTGGTAGAGTGATTCATCGTTGTTGCCACTGCAGCTGTTATGGCTGGATGTAGAGCCTCTATTAGCAAAAGCTCTACTGATTCTTTGACCTTTCACAGGATAGAGGAGTATTCCCAGCCCAAAATAGGCTAGAAAGGAGGCAGATGGCCCTTCTCCCAGGTCCAAGTCCTCCTATTCCAAATCCAAACCATCTGCTTCTGATAAAGATGCCCTTAGGAGACAAAGAGTGTTAGAGAAACAGTTTGCAAAGGCACAAAACAGGCCCATCTTGTTGGTAGTTCTGAGAAGGCTCCTGTAGCTGATAACCCTGTGACTATAGATCTTTCAACATAGTCTCAGACAGCAGACCAATTGGCATGGTCTCCTAATGTTTTACCTGAATGAAGACCCTACATTTGTTTCAAAGGTCAATTACTTAATTTCACAGAACTCAGGAAGTTATTCTGCCAGACTTCTTTCTGAATCCTAGGCATCCGAGTGAGAGACATTATGCAAATATGTCAAGCAGACAGAACAATTCAGATGCTTGGAGGCACTCTTTGTTTCTTTTCAACCCAGGACAATGGGCAAGAAAGTATCACCATTTACCATCAGTCATTGGCTGAAAGCCTGCATTGCATTGGCCTATGAATATCAGGCCAGACCACCTCCTCGCCACATCACAGAGCACTCAACCAGGAGTATGGCCACCATGGTGGCATGGGCTTAACAGGCCTCTATCCTTGAGAGCACCCAATTCCTCACCAACACATGGTTGGTGTTTGTGAGAAATTACAAACTGGAGAAGTTTGCCTTGGAGGTAGCGTTTGGGAGACAACTGTTGCAATGGGTTCTACCAGCCAAGGGGACCTGGACCAATCTGTTTCCTTCCTTACATCGATTTAGCTTGAGTATATCCCATGCTTAGGCTGTCCAAGCAACACACAGGAGAATGAACATTGGCTTACCTCAATGTTTGTTCTGTGTATGCTATGGGACAGTTCAATCCCACCCTGGTTCTGGTATGGTCTGGGATCCATGAGTGTTCGATGTATCAGATGGACTGCATCTTCTCCAGATCCAGGTCTTTATTGAAAAAGCTGGAGCTTGGCTGGAGGAAAAGGTATAGCCAAATAAATTGTGCTGGTAGAGTACAACTCAGTCCTTGGCCAATCAGATGAGATAATAACCCATGCTTGGACTCTCCCACAGCGCACATAGAATGAATGTTCAGGTAAGTCAACGTTAATTCCCTCTTTACCAAGATACATCCATGTTTCAAATATAGAATTCTCCCAATTCCACCGGGAAATAAGGAGGAACTTTATGACCGTGAGAGTGATCAACCAGTGGAACGGCTTGTTCGCAGAGGTTGTGACCTTCAAGAAAAGACTGGACTGCTATTGGACTAGTGTGATGTAAGGTCTCCTGCACTAGCAGGAGGTTGAACTAGATGACCTGCAAGGTCTTTTCCAACTCTAATAATAAATAAATAAAATTCAAATTACTCTAGTACGGAATCTGTATGTAACAAGATAAAACTTTTTTGCCCCTTCCTCAAATGTAAATAGCAGAAGAGAACAAAGTGCTTTCCTTCAAATGTGTGAGAATCTGAAGTATCTTGGAGATAAAAAATGACATCCTTAAGCCTCACTATATAGTTTATTAATTTTCTTGTGACTTCATGAAATTATGGTTTTAGTGGTCCAAAAATGGGGGCAGGTCATGAATTTGGTTTGGCAATTATGCAAACATAGTATATGGCTCTTCCTTATATGTTATCATTTTTTTCACTGAAAATGTTGTATTCTTATTAACAATCAAATGGTATGCATCAATTTTGTTGTACTTTTCTATAAACATTTAAAATGTTTGTTTGGTGCCTTCTTCTGAATTTTACAGTTGTGTGCCTGCAGTTAAGCATTTTGAGTATATGTAGATCTATTTTGAAACTTGGAAAGTCTTGAGAACCAGTCTGAATTGGAATCATAGAGTTGGGGAAAGCCATTTCTGGTACACCACTATCTGCCACTTTTATTTTTGAATGTTTTGCTTATTCCTTTTTAGAACAAAGAGGTCTATGTAACTTAAAAGCATGAATAGATATTGAGTACTGGTGAATGAACTTTTAGATTAGATTAGATTAGATTTATTGGATTTATATGCCGCCCCTCTCCGAAAACTCGGGGCGGCTCACAACATTTTGCTTTTAATAATTGCCTTTATAGAGTATAGAGGGGAGAGTTTACCTAAGATATAGATAACCAAAGATTAATATTCAGTTTGTTTTTGCCGCATCCCATGATATGAGCCTGAATCATCCAGAGTTGTTCTTTCAGTATGGTTTATTGGCGATTGTTCTTGTGTGTCGTTCTTGGGGTTTTTGTTTTGTTTTGCTCTGTGTTCAATCCATTGGCTACAGTATTTTGTTTACAAGTATCATGACAGCGATTTAGGGATGGTTGCAGGCAACCCTTGAGATGATTGTACAGATGATATCAAGACATATTCAGTTTATTGAAAATTAAAAATGGCTTCAGTGAAGTCATGATACATAGTTTGGTACAAAGCAATTGTAATCAGGATTATCTCTTGCTTAATCAAATGATAATTGGGTTAATTAGGTTACTGAAAAAGATGGAGCTTACTTACATATTGTTAATGTACAATTCCCAAAACTGTATTCTTTTCCAATTTTAAACAATTTGCTTTATGAAGTAAGAGTTCTCCACTGCAGCTGGAAGGAGAGTCCAACATGGGTAGTTAACCAATCTTATTGGTAGAGACTGAGTTAATTATTTACATATTAATTAGGTACCGCCCCCTTGTATCCCCCATGAGCTCAGTTTTAAAAACTCAGTCTAAGAGTAGAGACTTACTGAGTTTGAGCTTAAGCTAATTAAAGCTAATAAATTGTTTAAAAATATTTAATAAATGTTTACAAATGTTTTAAAAAATGTTGTAACCTGTTTAATGTTCTGCTTTGTCTTTCAGGCACAGCTGGCAGCAGTGGAACAGACAGCAAGGGGTCCCTGCCCTCCGCGGGCAGCACCCCCAACGACTCTCCTCAGGGGTTTTGTATTCCCTCCGAGGGAACACCCCGCAGAGGAGCATCCAGCCTGGGGTCCCTGGCCTCCGAGGCCACACTAAGGCTGCAGGCCGAAGGTGGGGGGGTCCGCCCCCCCCACTGGGAGGCTTGAAATCGCTCTCCGAGATCGGCGAGGTGAGCCGAAAGAGCGATCAGCTGTTCGGCGGCTGGGAAATGAGCCGCCGCCGAAGCCGCCGCCACCGGGGGAGAGCAAGCCGCCGATAACGCCGCCGTCGCCACCGCTGCAACAGCGCGACCGCTGAGGCCACCAGGCTGTTCGGGACAGCAGAGGCGAGAGCCAGGGCGACCACCCTGGCAGGGACCGCCATTGGTGGCAGAGCGCGGAGCGGCAAGCCCGAAAAGACCGCGAAGGGCACGGGCGCCGCCATCTTGGCCATTTCGGCGCGGAGGACGGCAATTCTGGCGGCAAGGGCGCGAGAGTGGCCTATAAGGCCCCAGTGCGCATGCGCAAGAGGCTAAAGTGCCGAGGTGCCATTTTTCCTTCGAGTTACAAGGGCGTGGAGCCAAAAATTACTGTTCTGTACTACTAACTGTGAGTAAAATGGAAGAGAAGGCAGGGACTGACAAAAGCAGTTCCCCAGATGCCAAGGATAAGGGCAAAGGGAAGGCAAAAGATAAGACTAAAGCCTCCCAATCTTCCAGTTCCTCATTGAAGGAAGCGGAGAAGCGCATTAAGGCCCTTGAAAAAAAACTGGAAGCGGCCCTGCAGCCCTCTCCTTCCAGACTGCCCCTTACACAGCGGCAGCAGATGACCCCTGAACCACTGACCTCCCAATCTCCCCTGGGGACCACTGGGGTCATGCTAACAGGGGACTGGTCGCCTGATAGACAATTTATACCTATACCTCAGGCCATGCCATCCCCTGGCACTTCTTGGAACAGACCGGGGTCTGCAGGACACTCGGTCAGAAGCCTACAGGGGCCTTCAGCTACGTTTACACCCACGGCAGCAGGCTTAAGAGGTCCCTCTGGCTCTTGGCAACAGATGACACCTGACCTTCAGGAAATCATCGCCAACGTTTACTCACAGGGCATTGCTACGGGGGCGCAACAAAGCGCTAGGCCCCCACAACAGGCTCCAGAAAGAAATCCTTGGACAGTACCGCCCCCTTCTGGCGTGGGGTCGCTAATGGAGGAACCACAGTTTGAGGAGAGTGACAGAGAATATGATTGGTCAGAGGACGAGACAGTGCCAGATCCGCCACCAACGGTGGGACTGTTCAAACCGGCACTATTCAGGACCTTGCTTTGTAAAGCCAAGCAGGTGATGAACCTCGCAGCCGCCCCTAAGGCAACTGACCCTACTGACACGACAAAGACTTCTGAGGCACTCCTTAAGGAAGCTCAGCCCGAGACTGAACACTTCCCAGCCTCCCACATATTTGTAGAGGGAGTTAAGCGCCCTTGGCAGCACCCAGCGGCCGCACAGGGGCCTTCGAACATTGAACGGAAGTTTTACACCTTTGACGAGGAGGTCGAAAAACTCCTAGAGTTCCCGCCAATTGACCAGCCAGTAGTGACTCTGGTTTCCAGTGCGCTGGTGCCCTCGGAGACTGGCGACAGCCTGAGGCCAGAAGATAGGAAGGCGGAGATATTGCTGAGGAAGGCGCATCAGGTGTCGGGCTGGGGGTTCAGAGCGGCTGCCGCGGCATCGTTCATCAATAGGGCATCCATTATGTGGTTGCAGGAAATGCAGGCCAGGCTCGGGCCAGAGGACGGACGTCTCCGGCAAGACCTGAGCAAGCTGCGAGCAGCAGCGGAATTCTCGGCAGATGCCACCCTCCATGCGGCGAAGTTCTCGGCTAGGAGCATGGCAACCACTATGTCGTCACGACGCCTTCTCTGGCTGAGAAATTGGCCAGCAGACTTAAAATCTAAGTGGCGGCTGGCCTCAAGTCCATTTCAGGGATCCATGCTCTTCGGGGAGAGTTTGGAGAAGGTCCTCATTGAGGACAGGGACAAAAAGAAAGTGCTCCCCAGGGCCAATAGGAGACAGGACCGCAGGTCCGCCCCATACACAAGGCGCCAGAACCCCCGCTGGGAAGCCAATACAGGTACGGGTCAGGCCCAACGACCTTTTGCTCAGGGTCAATACAGCCAATACAACCAACCGGCCTTTCGTTCCGACCGGGGATCTTTCCATGACAGACCCCGAGGTTACCAACAATTGAGACGGCCCTTTCGAGGAGGTAACCAGAGAGGCTTTCGTCGCTCCAAGTGACTCAGCCGGAATGCCGATAGGAGGGAAACTTCAACATTACAGTCTCTCCTGGCAACACACATCATCCGACAAATGGGCCTTAGCCACCGTTTCACAAGGACTTCAACTGGAGTTTGTCCAGTCTCCACCATCCCGTTTCCTTCATTGCCCCGTAATACGGGACTCACAAAAGAGACTACAACTCCGAGAGGAGATAAAGCATTTATTGGACATTCACGCTATCGAGCCAGTACCCCGACAGGAAGAGGGCAAGGGGTTCTATTCCGTGATCTTTATAGTACCCAAGGCCTCAGGAGGCTGCCGGCTCATATTAAACTTGAAACAACTGAATGTTTTCATAAAGTACAGGAGGTTTCGAATGCACTCCTTGCAGACAATTATAGCTTCCATACGCTCCCACGATCTATTAACATCAATAGACCTCAAGGAGGCGTACCTCCACGTGCCCATACATCCCAGTCATCGACGGTTCCTCTGCTTCTGCACCGAGGGGGAGCATTTTCAGTACAGGGCCATGCCATTCGGCCTCTCCTCGGCCCCTCGAACCTTCACCAAACTGTTAGACATTTTGATGGCAGATCTGCGACAGAGGTCAGTCCGGCTGATGGCTTACCTGGACGACATAATCGTTTTGTCCAGGTCGCCATCGGGAGCCAGGAACGACTTGGCCAGGACGATGCAAACACTGGAGTCTCACGGTTTCACGATCAATATGGAGAAAAGTCACCTGTCTCCCACCACCAGATTGCTTCATCTCGGAGCAGTCATAGATACCTTATCAAACACGGTATCTCTTTCTCCAGAAAGGCAACACACCATACGGCAACTGATCTCCAGCATTCAGCACAACAGGAGAGTTCCCCTGGTGTTGTTATCCAAAATCCTGGGAACATTGGTGTCAGCCATCGGCATCGTTCCCTGGGCAAGACATCACATCCGGGATCTGCAGTGGTTCTTGCTCCCAGCTCAGAGAACCAGGAGGAGCCACTGCAACACAAAGGTTCGTGTTCCGCAGGCAGTCAGAGAGTCCTTGCGATGGTGGACATCGCTAGCCTTAAGCAAGGGCTCTCCTTTTCGGCTCCAAAGTCCAGTAACCCTCACGACAGACGCCAGCCTTTTAGGATGGGGCGCACACATTGGACATCACATGGCCCAGGGCCTCTGGTCAGACAAGGACTTGGAGCCAGTCAACATCAATTTCCTCGAATTGAGGGCGGTGTTTTTGGCCCTCCAAGCGTTTACCCCGCTAGTGCAGGACAGACACGTGCGGGTCCTGACAGACAATGTTGCAACCAGGGCCCATCTAAATCATCAGGGGGGCACGAGGTCACAGCGCCTCATGGAGGAAGCCAACCATCTCTTCGATTGGGCCGAGATCCACTTGGCATCCTTGACGGCCGAACATATTGCCGGCGTCAGCAATACTCAGGCGGACTGGCTGAGCAGGACCATTCTAGATCCATCGGAATGGAGCTTGGACCCCGCCATCTTTCAGCGGATGACTCAAAGATTCGGCATTCCCTCAGTGGATCTGTTTGCCAGTCAGCAGAATGCTCAACTGCCCAGGTTTTACATGCATTTTCCGGATCCAAGGGCGGAAGGGACCAACGCCCTTCTCTCTCCTTGGCCACCCGGTCTGATGTATGCCTTTCCTCCCACCAGTCTCATTCCCAGGGTGGTGGAGAAGATCCTAGCAGAGAGAGCGGAGGTGCTATTGGTGGCGCCTCACTGGCCTCGACGTCCATGGTTCTCTGACCTTGTGGCACTATCGGTGTCACCACCGTGGAGGATTCCGGACCGGATCATCGCCCTCAGTCAAGGGAACCTGCAACACCCGGATCCCCAGTGGCTACATCTAACCATGTGGCACTTGAGAGGAGCAGGCTGAGGCAACAAATGCTACCAGAGAAGGTCATTGATACAATACAGGCAGCACGACGTCCGTCGACGTCAAGAATTTACCAGGCAACCTGGCAAGCGTTCTGTAAGTTTTGTGAACAGCGTCATCTGAATCCAAAGGAGACATCGGTAATTCCGGTGTTGGAATTTCTGCAGAAGGGGATAGACCGGGGGTTAGCCCCTAACACCCTAAAAAGGCAGGTGGCAGCCCTTGCCACTATGATACAAGTTCCAGAGGCACGCTCCTTGGCCTTCCACCCGTGGGTGAGGGACTTTGTACGAGGAGCTACAAACAAACACAGCCCGCCAGTCCGGAGGTTTCCGTCATGGGACCTTACACTGGTACTCAAAGCATTGACAAAACCACCTTTTGAACCTTTGAGGTCCATTTCCCTACGACTACTATCCATTAAAACGGCCTTCCTGGTCGCAATCACGTCGGCACGCAGAGTGTCAGAAATAGCGGCATTATCAGTCAGATCGGACCTCTGTATTTTTTATCCAGACAGAGTTGTGCTAAGATTGGACCCCACCTTTATACCAAAGGTGAATTCTGCATTTCATAGGAAACAAGAATTGATACTACCTGACTTTTGTACTCATGGAAATCATCCATCTGAATTGCGATGGCACAAAATTGACGTCAGGCGAGCTCTGAAAATCTACATCAGACGTACGGAAACGTTCAGGAAATCTGAACAGTTGTTCATATCATTCTCGCCACATAGGATGGGTCTAGGCCTGTCTTCTAAATCCATTAGCCGATGGCTCAAGGATTGTATCATGGAAGCTTACAAGGCTAGGGACCAGACCCCACCATCAGGACTGACGGGTCATTCAACACGTAGCGCGGCCACATCAGCTGCCTGGGCCACGCAAGCATCCATAGAGGATATCTGCAAGGCCGCAACCTGAGCGGCTCCTTCCACCTTTGTTAAACATTATAAGTTGGATTCGTTTGCTTCAGCGGATGCAGCGTTTGGAAGGCGTGTTTTGCAACGAGTTTGTGCCTCCACGACGTCCCTGACAAGACCTTCTCCCTCCCATGGGCCTTAATCTTTGGCATATCCCATGTTGGACTCTCCTTCCAGCTGCAGTGGAGAAGGACCATTGTACCTACCTGAACGGTCTTCTCGCTGCACTGGAAGGAGAGTCCAAACCCACCCGGCACTGTTTAAGTTCAGGGACGCCGGAGTTGGGGAGACATTGTTTCGTTGGACAGTTGACAATAAAAATTGGTTATCCTCTTACATTGTCTTCGTTTTTAAAACTGAGCTCATGGGGGATACAAGGGGGCGGTACCTAATTAATATGTAAATAATTAACTCAGTCTCTACCAATAAGATTGGTTAACTACCCATGTTGGACTCTCCTTCCAGTGCAGCGAGAAGACCGTTCAGGTAGGTACAACGGTCCTTTTGGGATACTGTAGTTCTTCAGGACTCTAATTTCTACTGAGTTCCTCTGAATCACAAAATAACCAACAGCATTTTAGTTTATTAAATTGTGGTAACTCAGTACAGAAAATCTGGCTGAGTAAACTATGGCTTTGTTAACATGTTGTGGGACCACATTTTCATGAATTAGTCATAACTGAAAACACATCATGTTCCTAAAAAAAGGATCTCTTACTTTCCTTTCTCAACTCCTCTTCAGCACTTCCTTCATTCATTGCTGCAGTGACAAGATGATAATTGAATAGAATTCTGCCATTAAATACACCTACATGATGCTGAGCTTCAAAATGTTAGTCTACAATTAGAAGATTGTTGGGTACAACTTATGTTTATTGAGTACTGAGGCATGGAAAGAACCAAAAGTTCTTGAGAAAAGAGACAAGATTTTATTTGGGGGGGGGGAATGAAATAATCATCACATCACCCTTAGCACTACTACATTTGGCAAAGTTGCTTTGAAAAACTTAAGTTACAACTTTGCTTGAGAACTGACTTGCCCTAAAAGTTTCTCTTTGAATAGACTTCAGTAGAACTCCACTTCTGCCATAACTTGAGAGAAAAGGCATTTTGTTAGTTTGTTTATGTTAGAACTGTGAGAATAAATGTTTTTTGTTACAAGAGCCTAATAAGTTAGCAGGTTTTTTTTAAAATCTGAATTTCTACAGGAAGAAATTTCCCCACAGTTTATCAAGCACAAAGCTCATCCTTAAGAGTATTAGTACCACCTAAACCAAGGGTCCCAAAACTTGGCAACTTTAAAACTTGTGGGCTTCAGCTCCCAGAATTCTCCAGCCAGCTATGCTTAGTGCTATGCTTATTGGCCAAGATTGGAGACTGGTGACCTAAACAAACAAACCAACAAACAAGTCCCCTGGGAAACGTTGTAAGAAATGTCCTTTCTGGGTTCAGTTCCAAGTGGGGTAAAAGACACTGGAAGCATGGAGGCTGTTTAGAAAGATGGTTTAATGGTGGACAGCAGGACCAAATTGTTTGAGGCCTTGGGGAAAAGATCAAATGCCTCGAAGATGTTATAGTAAAAGAGAAGGACTGAGATGCCTGAGTTTTATGCCCTCTGTTGGGCCCCACCTTAAGAGTTTCCTGTTGCTGTGTAGGAAATGTATCCCATTAGCTGTCAGGCTCCCAAGGGATGAGGGGGTCTGAGCTAACTTTATAGATTTGTCTGTGTCCCATCAGGTTTGGCTGATGTAATCTTCTCAGGTGAGATGGCTTTGGGATTCCTATTATGGTTCTTCTTGTAGATGCTTGTTATGTAGAGTAGATTGTCATTGACAAAGGTGGGGGGAATGAGTGAGTTTGCCCTGGTCTTAATGGTCCATTGACAAAGGTGGGGGCTATTAGGAGTGTTTCCTGCCTAAAAGCATGTGGGAGAGTGGTCCAAAATCTCTGGAAGGAACCAAACTATAGAGGGATCTATGTATACATTGTAAATTAGAGCAAACTCCAGAATTGAAATTTTTGGCTTTTTCTAACTTTCGAAAACTGAAGTTTTGGTTCAGACAATTATAGTTACAGTAAAACTAATCTGTTCCCAATTAACACTGCAAGTCTTTTGATTAACAGGGGTTGCCAATCTTTCGGACCTCAGAGACCACTAAATTCATAATTTTCAATCCCATGGTCCACTAATATGATTTTTTAAAAGATAAATAGTATCTTAATATTAGTGTCTAGTTATATTGCTATTAAAATAGCAATATAACTAGGCACTCTTCGGAGAGGGGCGGCATACAAATCTAATAAATTGAATTGAAAATAATTTTTCTACGGACCACCAAAATTTTCCCACAGCCTGCCTGTTGGTGACTACTGTTCTTTTAGACTTTCTAATGATCTGATCAGCAAAAAAAGGGAAAGAAAACAAAAGTACATTGCCATTTTGATGATCCTGACTCTTTCTGCCTGGCCCTCTTTTTGAAGTTTTCTGCACCTTGGAAAGAGTCCAATGATGAGGAAGAGGCTATGTACATCTGCCACAACAGTGATACCCCTCAACCACTTGTAAAGCACATGTCTGTCCCCCGGTTGCCAAGCAACTGTTACCACATTTATTTGTATCTCAATCTTCTTCCTGTCCTCCTCTTCAGAACTGAAGCAATCTAGCCACACCCATTTACATTTGTCATGTGTTGTCTAACAAAGGGATTGTTAAATTTTTGCCAAGGTCTTCAGGGTAGTATGAATTATGTTTACCCATGTTTAGCAAGATAGTGAGTTAATGCTCAATAAAGGATGTTCTGATTCCATTGTAGAAGCCTTATATTTCATTGCTCCAAAAAGGTTACTGGCCTTTTTTCAGTGTCTTCATGATAGAGAATTTTGATGATTTCTGGGAAAAAAATAAACTCTAATTTGCAAGAGTATTGAAAAATTAGTTAAGACAAAGACATGCTGAGGAGAAAGGCTTCTCTTTAAAAAATAAAACTTCTTCATTTAGTTATGTGTTTGTGTATGAGAGAGAAAGATTGATTTACTGAAGTTTTCTGAGCTCAGAATACTTGGAGGATTATGAAGGACAATACCAAGATTCACTTTGAGTCTTGCAGGCAAGTTGGTTGCATGGCTGATAGGATACATATATTCTGACATGGGATTTGCAAAAATATAAATACTTTTCTAACAAAACAGAGACGATAATCATTCTTCGGAATTCCTTTCTGAACCTCTTTTTTGCACTGTGAAATTTTAAACTGAAGATGGATGATCAAACAGCAGCTACCAATCCCATCCAGATTATTGAAGGTGAATGAAATTTCCTGCAGCTCCTTCATTTCGTTCCCTTGCCTTCTGACTTCTCTCATTATTGTCCAATATAATCCAAGCTCACACCTATTATTGTGATGGAGAATATATTGCCTTCCTGGTTGTCAGCTCTGGGGAAGAAATCATATTCCCCTCCCCTGTGCTCTGCAGCAAACCATTCTTCTTTTGGACATATCTATTTTAAAATGCTTCTTTGCTAAGACTATGAATATAAAATAATATGTGTGTATTGAATTGAAATATATTATGGTACTCTTTCCTATACTGTTTCCCACAATAGCATAAAAATGTCTTTAGCTACTGTAAGTATGCTGAAATGAATGGTTGGGGGTTTCCATGACATAACCTTAAGAATTTGCCCTTCCGGTGACATGTTAGTGGAATTCAGACAGCAGATGAAAATAAAACAGCAGTGGGATTTTTGTAAGTCATGCATGTACAGTATTTGATTTTTATCCCACCACAATCTACTCATGGTTCAAAGGTCCTCTGGAAAGCCTGATCTGCACATCATGGGCAAGATAGGAGCATAGGGAAAACTAATTATAAGTTAATGATGAGAAAATAAAGTTCATGCATTTTTCAAGGAACTCCAGAGGACGCATATAGTAATTGAATTAGTACTGTTTTATATACCTGGTGTTTCTTCTATACCAATTAGGGAAGGAATGTACTCATTTCTCTTAGATTGCTTTGAATACTCAAAGTTCAGGGGTAATCCTTTCCTCCCCTCTTTTTCTCAGAAAAGCCCAATACATACCTATTACTTTGAAACTTTTTGAAGCCAAGGTGAGCTTCCCTATGATTATTTCCGAATGTTAACTACAAGGAACTGGGAAAAGGTTACAATTGACTTTCCAATAAAATTATCTATGCCCAATGCTGCTCTTTGCTTGGGGGCAGGGTTTATAAATACTTTGAAACATGGGTATGGCTAATAATATTGGCAAAAAACCCTGACTTCCACCTCCACAGTCCGATACATCTTATCCTGTCAGATAATTATTCTTCTGGAAAATGTCAAGAAAATACAAAGTTACATAATTTGAAGTTCCTAGGTGAGATGCTGAAAAGATCAGGTAATGACAGCACTCAAATAATCCTTAACCTAGACTTAGAAAGCCTATAATAAGATAATAACCTAGAGTTCAACTGGGCAGGAAAGACTTAATTTTAAATCACCATTATAAATGGCCCAAACAATAAACTTTGTCGAGCCTTTACAATGTTTTTTAATGTCTTACCATCAGCAGAGTTGAAGGGCAAATCTTCCAAAATCCCTTATGTTAAAAGGGTTTGTCCCTGTAAAGATGGAAGCACTGAGTGACAGTATCATATCATGCTCTACTGCAATTTTTGCAAAAACATCTGCAGTAGGTTACATCCAGGGGTGGATTGTAGATCCTTTTGCTGCCAGTTCGCTCAGGATCATGCTGGGCTTCTGCAGAAGCAAAATATTGCCAAAATTTCACGCGCACGTCCCTTCATGAGATTTTGCTTCCTGCGCATGTACAGAAGCAAAATCACGCTGGGACACACACACACAAGACATCCAAAGCTGCATGCATAGCTCATCATTTGCTACCGGTGTGGCATCCTTTGCCGTTCTGATAGGAACCCACTGCTGGTGGGAAGGTAACAGTGCTCCATGCGCCTTTGGTGTTGAGTCATGCTGGACACATGACAGTGCTGTCTCTTCAGCTTAGAAAAAGAGATGAGCACCACCCCCTAGAGCCGGAAGTGACTAACATGCATGTGTGTGGGAACCTTTACCTTGAGAAGTTATGAACAGTTATGATCATACAGTCCCACTTGGATCTTTCCCCAGATGTTGGTTTTGCTATTACTTTGCCAGTTGACTTCCTCCTTCGCTCTCTTTTTCCCTTTTTTGTTTTTATTAATATATTGACTTGTTATATTTTTAATCTTTATCTATTTGGAGTTTTTCTGAATGAGAAAACCAATGTGACAATGTGGCAAAGAAAGAAACAAACTTTGCTAAAGAAAGAAAACTTTGGAGATCAGATGGCAGTTGTCTAATAATCTCAAGGACTGGATGGACAAGAGTCTCCTTCATTTCCACAAAAAAATAGGAACCCCCTCAAAACTACCTTCTCCACAAACAAACCCCTAAAGAAGCTTGGGAGGAGGGGACACAAGGATCCATAGACTGTACTCTATGCACTTCCTCAGAGGTAACAATCTTAAAAGGAATCCAGAGATAGCCAAATTTTATTTCAGTTACCATAGTGGAGGTAATCTGAACGACTTTATCAATAAAATATGCTAATTGGTCATAGTTAATAGTCGGAAATGCTGGGGAGGTTCTCCTCCTCTCAGCTTGTACCAGGAAATACTGTAGTTATATGTTTTTTTCTGTCGAATCACCCTAGTATACCCAAATATGGGAGAGAGCATACTATTACTTTTTGCCTCTTGGCCCCTACAGGGGCCATATCCAAGGCAGTTAAGAGATTTGCACTGCCCCCACCCCCTTGCCTTCCGAAAGAGTTTAAAAACCCATCTTTGCTGCCAGGCCTGGGGTTTTTAGATCTTCCCCCCTGACCAATGAATGTTTTTAGTATGATTGTCGAATGAATGGTAATGATAGCTTTTTAAATTAGAATTTTTTAAAGAAATGTTTTAAATGTATTATTAATTGGATTGTTTACTATTGTTTTCTGTATTCTGTATATGCTGTGAGCCGCCCTGAGTCCCCGGAGAGGGGCGGCATAAAAATCCAATTAAATCTTAAATCTTAAACCTTAAATTTTTATAGCTGACAAACTATATTCTATATGGGTAACATATTTTTGCTGATAATGAAAAGGAAGGGAAACTAGTACAGATCTATTTCAAATGTGTAGGTAGGTATGTATGTAAGTGTGTGTGTGTGTGTTTTCATAGATTTTCACAGGTATATGTACCGTATTTTTCAGTGTATAAGACGCACCGGTGTATACTTGGGTGTCCTCCTTGATCCACAGCTCACATTAGAGAAACATCTTTCAGCTGTGGTGAGGGAGGCGTTTGCCCAGGTTCACCTGGTGCACCAGTTGCGGCCCTATTTGGACCGGGAGTCACTGCTCACAGTCACTCATGCCCTCATCACCTTGAGGCTCGACTACTGTAATGCTCTCTACATGGGGCTACCTTTGAAAAGTGTTCGGAAACTTCAGATCGTGCAGAATGCAGCTGCGAGAGCAATTATGGGCTTCCCAAGGTATGCCTATGTTACACCAACACTCCGCAATCTGCATTGGTTGCCGATCAGTTTCCAGTCACAATTCAAAGTGTTGGTCATTACCTATAAAGCCCTTCATGGCACCGGACCGCCTTCTGCCGCATGAATCCCAGCGACCGGTTAGGTCCCAGAGAGTGGGCCTTCTCCAGGTCCCGTCAACAAAACAATGTCATTTGGCGGGGCCCAGGGAAAAGCCTTCTCTGTGGCGGCCCCGACCCTCTGGAACCAACTCCCCCCGGAGATTAGAATTGCCCCCACCCTCCTTGCCTTTTGTAAGCTCCTAAAAACCCACCTCTGCCATCAGGCATGGGGGAACTGAGATATTCTTTCCCCCTAGGCCCTTACAATTTATGCATGTTATGTTTGTTTGTAGGGATGTTTGGTTTTACAATAAGGGTTTTTTAATTGTTTTAGTATTGGATTTATATGATGTTTTTAATTACTGTTGTTAGCCACCCCGAGTCTACGGAGAGGGGCGGCATACAAATCAAATCAATCAATAAATAAATAAATAAATAAATAAATAAATAAATAAATAAATAAGACCATCTAGATTTTTAGAGGAGGAAAACAAGGAAAAAAGTATTCTGAACTAAATGGTGTAGTATTATATTGTTTAATAAAATACCAGTGTAGCAGAATACTTTTTACAACCATGTATACTTTTTAAAACCATGTACACTTTTTACAAACTTCAAACTTGACAGGTTCAAGACTTTTGGACTTCAACTCCCAGAATTCCTCCACCAGTCATGCTAGCTCAGAAATGGGAATTGTAAGTCCACAAGCCTTAAACCTGCTAGGTTTGAAGACCCCTTGCACTCCTAACCCCTAACTCAAACAAAGAATCAGAACAAACAAATGAAGACAATTCATTTTGTTAGTTGTTCCTTTAGTCGCAGAAATGGCTATTGATAGAATAATTTACAATTACAGTTCCCTGCTGAGCTTGCAGGGAAACCTGTCTCTTGACTACTCCAATTTTCACAATTGAAGTGCATGGAAATATATGGTCATGATGATAAACCTGAAATATTCCTTAAAAGGAGTGTTTCAGGAGCAGGGATCTCCAACCTTAGCAACTTTTAAGATTTGTGCACTACAACTCTCAGAGTTCTTCAGACACCTTTGCTGGCTGAGGAACTCTGGGAGTTGAAATCCAACAGTCATAAAGTGGTCAACGTTGGAGACCCCTGGACCAGATGACCTACAGTACAGAGTCCCTTCCAACACTTTGTGTGTGTATGTTAGTGTGTCTGTGTCCATGCTCCCGCACCCCCCTCTGCACATGTGCGCGAACACAGAAGTGTAAAAGCAAAACCTCGTTTTCAAGAGACAATTTTTAATTCCATTTTGCCCCCATTCCTTTGTTTCTCTCTCTCTCTCAGAGGTCAGTCGTGAGATGCCAAAAATAAAACAGAAGTGTAAAAACTTCCATTGCTTTAAGGGCCACCTAAACAGCCATCCCCGCAAAGCTTGCTTGGTTTCAGACTATTATTGACAGTATCCAATGCTCTCCACAGCCTGCCTCCCCGGACACCTTTTGAAACTCCTTCTCAATTATTGCTTTACCTCACAGATAAAAAGTTCCCGTACCACGCATCACGTCCCCTGGTGTACAAATATAATAAACTGTCCGTGCTTTCTTGTTCAGGAACCCTTTGGAGAAACCGAGCGGCTTCTCCTCCCGACAGAGGCCCAGCGGGAAACTCGGTTGCTAGGGCTGCTAAGTCACTAAGGGAAAGGGCAAACTTTTCCCCTCGGACGAGGAGCCCTCCCGGCAGGCCAAAAAGGGGGTCAGGTGAGCAACTCTGCCCCGCACCAACAACAAAGTGGAGGCAGTGGCAGCAACTGTTGAGGTGACTTTTCCCTTCAGAGTGCCCTTGAACCTGCCCACCCCTGCCTCAGCCAAGCCAGGCGAGCATTATTCTTATCTGCATGGCCCAAGCGCTGTGGGGAGGGTCTTCATGGCGCGCTGCAGCAGGGGAGAAAGGCCTCCTGGGCTGTTCTGCCGGCGTGGCCGCCACCTCCTCTTCTGCACCAATAAAGGACTTCCGCCCCCTGCTGCGCATGCTGCCACTGCTCTCTCATTTCAGAAGAAACTCAGGACTTTGCTGCCTGGCTCGGCTGAGGCAGGGGCGGGCAGGTTTGAGGGCGCTCAGAGTGAAGCTGCCTCAGCCGAGCCGGGCGAGCGGCTATGGCAGGGGTCGGTTAGGTGCTGTCTCTCCCCAGCTGAGGCAGCTTCCCTCCGAGCACACTTCGCCAACCGCCGTGCCCTCCCAAAGGCTCCCCCAGAGGTAGGAAATTGGGGCGGGTGCCGATGGAGCCGAGCTCTCTCCCGCCGGATGACCAGGGCTGGCTGAGGCAGCTTCACTGTGAGAGAGGTGGCACCTGACCGGCTCCTACCACAGCCGCTTGTCCGAGCCGAGCCCGCCACTCAACAACATGGTGCCAGTACGGATGAGGGCTCTGCCCCTTCAGGGCCTGTTCGCCTACCTCCTCAGATTCGGCAGTGGCGACTCCTTGAAGGGAAGCCACCAGAGCCACCTCAGCAGTTGCTGCCGCTGCCGCCTCCCATCCCGCCTCAGCAACATTTGATGTATAAGACACACTTCTCTGAGGTAAAAAGGTGTGTCTTATAAACTGAAAAATGTGTTATGTATATTGTTCTGAGGATGGGTTTTTCCCATGTAATATTTTGAGTGTCTTTGCGACGTTTCAGCAAAATCACATTTGCCATCATCAGGCTGAAGTTATTCGCTTTGTGCTGCTTTGAATATTCATATTGGATATTGTAGCCTAGAGGTTAATTATCTGCCTTATAAGGCAAAGGCTGCTAGTTCAAATCCCAGTGAGGGTATGGCTAGCTGATGAGGCCAGAACAAGGCTGAAATAGATCAATCCTAATCTCCCTTAATTTTCAAATTCAGCTAAAACATGTTACACACACACGTATGCATTTTAGCTAAAAAAATGTAATACAGTGGTCCCCCGATCATTGCGAGGGTTCCGTTCCAGGACCCCTCGCAATGATCGGTTTTTCGCGAAGTAGCGCTGCGGAAGTAAAAACACCATCTGCGCATGCGCAGATGGTGTTTTTACTTCCGCCGCAGCAGCGAGGAGCCGAAGATTGGGGTTTCCCCGCCACCCACGCAAACTCCTCGCTGCTGCCACGCCCGCCGCTTGTCTTGTCCGCCCGCCGCTTGTCTGCCGCCTGCCTACCCGCTCGCCCGCCGTTCGCCCGCCCATGCCGTTCGCTCGCGCCGCTTCCCAGCTGAGTCCTGAAGCCAGAAGGCAAAGGCGAACTTCCGCGTTTGGCTTCGGGACTCAGCTGGGAAGCGGCGCTGGGGTTTCCCCACCGCCCACGTAAACTCCTCGCTGCCGCTCGCCCGCCCTTCGCCCACCCACGCCGTTCGCTCGTGCCGCTTCCCAGCTGAGTCCTGAAGCCAATTCGCTTCAGGACTCAGCTGGGAAGGGGCGTGAGCGAACGGCGTGGGCGGGCGAAGGGTGGGTGCGCGGCGCGCAGGCAGGCAGGCGGTAGACAAGCCGCTCGCTCGCACCGCTCGCTCGCGCCGCTTCCCAGCTGAGTCCTGAAGCCAATTCGCTTCAGGACTCAGCTGGGAAGCGGCGCGAGCGAACGGTGTGGGCGGGCGAAGGGCGGGCGAGCGGTGGGCGCGCGGGCAGGCAGGCGGCAGAGAAGCCGTTCGCTCGCGCCGCTTCCCAGCTGAGTCCTGAAGCCAATTCGCTTCAGGACTCAGCTGGGAAGCGGCGCGAGCGAACGGCGTGGGCGGGCGAAGGGCAGGCGAGTGGCGGGCGCGCGGGCAGGCAGGCGGCGGACAAGCCGTTTGCTCGCGCTGCTTCCCAGCTGAGTCCTGAAGCCAATTCACTTCAGGACTCAGCTGGGAAGCGGCGCAAGCGAACGGCGTGGGCGGGCAAAGGGCGGGCGAGCGGCGGGCGAGCGGCGGGCGCGCGGGCAGGCAGGCGGCGGACAAGCGGCGGGCGCGGCAGCAGCGAGGAGTTTGCGTGGGCAGTAGGGAAACTCCTCGCTGATGCCCGCCGCTCGCCCTCCCGCCAGCAAGAGGGGGAAGACCCAGGGAAGCCGCCCAGCAGCTGATCTGCCCGGCGCCATCTACGCATGCGTGGCCATAGAAAAAAGGGGCGCGCATGCGCAGATGGTGTTTTGACTACCGGGTTGAAAAATCGCCATATAGCCGTTCGCAATGATCGGGATCACGATACCCGGGGGATCACTGTATTTTACAATTATACTTACATAGGTAGTTAACACGGAAATATAACAGCATCTGTTACATTTTTATTATAGAGTTTGCTTGTTATGATAGTGTTTTATCTTATCAGTTTGATGTTAGTTTTGTGTAATATTGCCTATTTTCACGGTTTGCTGCTCATTGACCAAATAAATTATTTCATTCCATTTTAACCCTGAGAAGTGAATTGAGCTAAGAGGAATTTTCACAAAGTCACTCATCCAGCTTTCATCATTAGGGGAGGGCAAAACCTCACTGTCCTAATTTCTAGGCCAGCACCTTCACCACTACATCCAACTAGTTATCCTATTACTGTATTGCCATTATTTCCTTTTCTTACTTATCCCCCATGGGGTTTAATTCTGTTCTTTAAGTAACTCTCAACCTTTCAAGGCAGACTTGGTCTACAACTCTGCTCTATTATTGTCAGGTATTAAAACAAAATTGTAAAATCATAAGGATTTTCCTTTGCGCCTCCCTCCATTTATATCCATTGGAATCAAGGGAGGATTATTTTCAGCCTCACACTCCCTCCTTTGCCGGGACCAATTAACATTTTACTTTCTAATTTTTAACAAATCATTTAACAAGCCTGCTAGTGCTTCTTGCATCCCTTCATCAATGTTATTTCTGCATTTCTCTACACTGGTTGATCAAAAGGGGAGTTGTGTGAAAAAGGATATTCTTGTATCAACACCAAGAAGCCAATTGACTAATTGGGATACAGATTAGACCATATATTTTGGAGGCACCAGGCAAAGTGAGGATGTATCTCAGAGGAAAGATTAGGTAAACTGTTGTTGATAACTCTTACATGTTTGGTTCTCATGATCTTCAAATAGGTCTTGTGTCTGAAAAACAGTGCTGTGGCTTCACACATGTCACAATGAATCAACCTTGGTGACCACACAAGGGATTCACACCTTCTAGATGTTACCATTATCCTTGGCAGCCATTCTCTGGCTAGAGAATTGTGGCACTCGCACACCAGAGGTGGGTTCCTCCCGGTTTGCACCGGTTCTATGGAACTGGTAGCAAGCCGTCGGTGATGTCACAATGATGTCACAGAAGCAGTTCTGTCAGGGGCCAATCCATGGATGCAACCATCTTTTGGGGGGATTTTTTTTGGTGGGGGGTTTTCTGTTTTTCTTCTGTGCATGCACAGAAACTGACTTTCTGGCACTGCGCTTGGATTGCCATTTTGTTTTCAGCTTTTGGGGGGGGGTTGATTCTTTTGGATTTTTCACCCCTGCATGCAAGTGCATGCCCCTGAGATGCAGCCAAATGGCATGGAAGTGAACTGGCAGTGAGGTAACTTAGAACCCACCCCTCTTGCACATCTGGAAAAGAGGAGTAATCTGGCCTCCTTTGATTTCTTTAAAGTTAAAGAAAGAAAAGCTGGTTTTTGTATAGAGTTCATTGTGAAAAGATCAATTCTTGGGATAAAATTAGCCCTTCAATATATAGAAGTTTGGCTGTTTGTGCTGGTTTTAGAATAGCAAAGGAAAGCAAACACATAAGTAGGAGACTATCTGCATCTGGCAGACTTGTGAAATCCCTGTGGTGACAGAGCCTTTCTAAATTGCTACTATCTGCATGTCTTTTTGACATTTCCCAATGGTTGAAATTAAAAGTTTGGAAAATCAGATTACTTTCTCTGTCTTTGCTTGCTCTACCCTTACATTGCCACTGTGTTTTTTTTGACAGTCTTGAGAATGGGAGTTGATGGGTGGATGGTAGTTGCCAGGGAGAAAGGGAGCTCCATTGTCTATCAAAAAGACCTGGAGAAAATGAACTCTGGGTTTTCCTGGAGTTATATAAGTTTGTTAGCTAAATTTCTTTTCTGCCTTTTTTCTGAAACTTCAAGGCAGTTTACATACTGTAGACCAGAGGTCTTCAAACTTGACAATTTTAAGACTTGTCTACTTTAACTCCCAGAATTCTCCAGCCATCTGGCTGCAGAATTCTGGGAATTGAAGTCCACAAGTCTTAAAGTTACCAGGTTTCCGGACCCCCATTGAAGACATTTCTCGTTTTATCCTCACAGGAGATCTGCTGTGGGCTGAAAGAATGGCTTGCCTTAAAATTAGCTAATGAGTGTCCCTGGCTGAAGATGGACTAGAACCTAGGTCTCCTTAGTCTTAATCCTGTGCCTCCACTACTACACCCTACTGGCCATCACAAGGAGGAAAGTAATTATTTGAACGCTCCCATCCAGGAGTTCTATCCTAACTAGTAATGAGATATATTTCCCAGCTTTTAGTCAGGAGCTGAAGGCAGCCTACTTAGTGGTCTCTCCTTCCATGTTCTTCCCACAATAATACCTCAGTGAAGCAAGCCTGAGAGAGGAGCACTGGCCCAAAGTCACTGGGAATTTCTGTGGAGCAATGAACCTGGTTTCGTTCCAGCCTTGGTCCAATACCTTACAATACAATACAGAAACCAATTTGACATTTGAAACTGAAGGGGAAAATGTACAGTACTTCCTTTCTCCACAGTTTCTACTAATTAGAATGTATTCTTTACTTCTAAACTGTTGAATCCAAACCTCCAAATTCTCCTCAGAAGGTTGTATTTTGACCAATTTGAAGGCCCCTTAACTTCTTTCATTTGATACTAATGGTCTGGTCTTTCTGAAGTTCTGTTTTCTTCTTTCACATTTTGAATCTTTGTTTGTTTGTTTCATATATATTTGTGTACAAAGGACCTCTAAATTCACTTCAAATTTCTCTTCAGGCAAAAGAAGCCTAAGGTATGAAGGTCATGCTTCTGCAGTATAAAACAGCAATTTCTGAAAGAAAGAAAAAAAAACTATTTTCCTCTTCATTATTATTATTATTTTTAAGTGATAATGAAAGTACCATTTTATACGTGGAATTTAACCATATCTCTCCAAAACAGGCAAAGTGGCACATGTTGTACTGAGAGAAGACTCTCTTCTGGTAGCCAGATTATCTTACTCATTTCCTGTCAAAGAAAATTGATGTTGAATTTCAAAATATGCTGTATATAATAAGCATGTGGGAGTGATTGACATAAAATTTTTATCATAATCATTAACATAACATTATGAAGCAGTAAGATGAATTAATTAGAACAAATCCTCTTCCTGCCACCAAATTTATCTTGCCAGCCACCCTGTGAAGTTGGCCAACCAGAAACAAATTGAACATTTTGTTTAAAAGATAAAGTTCAGTTTGACTTTCGCAGACGTAGTCCAAGGCAACACATCTTATTGTATCATGTAACTAGATATGGCCATAACCAAGATTCTTTCAACTGAAATGGCCCCCTTGAAACTATTGATGTACTAGTCCCCTTGATTCATTTCTGTTGTAAAAGACAGTGTAGCTTTCCTTGGTTGATTTGATTTAATGGCATGACTAAATCTTCTATAGTCCCCCTGGAGCTATCCTAATAAGGATGGACATTTGCATAATCCAGCTATAGACAATCTCTCCTCTTGGGATCAATGTGGACATGAAAGAGCTATAGGGGAAGAAGGCCAGAATATCAGCAACCAGAACTGGAGTTAAGTCACTTTCAAACGACAGAAATCTGTGGGTTTCCTTTCAAGAGAAATACTATTTGAGGTTCCAAGTATTTTTTTTTAAGGGGTTGCTTGCTAGTGTGGGGAGAACGGGCACCATTATTTCTCTCTTCTCTGGTTTCTGTTTCCTCTTCTCTCCTTTTCTTCCATGCTTGTTTCTCTCTTTTCTCCCACCTTTTTGCCTTCATCTTTCTCATACAACCAGCACCCTAGGTAGGGACAGGTCAATGTTTTTGTCTCCATGTTACCAATCTCTATTCTAAGGCATATTTACGTTTAGTTCCTTTCTTTTGCTGCTCTTATTATTAGAATATAATTCTTTATTGGTGTGATTCGGCACATAAGGAATTTGTCTTTGGTGCATAAGCTCTCAGTGTACATAAAAGAAATGATACATTTGTCAAGAATCATGAGGTATAACACTTAATGTTAGTCAGGGTACAAATAAACAATCACATTAGGAACCAGTTAATATAAGTTGTAAGGATACAAGCAACAAAGTTGCAGCCATACAGTCATTTGTGGGAGGAGTTGGGTAATAGGAACAATCAGAAGATTAATAGTCGTGCAGCCTTAGTAAATAGTTTAACAGTGCTAAGGGAATTATTTGTTCAGCAGAGTAATTATGGTTGGGGGTGGTGGTACTGTTCTTGTATCTAGTTGTCTTGTTGTGCAGTGTTCTACAGCGTTGTTTTGAGGATAGGAGTTGAAACAGCTTATGTACAGGATGTGAGGAACCCGTGAATATTTTCATAGCCCTCTTTTTGTTTTTATTATTGTTGTGAGCCGCCCCGAGTCTTCGGAGAGGGGCAGCATACAAATCTAATAAATTGAATTGAAAAATTGAATTGAATTTTGACCCAAGCCATCTACAGGTCCTCAATGGAAGGCAGGCTGGTAGCAATTGTTTTTTCTGCAGTTCTGATTATCCTCTGAAGTCTGTGTCTGTCTTGTTGGGTTTCAGAACCAAACCAGACAGTTATGGAAGTGTAGATGACAGACTCAATAATTCCTCTGTAGAATTGAATCAGCAGCTCCTTGTGCAGTTTGAGCTTCCTGAGTTGGTGCAGAACAAACATTCTTTGTTGTGCCTTTTTGATGATGTTTTTGATGTTTGGTGACCATTTTAGATCTTGAGATATGAATTATTATACTATGGCTTTTAGTCAGCCAGGCATTTAGACTGAATTTGACATTTTTATGAGTCCTTCCCAAAGACCTGGGATAGGCAGATATTGTTTGATAGGTTAACGGTATCATTGTGGGTTGTATGCTTTTCCAAGTAAAGCTGCTTTTTGCAATTGACTGATGGTGACTTTGTCAATACCATTGGTGCTGAACTGGTGAGCTAGCTGTTTTGGGATTGCATCCAAAGTGCCTGTTTCTATTGATACTTTTATTATATTACATTGATTAAGCCTGGCTTGGTATATATCAATACCACTTGTTATATATAATCAGAATCATGGATGGATAGAGGATATGTTTCCACATATTATCTTTTCTTCAGTTTTTAAGGTGAAGAACACTGGTTTAACTTCCAGAAGAAAACCATGTCATGTTATTTTAAATACCATATTGTTATTATATAAATACCATATTATTATTATTTAAATATCATATTTTAAATACCATATTGGCTGTTCTCTTTTGACAAATAGCACTTTTGTACAATTTCACAATAATCAAAAATACATAGCAATAAGTCAAGAAATTAAAAACATGTTGTTTTGAAATAACCGAGGCTATGTCCTTGATATCATTCTCCAATAGTTCTTGAGTTGCCTATATGGGCATATCATGCCATATTAAATATGGTTTGTATTTCTTCTTTTCTTCCAGCCCAGAACTGCAGTTACAATTTGCAAGGTCCAAACGGGACAATTCAAAGTCCGGGATTCCCGTACGGCTATCCAAATTATGCAAACTGTACCTGGACAATCACTGCCCAAGAGCAGAACAGAATACAACTTGTTTTCCAGTCCTTTGCGCTAGAGGAAGATTTTGATGTCTTATCTGTTTATGATGGGTTGCCCCAACAAGGAAGCCTAAGAACAAGGTAAAAAAAGCAAACTCTTATCAACTGCAGCAAGAAAATGTTCAAATGTAAGATGTCTGTTGCTTGGATTAAAACACATAGATGGAGGTTGTTATAAAAGGGGGTTTCATTTTTCTTTATAAAGTTATGTAAATTTTCTGGATTTTACACCCTTGATAATGGCTAAAAGGTGTTATCAGTTTACTGCTTGATATTTTTAATGAAATTAATCAGATGATGATAACCTATTCTTAGAAAGCCCCTTGATTCTCATATCATATTTCCCATTTTTGGAAACATTGATTATTACCTTTGAAAGAGGAAGAAGTATTGCAACCTTTCAGTATGCTTTAGAGTAATTAAGTCCTGCCAAATTGGTGTTGACTCTTTAGAAACCACATGAATAAACTTTTCAAAGATGATCTATGTTCAAACTGACCTTTTAGGTCTATCAATGAAGCACATTGCTATTGCAATCAAACCCATCCATCTTGCAGCTGATTCTCTTTTATACCTCCTCCTGCTTTTCTCAATATTATGGATTTCTCAAGGGAACTTTGTGTCATATATTTAAAATATAATAGTTTGAGTCTGGTTGTTTATACCTCAAGTGAGAACTCACAATTGATCTTTTTAAAGAGACATTTCTCTTTTTTTCTTCCTGGTAATCTATGGTATATTCTAACACCAAAATTAAAAAATGTCAATACTCTTTATATTGTGTTTCTTTACAGATCAACTTTTATATCCATAGAGCATCACAGAGAAAACCATGGTAGTACAGTGTTGATCTTTGTATAGAGATGTCATAGTATCTGATTATGTTTTCCAGGTTTTTCCCTGTTATCCTATTAAGTGCTAATCTGCTGCTAAATTCTTGTCTGCTAGCTGCTTCACAATTAATATTCAATCCCAAAAGGCAAAAACAATCTACCGTTATTAGTTAAATGCGGCATAGTCAATGCTAGGAATAATTGTTTTACTTACTGCCAGTGGTACCTCTACTTAAGAACTTAATTTACTCCGTGACCAGATTCTTAAGTAGAAAAGTTTGTAAGTAGAAGCAATTTTTCCCAAAGGAATCAATGTAAAAGCAAATAATACGTACAAACCCATTAGGAAAGAAATAAAAGCTCGGAATTTGGGTGGGAGGAGGAGGAGGAAGAAGAAGAGGAGGAAAAGGACAGTCGCTGCCAAAGGAAAAAAGTGAGGTGAGGGGAATTTAAAAAATTCAAAACTTTAAGGCTTAAAAAAAAAAGAGGGACTCTGAGGCAGCAAGGAGGAGCACATGCCTCCCATACACCCGGTGTGAGGTTGCCTCCCATACACTGCGCCAGAGAGAGAAACCCAGGCAGGCGAGAGGGGGGAACCTCCCACTCCTTTGACAGAAAGGCTACTGCTTCTGCTACCTGCTTCCTCTTTCTTACCATGCTGAAGGGCTCCCCTCTCCTCTCGCTCACTTGCTTTGTAGCCGGCGCCTTTCCTTCACTGTGGTGACTCCTTAGTTTGCCTGAAGCTGAGTTGATCTGGTCGGGGTGAAGCGCCTCCTTTTCCCTTTCGGCACCCAGACACTCTGGGAATCAACCTCGTGCCGGGTGTATCGGAGGCAACGCGAGGGACTCACCATAACAAAGTGGTTTATTTCCTCTCCAAGTGCCCAGAGAAAGGAAAATGCTCCGTTCGCTCTGGGCTGCCAAAGTCTCCTTAAGTGCCACCAAAAGGCTCCTCTGGCAGCCCAGAAAAGCCCAAGATTGCCGAGATTAAAGGGGGAATGGGTGGAAACTGGCCGGGCTTTCTTGCCGCTCTCAAATTTCATGGGAAATTTTTCCAGGCTCTGGTTCTTAAGTAGAAAATGGTTCTTAAGAAGAGGCAAAAAAATCTTGAACACCCGGTTCTTATCTAGAAAAGTAGAGGCGTTCTTAGGTAGAGGTACCACTGTAGTTTGGTCTAGGTTTTTTTAATCTAGGTTTTTAAATCTAGCTTTTTTTCCAGTACGAGCCTTTATTTTTATTAATAAAGTTTTTAGATAATTTGTGTTTTAGCTAACAAGAACTGCATTATCAGCATTGCAGAAGTTATTGATACTTCTTCTTCCAGTTTTTAAAACACATTCATCTTCTTTTAATTCCATTTTCCTCTATATATTTGCAGCATGCAGTTTAAATAAGGAGAAAATAAAAATGAACCCCCACTTCATGAAACTGTATAGAGATGTTTAAGTTTTGTTGTCTATTTATTTTCCTGCTGAAGTTTCAGAATCAAGCAAATTCCATAAGAATGGAGATATTCTCCCATCCCTGCTTGAGGCAACAAGCAATGGGCTGAATTTCTGTGTGATTCTGTTTTGTACATGAAGTTAGATGTTGACAACTTGTATTGGTCTCTTCTGACTTTGAAGTACAAGGAATATTTCTCAAGTGTTACATTATCCAAAAAAGCCATTTGCTCCTTGGTGTAACTTCCAAACAAGTCCCAGGGCGACTTAGTGCCTCAGTGAGCTCAGCTGGAAAAATCTGGGTTAAAGAAATAGAAATGATTGTGAAAAACAGCTTTGTTGGTGAGAGAGGAGAATAGAATTTTGATGGTAAAAAACTTACTGTTTCTAACAGCTAAGGTCTCTCTCTCTCTCTCTCACTCTCCCCCCTCAAGAAAAAGTGGCAAATAAAATCTAAGCAATTTGTTTTGTTGTTGTGGCCCAAATTGGAGCAATTTCCAGTGATTTAGGGAAGCAGAACAACACCTTAACTTAACATAAAATAAAAAAACATTCAACATGTTAACTATTAATTTTTATTCTTCAAAAGAGCTAAACATTTTAAACACAGATTTCCAAAATTTTGAGAAGCTAGAAACAATAATATTAGCAGTTTTCCTGGAGAAGTGTGATTGAGTATATCACAACAACTGAGCTGGGTTAAGTAAGAATTCCAAAACTGGATGGATTTGGAAAGCTAGTTAGTTCTGTCTGCCATAAAGAGAAGGCCGGCTGCTTGAGGCTGGATGGCAGTTGTGGCAGGGCAGGACAATACGACCACTGCCAGCAAGGAGGGAAGTTGGGGTGATCGCACCAGCGAATGCGATCACCCGGCATGCCCAGCAATCAGTGCGGGGCATGAGGGGGCGTGAGAGCAGTTTGTTTCCTGGAGTGGTTCTGTTCTGGGTCCCCAAAAGTGTGGAGAAGATCAGAAGCCTATAGGCCATTTTTGCTGAGAAAGTCCGATTTTACTGTTTGACAGAAAGTTTGTTGATGAGTGCAGTAAGGAAGATTGATTTATATATAATTCTTGTTACATTTATATGCCATCATTCTCACTATCCAAAGTGACTGGGCTATTACCAAAGACTGACTGAAGGAATTACTTGTTAATATCTTCCATAGTTCTTGTCACATTTCTTGAAAGCCAGCATTATAAACATTCAATAACTTGACTTAAAAATAGAGCAGATTCGAAAATTTGCTAGAGAACATTGTCTTCTCCATTGTGTTGGAAGGATAATCCAGTTGTATAGATATAGACTCCTCTTCTGCTTTGGAGACTGAGTCAATCAGATCTTTGGCCAGGTCTCCTGCTACTGGAGCATGCCCAGTTTTTGACTAAGTCATTAATTGTTTTAATAGCTTTAGGTTTTGTTGTATTCTTGAAACATAAATATTACAATGTTGTTCTGTATCCCAAATATTTTTGGACATATAAGAAGCTAATTGTATAATGAAAGTAGTTTGGGAAAAATAATATCCTAGTATTTTTAAAAATATTTTTTATCCTCTGTGCCTTGTTTCTAGTGACAATTTTTCCACTGCCTTTTCCTTATTATTACTGTTTTCTAAAGCAATTGCAAGTACAGGAGGATATTTCTTTTCTAGGTCATCAATTATATAAATATATTTTGTCGTACTCCTCCTTTCTCTGCTTTGGGAATGCATTCTATTCATCATCAAACTCCCAGCCTGAAGATGGAGAACTGTATACCATTTATCAAAATGTATGCCAGTTATTGGCCAGAAAGGAGAGAGAAAGAATTGTAGGAGAATGTTTTTGGAAGGAAGAAATGGTACAGTAGGGCCATACATAAAACATTCAAAGACTTAAGGAGTAATACCATTTCAGGGGAAATCACCTGGTATTATTTTTGAGCTTGCTTTAACATTAAAAGTGGTAGCATTACTAATGATGTCTTGACTTTCTCCTATGTATTTGTTCCTCACCCTTCAACTTCTCTTCCTAATCTATTGCCCTCTTGAAGAAGTTCCTTGAGATCCTCTTGAATAAGAATGTGCAAAGTAATTCAAATCTGAACCACCATAAATGCAAAATATCTCATTTCAAGCTTAGGTTTTTTTCCAAGAGAAAACAGCTGTTTTGCATTTGAAATAGATTGTTTTGGTTATTACGCTCCAAACGAACTGAAATAATTGAAGTGGATGCTATTGGATCCAAAGATGATTGTTTTACACTCAGTATAGCTATCTTTTTAATAAACCATCTTGGATTCAGAACATTTTGCACACTGCTGTTACTGAACCACAGGGAGCCAACAAGGCAGGAAAAGACTGGATTAAAGAAAAACAATTTATTTATACTCATATATCCTGAGTACTTCATAATTAAATGAATGCAAGAATATCATCATCATACATGAGAATATGTCCTCCATTTCTCCCTTGAAAGAAACAATGAAAGCAGTATCTTTTTCATAAAATTGAATGAGAGCTAATAGAAAAAAATACAAAGCATTTTTTCTGCATGGCACTAAATTGGAATAATCAAATGAGTTAATCCATTGATACAATGCCCAAGTTTGTTTCAGTGTTTGCCATTTTTAATTGTCTATGAAGATTCTCAGTCATCCAGGTCATGGTTGTCCCAAAGATGGAACTGGACTTTCTAGCTTTTCCTTTGAAGATGTTTTGCTTCTCATCCAAGAAACTTCTTCAGCTCTGGCAAAAGACAGAGCTGAAGAACATTTATTTATTTATTTATTTATTTATTTATTTATTTATTTATTTATTTATTTATTTAGTCATTCATTCATTCATTCATTCATTCATTCACTCACTCACTCACTCACTCACTCACTTCTGGAATTGAAAGGGAACTTGTAGGTCATCAAGTACAACCCGCCCCGAGTCTACGGAGAGGGGCGGCATACAAATCCAATGAATAAAATAAATAAATAAATAAACAAACCCACTGCTCAAGCAGGAAACCCTATACCACCCCAGCCAGATGGCAGTCCAATTTCCTTTTGAATTTGTCCAGTGACGGGTCATTCACAACCTTTGCAGGCAGGCCGTTCCACTGGTTGATCATTCTGGAAAATAGTGTGACCCCCTCCTCTCTGTGGCAACCTCTCAAATATCATGTCCCGCCTTTTTGTTAGATTATCCATGCCCAGTTCCAGCAACCTCTCTTTGTATGTCTTGGTTTCCAGCCCCTTTATAATTCTGGTTGTTCTTTTCTGTACTTTCTCTAGAGTTTCAATGCCTTTTTTGTAGTGGGGTGACCAAAATTGAATGCAGTACTCTAGGTATGGTCTAGGTATGAGTGGTATTAATACCACCTTAGTCTTGGAGTGTATCCCCCTGTTGATGCAGCTTAAGATTGTGTTAGCTTTTTTAGCTGCTGCTGCATCTTGCTGGCTCATATTTATTTGGTTATCCACCAAGACTCCGAGATTTCTCTCACAGTTGCTGCTGTTATGTGCAGTTTCCCCAATTTGTATGTGTGTCTTAGGTTTTTCTTACCTAGGTGTAAGATTTTGCTTTTTTCAACATTAAGAAGACATGGTTAGGAAGAAATGGTGTGTTTGAGTGAATGAATAGTCTTTTCCATAAAGTCTTAAATAAATCCTATTTTCAGAAATCCAGAATGACAGCTCTGGGTAAGACTTATTTCATTCAATACATACAAAAAAGTTTTTGTGTGTTGTCAGGAAGTGTTCTCCCACCACTCATTTTTCTTCTTGCTCTAAGAGGAATTGTTTTTGGAGAGAGCTGCCTATGAGTCAGTATTGACTGCTGATTTCAAAGCAATTAAACACAGAACAGACTGTTATAAAAGTTTTTGGAATTAAAAAAAAATCCTTATTAAAAAAGAGATCACTCTACCAAACTGTTGTTTTTTTTCTTTGCTTACACCTAAGATTATCAGAGATGCACATATACCATATTTTTTGGAGTATAAGACACACTAGAGAATAACCAGGGCAGTAGTGGGCTCTTATGGGAATGGTCAGATACACAATACCAGAAGCAAAATTTTGATATATTTTTTTTCCCTTCTGGGCTCTGGGTATGTTTCATAGTAAATGAGGTTGAATGTGTATAATTTTAGAAGAGCTGTGTGTGTGTGTGTTCATACACTTTATATAGTAGATAATCAGGGATGGGCTACTGCCCGGACAGAGGGGAATGCAATGGGGTAGCAAAAATGGAGCTCCACCCCAGAACACCCAATTTGCACTGAAAGATGTTGAAACAAAATGCATAAGCCATGCCCACAGTGTGGTAGTAAAAAGTTTGGTAGCCCATCACTGCCTGGGGGGGGGGGGGTGCTGGGGGGGGGAGTAGGGGAAAAATTGCCTAGTCAGGTTCAGTAAATTAATTCACTCACTGGTTTTGAGGTTGAGGTTGATTGAGGCTGTGCTTCTATAGCACAGCTGATCATTGGAGGGAGCAGCAATTAGAAAAGCACAGAAGATCACTTAGCTCTTGTTAGGGCTGAAAAACAGGTTCAAAAGCACAGCTGAGCTCCAGTAACTAAAGGAGGCAAAGCACAGAAGGGGTAAGAGAAGATGCAATTAGACCATCCAGCATTTGGAGGCTGAAATCACAACATGCAGAGCTCCAAAGCACAAACCAAATTGCCGATGGCAATTTCTACAGCCAGGAAGAGGATACATAGAGGCTAAAGGGTAGGGGCTGGCAGGTGGACAGGGCTATAAGGTATAAGGCACACCCAAATTTTCAGCCTCTTTTAGGAGGGAATAAAATGCATCTTATACTCTGAAAAATATGGTACTTGGATCTGTACAGAGAAGAGAGAGTGGAAAAGGAGTGGGGAGGAAAAATATTCTGTCATTTTTATCTTATTTATTTCTGAATAGATGGTGAATCCATAATGAATCTGAATTACAGTAAGGAATGGATATACTCTGTACCCCGCCCAGGATTTGCTTGTTTCTTTGTTTTTGCATCTCATGATATGGCTGACTTGCTTGAATCATTTGGAACTTAGTTGTACTGCCAGAAACAGTCTGCTGTAAAAATACATTGGCTTTTACCATTTCATACTTCAGGTTGAATTACTGTGTATAGCTTTCATCATCAAGCCCTGCTTTTCCTATCTCTATATTATTGTAAAGGTGAATGGTTAAAAGGTGATATTCCTCTAATACAGATATAACCTGGAGTCTGTATGTTTCGGCATCTCCTTTGCTTTGTAAGATATATGTTTCTCTGAATGCTTTAAAAGATTTATAGTAAGAATTTAAAAAAATCACAGAAAGCCTGCAACAAAATGCTGCAATTTATCTTTGCCTTCTCTCTAGCAGTTCTGTCCACTCTCCATCTAGCCATCTTCCATAAGGCCTTGTTCCATTTTCTAGTACAGTAATACCTCATGATACGAACTTAATTGGTGCAAGGAGGAGGTTCGTAAGATGAAAGGTTCGTAAGACGAAACATTGTTTCCCATAGGAAACAATGTAAAGTCAATTAATCCGTGCAACCAAAACCCCCCCCGCAAAAAAACAGCTTTCGGCGACTGCTGGGAAGCCGCGGGGCTGTTTTAAAAGGTGACAGCCGGCCTGGGGGGCTTCCCAGCACCCCCCCGAACCCAGGTTCGGGGGGTGCTGGCAAGCCCCCCAGGCCGGCTGCGACCTTTTAAAACACCTGCGCCGCTTCCCAGCTGTCTCCCGAAGCTGAACGCGGAAGTTCGGCTTTAGCGTTCGGCTTCAGGAGACAGCTGGGAAGCGGCGCAGGTGTTTTAAAAGGTTGCAGCTGGCCTGGGGGGCTTGCCAGCACCCCCCGAACCCCGAACCCGGGTTCGGGGGGGTGCTGGCAAGCCCCCCAGGCCGGCTGCGACCTTTTAAAAGACCCGCGCCGCTTCCCAGCTGTCTCCTGAAGCCGAACGCGGAAGTTCGGCTTTGGCGTTCGGCTTCGGGAGACAGCTGGGAAGCGGCGCGGCTGTTTTAAAAGGTCGCAGCTGGCCTGGGGGGCTTCCCAGCAACCTCTCGAACCGAACCCGGGGTTCAGCAAAATTTTGCCTCTTCTTACGAACTTTGTTTGAGTTATGAACCGGCGTTCGGGAGGCTTCTAGGAAGCCCCGCTGCCCGGCTGTCACCTTTTAAAACAGCCGCGCGGCTTCCCAGAAGTCTCCGAATGCCGGTTCGTAACTTGAAAAAAGTTCGTAAGAAGAGGCAAAATTTTTCTGAACCCCGGGTTCGTATCACGAGTTGTTCGTAAGATGAGGGGTTCGTATCTTGAGGTACCACTGTATTTTCACTGCCCTTAGCTTATATACCCATCCACCTATTTTTCTGGCTGTCAACCATCTTCATTTTTCTCTCTAAATGTTTATTTTTAAACAAAATCTCTAAAAATTGTACTATTTCAAAATCTCATTGTTTCTTCCAGAATGGTGATAGGTTCCTTCTCTGTGAACTCCTTTTTTATTCACTATCTGATGGCATTTAAACCTTGTATTCTATATCAGAAGGAGTGATGATTGTTTGCCCAAGGTGGGAACGAAAGCCTCCATTATTTATTGCTGTTGTGGTTCCTGCTCATATTGACACCACTAACATCACAAAGAAGGTATTTACCAGCATTTTACAGTAAGATTAGGAGTAAAGTAGCATCTTTTATGCATTATTCTGCGATGGCTTATTGGCAGGGGCAATTGCTGCAATCTGATGGCAGAATTGAGACAGTGCCAGAAACACACAACATTTGTTAATATGTATCTTTCTCAAATCTGTGAACGAGTGCTGTTGGAATTAAGAGAATCAGCATCTTATACACTACTGCAGTGGTGGAATTGGGTCTCCTTGGGAGAACATTTTAGCTGATGACAGACGTTTTATTATTGGAAGAGTCTTTTTATTGAACAGTTGTGTGGTTAATTAACTGAAATATTATCTCCTAAATTACACAGTTCCTGTACCGATTAATCCTTCTATTAACGTTAGAGAACTTGGTTGACAATAATTTCCAGTTAGGGGCTATGAATCTAAAAATTCATTATGTTTGTTTTTTTTAAAGTCAGATGCTTCTAAAGTACTTTCCCCCCCAAATGTCTCATTTTCTTCTGTTGCTTCCTTTATTTTAAATCACTTCAAATAAAGAACAATGAAGGAAGTTCTGAGCTTGGTGGCAAATCCTGACTGACATTGTCTGAGCTCATCAGCAAAACAGATTAATTCTAATTTGATTTGGATTAGTGAATAGCAGGGCCAAGATTTAATGCAGGCTGGAAAGTTGGCGGGGGTGGAATCCTGGAGTTAATATATAGTTTTCTTCAAAAATCCCTAAATGGTTCAAATGTAATTCAGTCACATTAGCTATAGGAAATTCTAGGTTCGACTTTGAATATTTTATTACAGTTGTAGGGTGCATTAATTGTCTGTCCGTCCATCCATCCATCTATCCCTCCATCCATCCCAGAAGAATAGTGAACTATTTCTATGATACCAAAAATTCTGCACTATTGTATCTATGTGCGTATCCATAATCAAGCTTGATTTGAGAGCATTGTATTTTTCACTCAGGTGGTTTCTAACTTACTTTGTCGCCGGTTTGCTTCTTCCCATGCTGCATGGCTATATGAGCATTGTGTGCCACATGGCTGTGCTGTGCAGGTGAGTGTGCATGTGCATTGCCAAAAACTTGGCTTCTGTACATGCACAGAAGATAAAACAAGGAAAATAATAGCAAAAAAAGAGCTGAAAACAAGATGGCAGCACACGTGCAGGGCTGAAAAATTGGCTTCTGAGCATTGTGCAGAAGGAAAAACCATTTTAAAAAAAAAGATGGCAGTGTCCATGGGCTGGCACCGACAGAACCGGTTTGGTGATTTCACCACTGGTTAACTGCCAGCTTTATAGAACTTGTGCAAACCGGGAGGAACCCACCTCTGTTTTCACTGAATAAATTGATTACCGTATTTTTCGCTCCATAAGACGCAGTTTTTTTCCTCCCAAAGTAGGATGAAAAATCAGCCACGTCTTATGGAGCGAAGATGCAGGCAGGGAGGGGGGGGGAGGCGCTGGAGCAGAGGGGGGCGGCGGCGATATACTCATCTGGAGACCGCCGCCTCTGTCGCCGCCTCTCCTCTTCCCAACCCCGAAGAGAGCCGCGCCTTTCGGCCTCTGGAAGTGCTGGGCCGGGGGACGCCTCCACCCCGCAGGTTTAGGAGGCGAAGCGGCACCGGAGGAGCGTTGGCGGTTCCGAGCCTTTGGGAAGGCTACGGGAATCGCTTCAGGAGGCGGGGAGGTCTCGAAGACCCAAAACCCAGCCAGTCGCTCGCAGCCGGCCGCCGCCTGTGCAAAGTTTGGCTGCGAACTCGGCTGGCTAGCTGCTGCCTGGCCCCCTCCCTCCCGGAGGAGGGTCTCCCTTCGCACCACCAGCGGCGCTCCCCCCGCCAGCCAGCCAAGCCCCGCGCCCGCCGGAGCCGGCTCTTCGCTCTTCCCCCGCTGCCCGCTGCGTTTGCAGGAGGTGGGGAGGGTCGCCAAGGCCAGGGGGCAGCGGCGTCCCTCCTGGCCTTGGCGACCCTCCCCACCTCCTGCAAACGCAGCGGGCAGCGGGGGAAGAGCGAAGAGCCGGCTCCGGCGGGCGCGGGGCTTGGCTGGCTGGCGGGGGGAGCGCCGCTGGTGGTGCGAAGGGAGACCCTCCTCCGGGAGGGAGGGGGCCAGGCAGCAGCTAGCCAGCCGAGTTCGCAGCCAAACTTTGCACAGGCGGCGCCTGTCAGAGGAAGCTGCCCTGTCCCGGCCAGGATCCGGGGGCGAGGTCGTCAGGGTTTGAGGGGCCCTAAACCACCCACAGCAGAAAAACAGAAAAAATAAGGGAGAAAGAGAGAGAGAGAAAGGAAGAGGAGAGATAGAAAGGGGGAGAGAGAAAGAGGGAGAGATAGAGAAGGAGAGAGAGAAAGAGAGAGATACAAAGAGAGTGAGTGAGAGAAGGAGAGATAAGAGAGAGAAAGAAAGAGGGACAGTGAGAAAGAAAGAGAGGGACAGAGAGAAAGAAAGAGAGGGACAGAGAGAAAGAAAGAGAGGGACAGAGAGAAAGAAAGAGGGACAGAGAGAAAGAAAGAGAGGGACAGAGAGAAAGAAAGAGAGGGACAGAGAGAAAGAAAGAGAGGGACAGAGAGAAAGAAAGAGAGGGACAGAGAGAAAGAAAGAGGGACAGAGAGAAAGAAAGAGAGGGACAGAGAAAGAAAGAGAGGAACAGAGAGAAAGAAAGAGAGGGACAGAGAGAAAGAAAGAGGGACAGAGAGAAAGAAAGAGAGGGACAGTGAGAAAGAAAGAGAGGGACAGAGAAAGGGAGAGAGAGAAAGAGAAAGAAAGGTAGAGAGAAAGAGGGAGAGATAGAAAGAAAGAAAGAAAGAAAGAGAGAGGGGGGCTTTTTTGTATATTTTCCCAATTCCCCTAGGGCAGTGTTATTGTAATAAATATTTTAGCCTACTTTTTGGCTCAAAATATTTTTTTTCTATTTTCCTCCTCTAAAAACTAGGTGCGTCTTATCAGCAGGTGCGTCTTATAGAGCGAAAAATACGGTAGTTTGGATTCAATTCCAAGTACAGTGATACCTCTTCTTACGAACTTAATTCATTCCGTGACAAGGTTCGTAAGTAGAAAAGTTTGTAAGATTAAACAATGTTTCCCATAGTAATCAATGTAAAAGCAAATAAAAGCGTGCAAACCCATTAGGAAAATCCAAACTTTAAGGCTTAAAAAAAAAAGCGGCGGGTGGACAAAGTGAAGGCTAATGGAGTAGAGATGGACAGCAAGGAAAAGCGAGGAATGGAGGTCCTAACGAAGGCTAACTCTACCCCAAAGTGCTCCCAAAATCACCTCTCCAAAAGCTTCCTATGCCACCCTAAATCACTCCTAAAATCACCTGTCCAAAAGCTCCCTATGCCACCCCAAATTGCTCCCAAAATCACCTCTCCAAAAGCTCCTTACACCACCCCAAATCACACCTAAAATCACCTCTCCTAAAGTTTCCTACACCCAAATCGCTCCCAAAATCACCTCTCCAAAAGCTTCCTGTGCCACCCCAAATCACTCCTAAAATCACCTCTCCAAAAGTTTCCTATGCCACCCCAAATCACTCCTAAAATCACCTCTCCAAAAGCTTCCTATGCCACCCCAAATCACTCCTAAAATCATCTCTCCAAAAGCTTTCGATGCCACCCCAATTTGCTCCTAAAATCACCTGTCCAAAAGCTTCCTATGCCACCCCAAATCACACCTAAAATCACCTGTCCAAAAGCTTCCTATGCCACCCCAAATCACACCTAAAATCACCTGTCCAAAAGCTTCCTACGAACCAAATCGCTCCTAAAATCACCTCTCCAAAAGCTTCCCATGCCACGCCTTCTGGGCGTCTAAAAAAAATTAGAGCCACTTGTTTGTCACTATGGATTTCGTAATATTCAAGAATGTCTATTATCATCCATATACTGTACTGTATTGTTTTTTATATTTGTTTTTTTTCTTTCTATATGTTTGTATTGTCACTTGTATTGTCATTCTATTTACTGTATTCTTGTGGCAGTAAAAATTTTGTCTGCCCATTACTGCTTGTATGTCTGAAGGTACAGATTTCAGTTTTTAATCATCCAATCAATGAAGGGAGTTCCTTCCTAAGTTTGTTTCTCTGACAGGCAATTGTGGACTCCTTTTAGAGAGGAAGTTACCATGACATGTCTGATTGTTTTCTAAGCATCATTTCTTCCCCCTTATCATCCAAGGTAATTCTCATTAGACATGCCAACTACATCATCCAGATGGGCTATGAAAACACATTAGCTAATCTTAAGCTATCTGTTATTGACTTGGAGATAGAAACAGACTCCAGAAAGGCATTTTGGAACCACTCTGCTCATTTCCCACTTACTAGGTACTTTACCTGGATAATAGTCCTCAAATCCAGAGTGGTTTTTCTCTTTCAATGAACCATTTCCCAACAGCTGCTACTGAGAGAAGATAGTGGAATATTCCATTTGAGAGTGGAGTCCCTTTTGCAGTGGGTGAACTATTGCAATGCAAGATCATATTGCATTGTACTAATTGTTCTATGCTGATATTCACCAGTTGTCACATAGTCCTTCACATAAAACCATTCATTTAATGACCATTTAGAGGAAGGGAGGAAGGGAGAGAGGGAGGGAGAGATAAACATGGACAAGTGAATTGGAACGTTTTATAAGTGAGGAAGAGGTCACTATGGAATAGTATAACTGTACATTAAGTAGAGTGTTGCAGATTATATGAGTTTCCATTCAGTCTTCTGTATCCTGCTTTTGTGGACCTGAATAAATAAACCAACTTCACTGCTTGCTAACTGGCAGCGTTAATGACTGTTACAGTTTATATGAGATACAATCTCTTCTTCTCTTCCCCACCCGTTATGAAATATGGTTTGTTTTCATAAGAACATAAGAAGAGCCATGCTGAATTAGGCCAAAGCCCATCGAGTCCAGCATTCTGTGTCACACAGTGGCCCCCCAATTGTCCATGGGGATCTTGAGCAGAAAGAGAAGGCAAGATCCACCCTTTCCCTTGACCTCCAACAAGTGGTACTCAAGGGAATCCCGCCTGCCTCAACCAACATAGAGGCAGCACTTGGACATCCGTTTCAATAACCATCTACAGTAATACCTCATCTTACGAACTTAATTGGTTCCCGGAGGAGGTTCGTAAGGCGAAAAGTTCGTAAGACGAAACAGTGTTTCCCATAGGAAACAATGTAAAGTTAAGTAATGTGTGCAAGAAAAAAAACAAACCGCAAAAATGGCGCTCCCCTGGGCGTCGCCGCCCTGCTGTCGCCTTTTGAAACAGCCAGGGGGCTTCTCGGCGTCCTCCCGAACCCGAACGCCAAACCTGAACTTTTGCTGAACTTCCGGGTTCGGCATTCGGGAGGCCGCCGAGAAGCCCCGCCGCCTGGCTGTTGCCTTTTGAAACAGCCGGGTGGCTTCTCGGCGTTCTCCTGAACGCCGAATCCGGAAGTTCGGCAAAAGTTCTTTCAGCAATGCCTGTTTTTCTATGTGCCCAGTAATTTTATCTTTAATAATGGTTTCCATCACTTTACCTGGAAATGAGATTAAACTGACTGGTCTATAGTTTCCTTGATCAACTCTGGATCCTATCTTGAAGATCGGGGTTACATTTGCCTCCCTCCAATCCTCAGGTACAGTGCCTGATCTTAGAGAAAGATTTTATATTTAGCTAGAAGTTAAGCAATTTCACAGCTTGATTATTATCTTCTCATTGATACACAAGGGTTTTAAAAAAAAAAATCAAGAAACATTGGAACTAATTTCCAGTATTTTTTCATGTTTCAGAGTCACTAAGAAACAAAGTCATGTTACTATAGTCACCTTCATCTGTTTCTGTTTTCTGACACAATAATTTCATCTCACACTTGCCAATTTTCTTCATCAGTCAATGACAACAACCTCTCATTCTAAGCTCTCTCATAAATTGCCCAGAGGTCTGTAAAAATATATTGAGAAATGGAGTCAAACGATTAGAAGATATGTTTAGCTTCATCAATTTTTATTCTGGAAAAAGAATCTTAGCATTGACCCCAAATACTTGGAGCTAACTAGTTTTTACAAATGGTTGCTTCCACATTTTGCAGAAGTGGTATGAAGATTATATGAGCAGGGATTCAGGCCAATTTTTAAACATCTCTTTACAGGCCAAAAAAGAAAGAAAGAAAGAAAGAGATGCAGAGAAATACACAGAAAGAGAGATGTGATGATCATTTTAACCTTCTATTAGCATGACTAATGAGCAGAGAGAATGAGCAGAAACTGAAGGATAAAAATTACTGCGGAAATGCAAAATTACCATAAAATTATATGTATTTTCAAGAATAACAAGGAAAGAGAATTGCAATATATCCTGATAAGTTTCCATGGATTTCATGAGCTTTAACAAATGCAGTTTAAAATTCTTGCACAAAATCAATGTTGGTCTAGAACTAACTTGAGTTTATAGATATTTGGAATGAAAAGGGTGGTTTTTAAAAAATATTGCTACATTGCTCAGCCCTTTGTAGGGTCCAGTTCACTAATGATGCTAGAAAACAACCAAATTCAGAGGCCACCAAAGACCCCACAGTTCAATCTTATAAATAATTCTCTTGTATTGCTTTTTTCATCTGTCTTAAGCCTTCAGGAGAACTATTTGAAGAAAACAGTCCCCAGAATTCTCTAAAGCCAACCTGTTGATCAGTGATGTGTTAGGCTGTGGTAGATTTTCTACAAGACTTTTACAATCAGTTGTTAAAAATTAATAGACACAGTAAAACATGGCAGGATGACTAAAGATTTAACAGTTGTACAAGCCTACCATCAGAACAATGATGTCGAAAAGATCCTGAATCTTTTTACTTCAATTTACTTCAATTACTTGGCAAAATCATTCTCTATCTTCTCATTAATACACAAGGGTTTTTTTTAAAAAAGAATCAATTTCCAGTATTTTTTCATGTTTCAGAGTCACTAAGAAACAAAGCCATGTTATTATAGTCACCTTTAATTAATAATTTTCCATTTCTTCTCATAGTCAGGACCTTTACATTCCACTTACAAGAAATATGACAGAGAAGCTAACACTAACTATATATTATTGATTAGATAAAAATTAAGAATAATGTTCTCAGCTAAATGCCCAACCAAGTTTGAGTTGATTGCTTTCCTTCTTTTGGATACTGAGTATTTTTAGATGAGTCATATTGTCTGCAAACCTAGCTGGGATCTACTCTTTCCAGTCGATTGGTTCAGTGGGACTGATGAATAACTAATATTTGAACTATCTTGGGATACAATACACATAACACATAGCTCTTTCTGTCTGGAAACTGAGTCTTCCAAGTAGAATAGTATATAGAAACAGACACTGTACCCTCTAAGATGCGCGTCCGCGTGCCCAAAAACACCCCCCGTGCACCCTTTTCCAAGGCCGCGCAAGGAGCCGCAGCCGCCTCTGCCCCCCCAGCGCCTCCGGCCCCCTCGCACCCCTGGCTTCTTGCCGCTGTCCCCCACCCGCCCACCCAATCCGCCTCTCTTTTCTCCTCCTCCGCTTCTCACCTTGGGGCGCACCTCCTCCCGCAGCGGCAGTGGTGGCTTCTCGTCCTCATCTGGCCACTAGCTGCTCTGAGTGATTTGGGAATGGCCGCCCCGCCCCTCTTGCAGTCCCTTCGCTGAGAGCGCTTTCGTCACGGGCTATCAGCGAGGAGGCTGCAGGAGAAGCCGGGCGGGTATTCTTCTCACAGCGGAGGCCGGCGAAGGTGATTTTCAATGTTGGGCCCGCACGCTCCCCATCCCCCTGCCAGCCCGCCCGGAACATTCAAAATAAGAAAAACCTTTGCCGGCCTCCGCAGAGAAGAAAGGAAGAGAGAGAACGAGAGAGAGTGAGAGCAACAGAGAGAGAAAGAGAGAGAGAGAAAGAGGGGGGAGAGATAGCAAGAGAGAGAGAACAAGAGAGAGAAAGTATGTGTGAGAGAAAGAAACAAGAGAGAAAATGAGAGAAAGAGTGAGAGAGAGAGAAAGAGTGAGAGAGAAAGCAAGAGAGAGAAAGAAAATGAGAGAGAAAGAGAACAAGAGAGAGAAAGAGAGAGCAACAGACAGAGCAAGATAGAGAGGAGAGAGGGAGTTTTAATAGTAATAGATTTTGGTTTTGTTTTATTATTAATTTCTTTTAATAAAAAAGAAGGGATTATTTATTTATTTATTTATACATACATACATACATACATACATACATACATACATACCGTGTTTCCCCGATAGTAAGACCCCCCTGATTGTAAGACATATGGGGGGTTTCAGGGGGGTCGGCTAATATAAGCCATACCCCGAAAGTAAGAAACTTTCGGGGAAACACGGTACTTTCTTACTTTCGGGGAAACACGGTACTAAAAGTGAGGGAGGCGTCGGAGCAGTTCGCAGCCCCAGTTCCAGTGCCTCGGCCTGCTCGCCCGGCCTCTTGCCCGGCGGGGAGAGCAAAGGCGGCGGCGGGAGTAGCGGAGGCGAGGCGGAGAAGAAAGAAGCGGCGGATAGCTGGCGAGGCGCCGGATAGAGGGCTGGACCCTGCCGCTTTGCCGCCACTCCCGCCGCCGGCTTTGCTGGGATCGAGCGCCACCTCCTTCCTCTCACCCCCAGTCCAGCGAGAACGAGAGCACCTTCACAGCCCCTCACTCAAGCACACAGCCAGGC
The DNA here is from genome assembly GCF_031021105.1 of Erythrolamprus reginae. Taxonomy (NCBI): domain Eukaryota; kingdom Metazoa; phylum Chordata; class Lepidosauria; order Squamata; family Dipsadidae; genus Erythrolamprus; species Erythrolamprus reginae. The sequence goes on along the minus strand of NC_091960.1, from coordinate 22,136,401 downwards.
TGGGCCAGGGCGCCCTCAGGCTTCTTGACGCAGGATCCCAAGCCGGCGCGTAAAAGCCAGGAGGTCCGAGGGGAACATGAGGGTGGGTGACGGGGGAGAGAGAGAGAGAGAATCTTCGCTCTTCCCGGCTGGGGAGGCTACTGCCGCATTCCTCCGGAGCCTTCCCGACGCCGTGTTGCTCGCTGCTGCTGCCGCCGCGGCAGTTGCTGCAAACAGACACCGCGCCACACCACACACGGCGCGCACAAGTGGTGCGCACAACCGGCAAAAAAAGGGAAAGAGGCAGGCGCGGCAGCTCCGGGAATACAGGGAAAGCCGGAGTCCCTTCGTTGGACTCGCCCCTGAGGTGCTGCTGCTGTCACTCGGCTTCGCTCGCTCGCCCGGGTCTGCCTTTCGTATCCGAGGCAGGGCTCCTCTCCTTGCTGCCACCGCTGCTGCTGCTGGTGCCGCCGCTGCTCCTGCTTGGGAACGTGTTTCTACGCACTACCGCCGAGGAGACGACGCCAACACGAGACGCGGGAGGTGCAGGGTTTGGCCACGTCCAATAGCCCATTGGAAGGTGGGAGGGGGGATAGAGGGGGGGTGATTGGAGGGAGAGAAGACGGCGTGGAGGTGGGGGGGTGGAGACCGAAAGGAAAGGTTCGGCAGGGGAGGGGGGGCCACCGCGTCCCTTCCTTTTCCTCGAAGCGTTTGTGTGCTGAAATGCCCTCCCTCTGACTCGCCGAAGCCCGAAGACGAGCCGGCCCCGGTGCCCGGGACAATATAAGACATACCCCCAAAGTAAGACACAGTGGGGCTTTTGGGGGTAAAAAGAAAGTAAGACACTGCCTTACTATCAGGGAAACACGGTACAAACTTCTATGCCGCCCAGTCCCAAGGGGACTGCCGCTCAGACACTATACTTTTCCGCCCACACCGAAAAAAAATTAGAGAGAACATTGGAAACAGATGTACTTTCAATTGAATCTTTGGTATCTTTGGGTTTTTGTGTGTATGAGTGATCAGTAATGAATCCTTCTTGTAGAAATGGCCAAATTTTGAGGCTGGGGAAAATTGTCAATGTTCCCATGGGAGGCTTAACAGATGATACTCTGTGAAATACAATCCTTTTTGTACTGGGTGGCATCTAATAATCTTTTAAAATATTGGTTGGGGGTGAGGGGCAGCGGGTGGGCATCAAGCCATCCTGGATTCTTCTAAGTATGTAGTTCAGCCTGAAGGTACTCCCCCCCCCTGTTATGACAATTCAGTCTGAATTATGTTTTGATAGAGATAGGTTTAGGTTTAGGTTAGGTTTATTGGATTTATATGCCGCCCCTCTCCGCAAACTCGGGGCGGCTCACAACAATACAGGGATATTATAGGGATAGAATAGGAAAATAGAATAGAAGAGAAGAGTTGGAAGGAACCTTGGAGGTCTTCTATTCCAACCTCCTGCTTAGGCAGGAAAACCTACGCTAATTCAGACAAATGGTTATCCAACATCTTCTTAAAAACTTCCAGTGTTGGAGCATTTGCAACTTCTGGAGGCAAGTTGTGCCAGTAATTAATTCTTCTAACTGTCAGGAAATTTGTCCTTAGTTCTAGGTTACTAGGAACCAAGGAAAAAATCCTTTCTGACATTATTTTAGTGTTGTCCTCTCAATATATTGGCCTGAAACATTCCAGAATTTTTCTTGAAGTTCTGGATGGTTAGCAGTCCCAACAAAATTGAAAAGCACCTGGCTGGGAAAGGCTGAAATACTGCTTTTCTGTTAACAACCTCTAATGTTCTTGAGAAGTATTGGGAATGGTGAATACAGCAGATAAATCTATTGCTTTGTCTATTTATTTATTTTACATGATTTGTATGCCACTCCAATTATAACATTCTGGGCAATTTGCCTGAACTGAAACAACCATAAAAGCTCAAAACCACTAAAAATAAAATATAGATGAACTTAGCCAGTTTACACATGATGCCAAAATCCATAATTCTGGATAAAGAGAAGTTTTCCCCTCATTTCGTTCCTGAATAGATAGGGTTATCTATACATTAGGGAACCAGCAGTTCCATAGGTATAGGATAGGCATTAGGAAGAAAAGCTGTTCCTTTACTTTTATGGCATATTTTGTACAACATGCCTCAAAAGTATAGATTAAATAAATTGCATTTGAACGATTAGGACTGAAGCCATGAAGGACTTTTTTTTATATAATAACCAGCATTTAGAACTGTACCTTGAAATCTTTATTCTGTTGTCTAATCTAGCAGAGGATATTTTATGCCTATAAAGGTTGGCATCTTCTTCCGGTGTCTGCTGATCTATAAGGCCTTACAGTTGATAATTATTAACCCCCCTCATCTAGAGGTGGGTTCCTGCCAGATCAGACCAGTTACCTGTCACTGGAAGTCCCCCCCACTTGCTGAAACAGCAACAATGGCCAGCTGGACATGCCCCTGAACCGGCTCTTTCAGTGCCGCCATCTTGTTTTTCTGTTTTTCGCTTCTATACATGTGCAGAAGCTGGGTATTTTAGCACTTTGCATGCACCCTTGCTCACGTGGCACGTAAGGAAGCAATACGGCAGTGAGGTAAGCGGGAAAGCCACCCCTGCCATTATCATATAATAGAAGAAAAAATCTGAACAGAATGACAAATGGATTGTGAAATAGGTAAATGACGGATCTATGACTACAGGGCAAATGTAACATTATCTGTAGGAGATAATTATATGTTATCCATATGCAAAGCTTAGTACCAATTACTAATTTGTTGCTCGTGTTTTGGGCACGGATCAGTGGAAAATACCTCTGCAAGATGAAAGACTCTTATAGATTAAAATTTATACCATGCTGATCTTCTTACAAATATGTGTTTCTCATCTTCCCAGTCTAGGATTAAAAGAGAGTAACTGGTTTAAAGGAATCCAGTTCTTTCCAGGTTTAAGAAAGGAACAGAACCTGCCCTCTTTGCTCCTGATCCAGGATCTTCACCACCACACTGCATTGCATCTCATTATTTATAAATATATTTGTATGTTTAACAAATTACATAATATAATCACAATACTATATGAAGGAAGAGGTTCATGTGTGGCTGTACATGCATACAGATTTATTTTCAGTTTGACCTTGAAAGATTCCTAAGCAAGAAATCTCTTTAGCTTCTATACTTCACTTTTATCAAAATTAATGATAGCCTGTGAGAGGCAATACAATTTTAGTAGATCACTGAAGATACAATAAAATTGCTGAGTGCTTTTGCTAGAGATATCAGATAGAAAATGGACAAAACTTCTGCCCCTATTGAATTTAATTCATTGCTCCTGCTGGTCCTTTTGGCACCAGAAGGGGAAAAAAAACAGAACAAAACTGCTGAGAAAAGCTGCTATACAGTTGGAATATAATGCTTAAGGAAGTAAATTCCAGTCCTATTTTGCTTTTAGAGGAATGAAGAAATTGCTTAACATGATCTTCCCTAGCCTGGTGCTTTCAAAAGATGATGAGATGCTATTTCTGAGACTTGCAGTGCCAACAAATACAAAAGGCGTCTGGCACAGTAATCTTTCTGATAACATTTCTAGAACTGGGAATTTTACCTTCCAGCTAGAAAACTCTGGAATGGTTTGGAATGTGGGATAATGGAGCCAGATGCAAAACAGTGTTTCTTCTACCTAGTGATGTGATTGCCCTTTAAAACAATAAACTGTATCTGCCTTTTACAGATCTTTAGTTTAAGTCTCAAGGTACTGTGTCCACATCAGAAAAACTTGTGTTATAGCAGTAGTTTCCTTCAGGCTTTTGGCAGAAACCAGTGTTGTATTTAGAAATGTTTCTACTTGCCAGGGGGAAAGAAGCCATAAGGCCTTGTGAAAAGCAAACTCATCAGTTTTCTTGTGGGAAATGGAGCATCCCCATCAGAGAAGCCATTTTGTGAGAGGCCGTAATATGCTTTCAAAAATCCAGATGGACTTTCTTGCACATTAACAAAACCTCAACTCATGCACTGATCTAAACCCAGAGCAACATCATTAAAAATATACTGTAGGGAAAATAATGAGCACTTCAGCAGAAATAGTAAAATTTCTAAACAGAGACTTAGCCTTGACCCCTTTTCAATGGTAAGCTCCGGGAGGATATGGAAAGTCCTCATACTACTGTTCAGAGAAAGATCAATGCATTCCAAAATAAAATTAAGTTTTGTGGCAGGGGGAATATGATCCAAAGTTGTCTTCAGCATTCCAGAAGTCCAAGTTTCCTTCAGTAGAAAGAGTAAGAGACAGCAGGTTAGCCCATAATGTTTTGATAACTCAAAGCATCACCCAATAATAATAATAATGATGATGGTGATGATGATGAAGCAGCTGAGAGCTGTGCCAGTAATAGTGCAAACTACCAGTAGGACTAACCTTGTCAGAGTGGTCAAAACAGAGGAGCCAGACTAAAGGTACCTAACCCATTTAAACTAATGGAGAGACAAAACAAAAATAAGTTTATACTGGCTTGGTTGTCGCCCAGGATAAAAAGTACTGCGGTAGCTACTGTGGAACCAGAGCAGTCATCGACAAGTGGGCTACAGGAGCAAAACAAACAAAACTTACAAATCAAAAAGCGGCAAAAATTCTCAATGTCAGAGAATCGCACAGTCATGAAGTGTTATTACAACCCGGAGCCTGAAAAATGTGAATATCAAAGATGGATGTATCAATTATGAAAAAAAGAACATGCAGACTCAAAAATAATAGAACTTCGACTGGCTGTTCACCAACGACTCATAATCAGGAACCAAATGTTCAGTGAAGATGAATTAGAAGAAATACGGAGAACTTGCAAAATAGAAACACCAAAGTCTGATCTGACACCAGTAGAAGCTTCAATAAGATCTGGAATCACTGCACAACTGGAATCTGATGAAAATTTTGTAAGACAGCAAGAAACACCTGGAACTATGGCTCAAAGGCAGCAAGAACTGAAGGACCAAATACTTGCTCATGCAGGGACCAATGTAGAGCGAAAGAGACTACCAGCCTTAAAAATTATAAGCAAGAAACGACTTGTCCCACTGATAGAAGATATTAACTCTGCACTTGCAACAGTCAATGTAACACCAATTGAAGAATTGAATCAATCTGCTTACAGTACAAGCTGGTTATGGTGTAGAGGAAAAGGAAGATGCAGGTTTTTCATTATCAGCAAAAATATGTTACATACATGCATACTTACATACATACATACAGTGATGAGATCCTACAGGTATGGTCTGGTATGCAGAATCGGTTAAAAAAATAAAGTTTTTCTTTTTTCCCCCTTCTGGGCTCTGGGTATGTTTTTCCTATTGCAGTAAATGAGGTTGAGTGTGTATAATTTTGGAAGAGCTGTGAGTGTACATACACTTTATATAGTAGATAATGTATATTTTTGTGTGCCTGTGTGTAATATATATGTACACATATGTTATACATACATAAAATCAAATAGTATATTTTGGATATTCAGTAATAGTAAGGGAAATTGTATATCTTTGAGGTGAGGAGAAGCCAGGCACCCTAACCCTAACCCAAACCGTTGATGTGAGTGACGTCAAGTTGGCCACTTTAAACCAGTCACATGACCTTTAAGCCACCCCAGTCACATGACCATCAAGCCATTCCCACCTGGTCACATGGGCAGAAAGCCACACCCACAAAATAAGCCACACCCATAGCGTGATAGTAAATTTTTTGTAGCCCTTCACTGCATGCATGCATGCATGCATGCACGCGCACACACACACACACACACACACACACACACTTTTTTACTTTTTTCTTTTCTTTTTTCTTGTTAATCTTTCAGCCGTCGTTCAGATATAAAGCACTAGAAATTTGGACAAAAAAGAAGTAATTCTAAATGAAGCCATTAGAATGCTATTAAAAGGGAGAATGTACCAGCAAATCATCTTTTTCAAAGAATCTTAAAATGTTTGAGATGAGGAAAGGAAAAAAGAAAGCAAGTTCAATGAGCTATCATTTATTCCAGATTCTTTCAAATTGTTGTTTGTAATGATTTAACCCAAAATACATACACAAAGTGAGAGAGAAATCAAGAAATCCAAATATAAATGAATCCGTTTCATTAAAATAAGCTATTGAGTGAAATTGGGAGGAAGTGAAGCATTTTGCTGGAATGACCTGCAGGCAGTAATACTCTGTTTTGACATTACTGATTGTCTTCTGCATATTCTCCTGGCTAGAAATATAATTAACCATTCTGTCAGGCTCACTAGAAGGATCAGCTTGTCAACATTTTCTCAAATAGATGTTTTGGTTGCTTAGCAGAGAAAAGCAAAACGGAAACAGGTATATGTATTACAGGGCATATAAAAAGGAAGATCACACATATTATGATCCTGTAAGCACATTTCTAGAACAGTACTCTGAAGACTTTGCCCATCAGAAGAATAATTATTTAACAGGCTCCATTTTTAAATCAATTTAACAGAACTGATTGACATAGGCATGACAGTGGCTTCTAGTGTAGGGTGCTTTTCAGATAAATCATTAGGCAAATTGGTTGAAAATGTCACTCAGTGCCACTTATCACTTACAACTAAAATGGCAGTTTAGCTTGTCCTACTCTGATGCTTTGTAGATGAGTAGGAACAGCTGCTTCTTTAATTCCTAGCTCTTGGGCATGGTTGTTGGAGAAATGGGAGGTGTATTTTCAACGTGCACCATAGTGTCACGTTGGGGAAAGTTCCTCTAAGCTTTTCTCTCCCTGTAATTTCATTAGTCAATTTATCTCTTTTCTAAGTCACAATATATGACTTAGATTTATTTAAAAAGGGAAGTATTTGAATGTAATTCAAAGTTGTTCACCCACATACTTATTTATTTATTTATTTGTTTGTTTGTTTGTTTGTTTGTTTGTTTATTTATTTATTTATTATTTAGATTTGTATGCCGCCCCTCTCCGTGGACTCGGGGCGGCTCACAACAAGGCATAACAAATCGTAACAAATCCAAATAAATTTAAATATTTAAAAAAGTTTAAAAAACCCCAATATACTAACAAGCACACACACAAACATACCATACATAAATTGTACATGCCCGGGGGAGATGTTTCAGTTCCCCCATGCCTGACGGCAAAGGTGGGTTTTAAGAACTTTACGGAAGGCAGGGAGAGTAGGGGCAGTTCTAATCTCCGGGGGGAGTTGGTTCCAGAGAGTCGGAGCTGCCACAGAGAAGGCTCTTCCCCTGGGGCCCGCCAACCGACATTGTTTAGTTGACGGGACCCGGAGAAGGCCCACTCTGTGGGACCTAATCAGTCGCTGGGATTCGTGCGGCAGGAGGCGGTCTCGGAGGTATTCTGGTCCAATGCCATGAAGGGCAAGTTACAAGTTAGGGTTATTGGTATATTTACTTATCCTGTGATATTTGATATTCTACATGCTTGGATATATGCCTTGATATTTTGAAAGCCACCTTACTTGGAAATTCTTCCTTTCCATTTATTCCTCTGATAAAACTGTGAGGAACTGAACAATCAGCTTTGTATTCATTTTCAGGAAATTTGGTTTGTTGTCATGAAATATACTCATGTTCCATGTCCACTAGGGCATGGGTGTTAAATTTGATGGTGTTATGGGTTGGATTGTGACCAGGATTAAGATTCAAAATTTTTCCTCTACCGGTTCTGTGGGCATGGCTTGGTGAGCATGGCAGGGGAAGGATATTGCAAAATATCCATTCCCATTCTCTGGGGCCAGCCAGAGGTGATATTTGCTGGTTCTCTGAACTACTCAAAATTTCCGCTACCTGTTCTCCAAACTACTCAAAATTTCTGCAATCGTGTCATGTTCTGGAAGAGCAGCTTCAAACACTTTTGTGGTAAACATAGTCTTTATTCCAATTTCTTCTAGTATGAACTAACAGTCTTTAATCTGAAAGAACTGTTGTCTGCAGCAACCACCCAGTGCTCCTGCCACATTTTTAAAGTGTTTGATGCACCCCACTCCACATCTTTGCCCCCCTCTGACGTCACTCAGCCCAAATCATAATTAAAAGTTAGTTGGTCTAACATGCATGCATTCTGCAATGTCCACCAGCCAGCTGACTGTTGTCGGCTGCTGGGTCATGCCGATGGCATCTTCCGGGTTTGGAACAGCAGGGGGCAAAGCAGACCGCATAATCAATGATGGACTTTCTCCTGCCCGAATGGGAGCTCAATCAGTCGGAGCTGATATCGCTTCTCCAGAACTTGTCAGAACCTGCTGAATTTCACCTCTGATCATGATATATTATGGTGGAGTTTTTTTGTTTTTTTGTTTTTTTGCCTTTGTGGAGCTGGGGTGGGCATGGCCTGCATGTGACCTATCTGGTCCATAGGCTGCCAATTTGAGAAGCCTACGCTAGGGTCTTCAAGAGGAACAAATATTGCAGAGAATCCAAAATTTGTATTGAACACCAGAGCTGGAGACAGTGCCCAGCTGGCAACTTACCAGATGACTTTGAAAAAAAGAAATTTCTATAGTTAAGCCAAGAAATTATTATTATTATTATTATTATTATTATTATTATTATTATTATTATTATTATTATTCATTAGATTTGTATGCCGCCCCTCTCCGAAGGCTCTAGGGAAGAATATTACCTTAAAAGCTATTTGGTTGAAAGTCAGTGCTATCGGTCAGAGCGTCCATGGTCAATGGCACCAGGTCTACCAGCAAAGGTGAGTTTTTAAAACCTTCTGGAAGGCCAGGAAAGTGGAGGCAATACAAATCTCCTGGGAGGAAGTTGGTTCCAAAGGGCCAGAGCTGCCACAGAGAAGGCCCTTCCCTTATGACCTTCCAGATGGTGTGGCTTGGCTGATGGGACCTGGAGAAGGCCAACTCTATGGGCCCTGACTGGTCACTGGGATACATGAGGCAGGAGACAGTGTAGAGCTTTATAGGTGACAAACAACACTTTGGATTGCATTTGGAGACCAATCAGTAGCCAATGCAGCTCGCAGAGTGATGGAGATACATGGGCATACCTTGGTAGGCCCATGACAGCTCTCACGGCTGCATTTTGGACTAGTTGCAGTCTGAATGATCTTCAAAGGTAGCCCCATATAAAGAGCATTGCAGTAATCAATCCTCGAGGTGATGAGGGCATGTGTGACTGTAAGGAGAGACTCCTTGTCCAAATAAGGCCACAACTGGTGCAGCAGGTGAACCTATGCAAATGTCCCCCTTGCTATAGCTGAAAGATGTTGTTCCAAACTCAGCTGTGGGTTGAGGAGGACTCCCGAGTTGTGGACCTTCTCTAAGGGAGAGAAAGAGAGAGAAAGACACCCCCCTCCCAGGGTAATGGAAGGACAAATAGGAAGGACATAGGTCCCTGGGAGGCAATACCCACAGCTACTCCATCTTGTCGGGGTTGAGCTTGAGCCTGTTGGCACCTATTCAGACTCTTACAGCCTCCAGACACCAATTACCTCTACTGCTAGTGGAAATGTATAGCTGAGTGTCATCAGTGTAACTCACTGATGGTAGCTCACCCCGTGTCTACATGAAACCACTCACCCAGTGGTTTCATGTAGATATTAAGCAGTAGACAGATCCGAGAGGCACCTCAATTTTCCTTCTCTGATTTTCCTTGTTCTAGAACAGGGATGTCAAACTCATGGTCATGTCAGGACTTTCCCCCCACCCCTTCTTAAACTGGAGGTGGGCATGGTTAGCATGTGACACCTCTGGCCCACAGACCGTGAGTTTGACACCCCTGTCCCAGAACTGTAGTAGCACATCTGTTACAACCATCACATGGTTGGCAGGAGCAGAACAAGCTTGATTCTGGAAATTGTATTGGGATTTGCAGTTGAAGTGCAGAAATGCCAATGTGAAGCTGCTGGAACCAGACTGTAGAAGATGAGATTTCATCTGAACCATATGTCCTCATTACACTGTGCTTACTGTAAGAAAATTAAAAGAAATTGCTTAGAATGTTTGGCAACTTCCAAGCTTGAATGTTTTATTTAAAAACCTTGAATGCCTATTTATTATTGGTGTAACAATGCACATGTGATAGTTTCCACACAGCTGTTTCCTGTGAGAGATCTCCCAAAACTCCTTCCACACTCCTACTATCTTCTCATGAAAGTCATATGTTTGCTGCCACCAGCCAGGAGCACCCCCTTCCCCCCCAAAAAAGAGGGTGAAAATCTGTGTGCATCTTATACTCCAAATGTAGCCCTGCCCAGCCTCTGAAATTGAGGTTTCAGATGCTGAAAAAAGCCTCTGAAATGGAGCTTCAGAAAAACAAAAGAAATGAAGGTTTCAGAGGTGTGGGGGGGAAGCAAAGCGTTAGAGCTCAAGACCAATGAACCTGTTGCTAAAATTCACCTCTGGGAACAGCTGATTAGGGGTATTTCGGAAGCCCGATCCACCCACCAATCAGCTTTTTTCTTATTTTCCTCTCAAAAACTAAAGTAAGTCTTATACTCCAGTGCATCTTATAGTCTGGAAAGTCTACTGTAATAGGCAGAAGAAATAACCTTGAATGACAGGAGGGAGAGCCTCAGCCAATACAAGAGACAGATAATGGGAATCTGAGTCCGAGTTGGAAACATAATTTGAGAAAGTGGTCTCAGAGTTCTCCTCCTATTTCACATGAAGGAAGGAGGGAGACGGAAAGCACCTTCAGGCTTGCAATATTCTGTTACCATAACCTTAGAATAAAAGTGATATTAGTTTCCTTCTCTTTGGTTTCTACATTTGATTTAACTTGAAGAATTGACATCTGTCTGACTGTCTAATTAATTAATTAATTAACCAATCAATCAATTCATTCATTCATTCAATTTTGTCACCTACTCACACATGGTGACTCAAGGTAGCTTACAGGACATAAAAACACAATATAAAAGAGAATAAAATAAAATAATAACTTCCCCCACACCACCTCACACCAGCCATTTAATGGGTTCCGTCCATCTGTGATACACATCACAGATCTCAGCCCATCAATAAAACAGATGACTTTATTGATCCTGGTCTGTTGTCTAAATGCACCAGAACCAGGCGTATTCTATGTGGCTGGGTACTTTGCTCTTACCTGGTTTCTGGACTTCTTCAAAGTAGAAAACATAAATCTTAAAGCAAAGACAAAATGGAGGCTGCTCTCTCTTTCTAAACATCAATCTGAAAAAAGGAATCCACCGTTCTGCTTGCCATTGTCCTATGTTCCTGAGACATCTCTTCTTATTACCTAAGTAAACCTCAAGAAATGGATTTTCACCATATTTACTCAAAACAATCACAAGAATTAGTTTTCCAGAAATACCTAGAAATGCACATACATTCTTTGTTCATTATTAGGAATGTTACACAAAATATTTTTTTCCAAAACATGATTCATCAGTTCAGAAAGACTAAGAGAGTTATCAGTTCATACTTAATATTTTTATAATACATTTTACATTGTGTAAGCAGGACTTTACCTATTTATGATTAAACTGAATATTCCAGTGTTGAATGTATGACTTTTCCAAGAGGCAAGTCCAAATTATTTCATTAATAATTTGGAACAGCAGTCAGATAGTTAAGAAAAAGAGCAAATTGAACTTGATGAATTGCTTTTCATGCATGGAAAATAAAAGAGGAGAAGATTAAAGGTGTTTGTAGGATTTATTCATTCATTATCCAATTTCTACTATTGACATTTAGTCTCTTGAGTCATGTTCTACTGTGGCTATTTTGGGTTGGGATAGAACAAGGGTAAGTAAAGCACAAATGTATGCAAACTTTAGGAGAAAAATGAAATAAAACATTTAATTAGAAAAAAGGATAAGGCTTGAGGTTGTTAGCACCCACTTCATGGTCTGTTTCTATTGCTCCCCTCTGGAAGGAAGTTTCAAAGTATTTCTAGCAGGACTACCAGATTCTGTAACAGCTTTGTTCCCTATGCCAAACTCGCAAGTTTTGTTTTTCTCCTCAGTACAGTACAGTACATGTATATGTCTGAACTAGAATTTATTGTTTCTCCTTGTCATATATCTGGGTATATGCATGTTTTTGTATTTATTCATTTTGTCATGTTTATGTAATGTATATTGGAAGTGGAGACCGTATGAGAGCTACAGTATATGTACCAAAATTTCATTTTTATGTATGCTGATTAGTGTACATTCCAAGTGACAATAAAGTTAATCTAAGTCTAAATTCAGAATCTAAGTCTAAATTCAGAACCAGAAACATATACCGTATTTTTTGGTGTATAAGGCACAGCTTTTTCCTCCCTAAAAGAGGCTGATAATTTGGGTGCGTCTTATACTCTGAATGTAGCTTTTTCTCCCCCAGCCCTAACTAGCTGCTATTGATCTTCCCAGCTCTTACCTTGCAGGCTCTTTCATTGTTTCTCTCTGCGAAGAATGTTTTCCAAGCTCTAAGTCTTTGCAGAGTTTTTTTCATTACTCTAACTTGCTCTGAGTAAGTTTCTTTCCAGCCCTAACCAGGTGCTATAACAATGTTCCCAGCTTTTACCGGCTTGCAAGCTCTTTCATTATTACTCTCTGCCAAGAATGTATTCCAAACCCTGTCTTTGTAGGGTTTTTTTTTTCATTGATTTACTTGCTCCAGATATTTCTTTCTAGTCCTAACCAGGTGTTATTAATGTACCCAAGTTCTTTCTCTCTGCAAATAATGTTTTCTAAGCCCTAAGTCTTTGCAGATTTTCCACCCATTGGTCTAACTTTCTCCAAAAGTTTCTTTCCAGCCCTAACCAGGTGTTAATGATGTTCCCAGCTCTTTACCCACTTGCAAGCTCTTTCATTATTATACTCTGCAAAGAAGAATGTTTTCCAAGCCCTAAGTCTTTGCAGGGTTTTTCCCATTGCTCTACTTGCTCACACTGTTTCTTTCCAGGTGCTAATGATGTTCCCAGCACTTACTGGCTTGCAAGCTTTTTCATTCTTACTTTCTCAGAATAATTTTTTTTAAGTCCTTAAAATAATGTGCGGAAGCTGAGCAGACAAGAAATGCTAGCCAGATGAATACCTGGTAAGCAGATTCTTTTCCCTATTTTCCTTCCCCAAAACTAAGGTGTGTCTAATATTCCGGAGCATTTTATATTCTGAAAAATCCGGTAGTTCCTGGTTATCTTCTTGCGTATGTAAGTAAATGTCTTCATGTTTGTGTAATTTATATCAATTTTCTGGTTCTATAGAAAACAGTGGAAATTTTTGGTTTTCTTCAGGTAGTTTCCTTTACAGAAAGTTGCCTTCAAGAAACTGAGGATAGATCAATAAAAAGGTGGGTTTTGATGAGAAATAAGAGGATCTTAGGAAGGTGGTTCAGATGGCATATTTTTCTATGCTATGATAAAGTTAAGATTAATATAGGTTTTAAGGGTCATTATATTAGAAGTGCCGTATTGAGTTATAATCCCAGATTGTGCTCATAAATGTCATTGTGGGACTCAGCACAAGCAGTATTTCACACAAAAGGAACAGTAGGTAAAGAAAAATAACTTATTGAGAGTTACTAGAACAGGAACAAAGAAAATACAAGATGAAAGAAAACAACGTGAGGTTGATAATAGGACAGTTGGAATTGAGCAACAGAATACAGAATTTGAAGTTGAAAAAAATCTAAAATCCATAAAGTTTTATTTAAATTTGAAACAGAAGACTATGATAAATTTGGCTAAGAACTTTGGATACAATATAATGATGGGACAGTGAGAAATAATGTTGTTAAAGGATTTTTTACAAAATAAGGTACTATTGGTATATATCTATATATGGTATAAAGGTGTACAATTTTTATAAAGGTATTTCAGATTCATGTTAGAAATGTGGAGAGGGAAAGGGATTGCAGACTTGTGAAAAATCCAGAAATTTCTAAAGCTATACATAATGCAAAGAATATAAAGATCAATATTCAATTCAAAGCAAACATTTTCTTGCTATGATTAATTGACAGCCAATTAGAAAAAGAGTTATGGAAGATAATTCCTGCTGCAGGACTATTATATTATTATTTATTTATTTATTGGATTTCTATGCTGCCCATCTCCAAGGACTTGGGGCCGCTCACAACATATAATAAATAGTGTACAATATCTTGAATCCAATTAATTAATTAAAAATCTAAAACCCCCAAAACATAAAAAAACCAATCATTCCATTCACTCAACATTCTCTCAACACATTCATTGGCCGGGGACAAGGATCTATTGGCCCCAGGCCTGGCTGCATAAATGAGTCTTCAGACTCTTACAGAAGGCAATGAGGGTGGGGGCAGTACGAATCTCTGGGGGAGCTGATTCCAGAGGACCGGGCCCCCCACAGAGAAGGATCTCCCCATAGGTCCTGCCAAACGACATTGTTTAGCTGATGGGATCTGGAGAAGGCCAAATCTGTGGGACCTAACCAGTCGCTGGGATTCATGCGGCAGAAGGTGGTCTCGGAGGTATTCTGGTCCCATGCCATGCAGGGCTTTATAGGTCATAACCAACACTTTGAACACTCAGAAACCAATTGGCAGCCAATGCAGACCGCGGAGTGTTGCAGAGATATGCACGTGTGTGGGCAAGGCCATGACTGCTCACGCGGCTGCATTTTACACGATTTGTAGTTTCTGAACGCTTTTCAAAGGTAGCCCCATATGCACAAAAAAGGACTCTGAAATATCCACAATTGAAGAGTGGATATGAAGATGATAGAACTTGCAGAGACAGCAAAATTAACCTGCTGGATTAGAGATCAATACATTCATTCATCAGTCTTTAGAAAAAGTAAAGTAGGATAAAATAGAAGCAAAAGGCAATCCAAGTATTGTGGGATTCAAAATTTCTCTACAATCCAATAATGTATTTGAGATATCCAGTCCAGCTTTTAGTATAAGTTATTTTCACTTTTTCTAAAAAAGTTCCTCCAGCCTCACTCCCTATTCTAAAAGTGGCTCAGAAAAGCTCTTCTCACTGCTTCACAGTGGAGGTGGAAAGAAAAAAAACACATCCAGCTCCTTCTTGGAATCCCACTTCCACCAGCTACTTCACAGGGGGACTTTTAACTCTGTGTCAAGTTAAAAAAAAATAGAATTTGGAAATATCTCGCCCAGATTTAATTTAATTTAATTTAATTGACTTTTAAGCTGACCACTCCCTGTGGACTCTAGGTGGTAGACCAAGTAAATAATATAGCATAAAACAATATAAATAGTAATTAACAACATATTAAAACAGTGACAATATAAAACAGTCAAACCATGAAATATAACAATCATTCAGCACACATTCATATTTCTTGGGCCGGGTTAGCTGGTACTTTGCGGGCCCCAGGCCTGCTGGCAGAGCCATGTTTTCACAGCCTTTTGGAAGGCTAGGAAGTTAGGGGCAGTACAAGTCTCTGGGGGTTGTTGGTTCCATAGAGCCGGCACCGCCACGGAGAAGGGCCTCCCATGTGGCCCCACCAACCAGCATTGTTTGGCCGACGGGACATAGAGAAAGCTGATCCTGTGGGTTCTGGGAGAAACTGGGAGTTTCGTCGCAGAAGACTGTGCCATAAATAGTTTGGTTTGATGCCATGTAGGGCTTTATATGTAATAACCAACACCTTAAATTGCGTTCGGAGACCAATCGGTAGCCAGTGCAGCTGACGGAGTGTTCAAGTTATGTGAGTGTACCTAAGTACACCCATAACAGCTCGTGTGGTTGCATTCTGGACTAAATTTTGGATTAATCACGCTGACAATCTCTCTTTTCAATGCTTTCTTCCTGTGGCTGCTCCAGCTTTGGTCCTGTGAACGATGGCAGTCATTTTCTTTCTGTTAGGTTTGAGAGCCTTCTTGGGATCGATCAGGGAGTTTGCGAACTCCCTGAGATCAGCAGTGTGGTCTCTTCATTCCTCATCTGTTCAGGGCAGTTCTGGTCCAAATGGACTGTCCTGGCAGCAGGATTCGACGCCTTCCCCCAGGAGCTCCCAAAGAATGTGTTGTCTTGCCTCAATGCTGTTCACACCCTCTGAGAATATAATGAAAAAAACAACAACAACCAAACTTGTGATTTATAAGTTTCAAGATTTGAAAGGGTATCTTATAGAAAGAGGGAAATGTAACTTTGGGGCTGGTGGTAAAATAGGAATGTATTTATAACTTTATTTTCCTTTTCTGTATTTTTCTTTTTGCACTATACTTTTCTTTTATGGTTTTTCACTTTGTTAAAAATTTCTTCAAAAAGAGAGTGAGTGAGGAAAGGAGAGAGAGAGAGTGGAGTTAAATATGAACTTCAAACCTTGACCTTGTGGGTTTTATCCCTTTTGTATCATGCTTTGATGTAGAATCTGTTTTAGAAGAAGTAGCTGATGTTTTGAATTAAATGAAATATGTTGAGTTGATTAAATTGCATTTGAATGAAGAAGCATATGTAGAGAGAACTATCTTAGTTTTATGGCTCAACTTATAACTCATTATTTATTTATTAAATTTGTATTGCCATCCATCTCATCCTCCAAACGACTTTAGGCAGCTTACAATTTAAAAAAATCATAAATATGAAAAGTGGATGCAAAATTTAAAACCAAAGGCAAACTTGATACAGTGGTGGCACTTTCTTAATTAGTCCACCTGCCACCTTTAGGAAAGAGTGCCCCTATCACAGGGGCGTCAACTGTGTGGCTTGGATGTGTCATGTGCTGGCCAAGCCCACCTCCATTTTAGTGAAGGGAGAAATAGTCATGATAAGTCACATGATGACAATGTGAGTTTGACACCCCTGCTCCAGAGTTGAAATGTATTTATTATTTATTAATTATTGCTTTTATTTATTTATTAATTTGACTTCTATGCTGTTCAATCCCATAGGACAAAGGGCGGATTACAACAATATAAAACACAATAAAATACAATAATAAAAGAAGTCAATATTAATACTAAAGACATTAAAAATAATAAAAACAATAAAATCCTATAATAACCCAATCAAACAAACATACATACCTATCCAATCAACACAACTCGGCCATGACAGATGGTGGTATTTATGGTCCCCAGGACTGCCAGCAAAGCCAGGTCTTCATTGCCTTTCAGAAGACCAAAAAGGTGGGAGCAGTATGAACATCAATGGAGGGGGATTGGTTCCATAGAGCCGGAGTAGCTGCAGAGAAGGCCCTCTCCCACAGCCCCCACCAATGCCACTGGTTCAGCCCAATTCAGTCATACTTGTCTGCTCACCCTCCCAGACATCACAATTTTCTTGTTTTTAACCCTCTGCTCTTGTGCAAAGCTTTCTGCACATACACAGAGGGTGAAAAAGCATATGTGACAGTGG
This sequence comes from Erythrolamprus reginae, assembly GCF_031021105.1. Taxonomy (NCBI): domain Eukaryota; kingdom Metazoa; phylum Chordata; class Lepidosauria; order Squamata; family Dipsadidae; genus Erythrolamprus; species Erythrolamprus reginae. The sequence continues at coordinate 22,119,125 of NC_091960.1, read as the reverse complement.
CGAAGGTAAGGAGATTTCACTACTGCTCTGCTCCATCAGGACTTCAAACTCATTGTAAGAGCAAAATTTTTATCAAACTTCAGGAAGCCTAAAAGAGTTAGGGGCAAATTTCACCCCAAGCAATAAGATGTTCCAAAGAGTAGTGACCACAGGAGAAAAGGCTTCTAATTGACTGATTTTTTTAATGGAGATGTTTAAAAATATTGGTCCTGTCCCTTGCTTTAATAGTATGGCCCTAAGCATAGCCTCTAGTTTATGCATGAGTTGTGTGATCCATCATTTCAGAATATCTAATATTTCAGCAAATCTAATTTGGATTTTTTCCCCCCCAAATACGTTCCTTGTATCAAAAAGACACCATGTTGTTCCAGAGTAGTATTTCCTTTATTTAACATTTTGTGGAGCAAATAACTGGAAGAATTAGTCTAATGATAATGACATAGAATGAATACCATTTAGCAAGGACAATTGAGCTCTAAAATTACCCCAGAATTTTGCCTTTCAAACTCTGGTGTATCATACTAGCATGATTCTAACTCAGCTGAGCTTCCTATAGCCCAAAGCATTCTCTTTGCTTTGTGGCAGCCCAGATTTAAAGTAGTATCTTCAACAAAATGGCTAACCAGAGCTTGGCAGAAAATGTTTCCCTTTAAATATTTCTAATTGTAGCTGTTTGTCTGAGCTTCCTTTGGTTTCTGCACAAAACTAATTTTCTTTGCTGATTAATTAGGCACTTGGAGATCTCAATTATTGTACCAATATAAAATAATGTGACTCTAAAAATCTCATTATCATGGCTTGTAACATTAACAATTTAATTTTAAAGTAACAAGTAAGGCAAAAATATTGTTGGGGGAAATGGATAATATGGAAACTTTTTGTGAGGATTTTTGCTAAGCGACTGGAAAACTCCCCTGGTGGTAGCTAGGATAGGCAATGATACTAGTATGTTATGTTATCTAATTCAGAAGTTATTGTTTGTTTAAAAAAAGGGATGTGTTTCTGTTGTTGTTGTTGTTGTTGTTGTTCTTCTTCTTCTTCTTCTTCTTCTTCTTATTATTATTATTATTATTATTATTATTATTATTATTATCTCTCTTCATTAAATATGAAACTCAGTCAACTGAACATTATAACAAGTGTCAGAAATATCATTGACTGGTGCTAATGGTTGATACGGGTTGCTGCCAGCATCCTAGGTATCAACCAAGTATCTTCTTAAAATATGTGATGTTCTGAGTAGCACATCAGCTTTTGCTTTTCTCATTATTAAAAATAGCCAAAAGGGAGACCATTTCCTTCAGGTAATTCTTTTAAACACACATTCATCTCTTCTAACTCTTCCCTAGATATATCACTGAAAATACATTCTCAAGTAATAAAATTTCATTCATTCATTTCATATTTTCATTTTGAGGATGATGATGATGTTATCAAGATAATTAGACATACTCTCAAATTGATGTTTATGATTATCTACATTGTTACCCAACTCATTTTTTAAAATAGCACTACCATTCCACTTCTCAGATATTAAATACTGGCCTCCAAAGATCTGTTCTATGTGTAAGATGATGAGTTTATGTTAAAGACTATATGGAAAGCTTCCTTAACATATTCCTTCACACTACATCTTCCTATTTATTCTATGCTGCTAGCACACTAGTAGTAGGAGAACATATGAATAAATATTTGCTTTAGGCTTAATGTGTGATTAAAATTTTTAAGCCCTCCATACCAGTGATCAGGAGGAATAATTTTTGTGGCCCTTTAAGTAGTGCTAGCCCTACAAGAAGGGTGAGGAACCATGGCCCTTTTAAGACTTATGGACTTCAAATCCCAGAATTTCTGAGCCAGCCATGCTCTGGGATGTTGAAGTGCACAAGTCATAAAGGTATATAGTTCCCTACCTCTGCCCTAAAGTAAGGCAATCAAAGTTAGTGACCTGTCCATGGTACTGAAATGCCTTCTGCTTTAGTAGTATTATTTGAAACTGGTTTAGATGGAAAATATATTAAGCTGTAAAAAGATACCAGCAACCTAAATTCAACCTTTGAAAATGAAAATACTAGGCATTTGTTCACTAGAAACTGGATCACAGGTTGGAATTTACTTGACCTTCTGGTTTCTGCTTTACTATCTGTTCCTTGTGCCTCCCCATGGGGTCTGCTTTCTCAGGAAATGAAAGCCAGCCAGAAGCTCCCTGTTACATTAATCAGTCACAAGAAGAGGAAAGAAAGTGCAACCTTGATCTTATGACATGCTTAAGTGGGTTAGTAGGTATAACATGGCCTAGGAAGACCCAAAAATAGTTTATTGACCTAATCAACTGTCAGTAGATTAGATTTAACCATCAAGAAGATCCAGTACAAATTTAAATTAATTGCAACCAGTCCTCTGTTGAGAGAATCGTTGTTTGAGATGTTAAGTAATCGCTACACCTTCCGAGTCTGAGACAGAGCTCCTAATGTGGAGCTGTAAAATATCATAATTCTTTTCTTTCTTATTTTTTCTGACTTAGAAAAAAAAGATGAAGGGAGTAAGGTAGAAAATAACAATCTCTGCTCCTCCTTAGAGGCACCTCAGAGGACTACTGCAATGTAGACCCAACTATCTATGGGTCTGTCAGTGCATGATGTAAGTGAACTGGTGTTGACTGGTGTAGAGAATCGCAAACATGATCTTGGAGACTATATGGCAAAATATTAGCAACAAACGTTTTAAGCCCAAAGAAAGAAATTCACCATATTCCATCCTAATTCATTTGGGTATATTCAGGCTTCAAAGATACTTCTATTAAAGTATACATCAGTATTTTTAAACTTTAAGATGTCTAGAATTCAACTCCCATAATTCCCATGCTGACTGGGGAATTCTAGGAGTTGGTCCAGACAACTTAAGGTAGTCAAGGTTGAGAAACAGTGACCAGTATCAATAAAATATACCGGTACTTCCAGTGAAATCGATGGAATCTGTTTTCTAGCCTATCATACTTCAAAGGAATGACTACTTCAATTACTGGGTTGCTTGTATTGTACAGCCTAGTTCAGTGAGGGTGAACCTATGGCACATGTGCCACAGGTGGCATGCTGAGCCATATCAGAAGACACACAAAGCATTGCCCAATGTCAGCTCCAGCATGCATGCGTGTGCTAGACAGCTGGTTTTTGGCCTTGGGGAAGGCCATTTTACCCTCTAGATTTTTCTTTTCTTCTAATCAATTCTCCAATTCTTGGAGACTACCTGGACAGAACTCTGCAGTTTCCTGGTAAGGCTTGTCAGAAAGCCTTTGCCATTGCCCCTTACCTAGGGCTATGAGAGAGTGAGTCATCCAAGGTTAAGCAGCTGGCTTCATGCCCAAGACAGGACTAGAACTTACACTTCATTTAGCCTGATGTCTTAACAGTTAAACCAAACTATCTCTCATAAGCTAGATTTTATTCATTTAATGTATGGCATCTACAGAGGTTATGAAATCACTGATATACAACTTTAATTTAAATAAAACACCAGCAAATATATACATGTATACACCAACACACATATACATACACAGAATGTGTGAAAATACAATATAGAAGATAAAATATTAAATTAAGATGAAATCATAAAATCACAATACAGTGCCATCAAATTGCAATGACATAGATGTTATCATTCATTATCTAAGGAAGCTAACCAACTAATTGCTTCTGGTGTGGCTATAATGAGATCATCCCAGGTGCCTTGAAATTTACTGAGAAGACATTCCTGAACTATATGTGTAATAAATTGTTCTCGAACACCATAGATACATTACGGGCTCTCAGCTATTCCCCACTTTAGTTCTGGCATGGCATGGCCTGATTCTGTTCAGATGGCTCCATATTTTGGAAGGCAACTGCTTTCCTGAAAATTGATTTGTTGGATCTGCAAGATCCGGTTGTGGTTTTTAAAAGTCAGCCATCTTAATCGCCATTCTTCATAGTTATAGTTTATTGGATTTGTATGCCACCCCTCTCCGAAGACTTGGGGTGGCTCACAACATAACAGTAATACAATACATTGCAAATCCAATAGTAGAGAAATTAAATCAATTAAAAAAACATTAATAACATAGTAAAATCCCTAACTATACAATCATGCACATTCAACCTAAGATTATAATAGTGTGGTATGTTATCCCAAATTGATTTCCTAGGCTTAAGTTTGGTGAGAGGTAGAGGGTCTAATATTTTATGTATTTGAATGTTTCTTGCAATGGGAAACCATTCTTAGTGGGAAATCATTTATTAGTGGTGCCTCTGACAGTGACTTTGAAATATCAGGGTTTTTTCTAAACATGTTCTTCAAAATGGTTGTTACTTTAAAACATAGCACAATAGGTTTTTTCCAGCTTGAGTGTCAAACCATCAAGCCACACCATAAGCTTCAATCAAATCAATAAAGACCACAGTAGTTTTTAGTCCTTTTTGGAAACTGACTTTGATAAATGAAGAGCCAGAAATTGCTTGCAGCAGCAGCTTCTCTCATTGTAAAACCCAGTCTGGAAAAAGGAACATATCAACATTTTGGGATATTCTGTTATAAACTAATCATTATAGAAATTTATAGCAAATGCTCAGCAGAGCTATAGGGGAGTAGCTTGCTGTATCATCATGTGGACTATCTTTACAATGGTACACCCCGGGCAACATTCTGTATTAGCAGAGCGGCTAAATGTTTATACACACAGTGATCGAACTGGATATTGCATCCATCACAACAAAAAACTACAGAGGCAACAATTAAACTGCAACAGTGCCTTTAACAATTCATTGACAAAAGATATTGGACACCAGATCCATATTTTTCAACTAAACATACAAGGCTTAAATAGAAATAAATGTGAGTACCTAAGCAGACTTGCCATAGATAATAGGAGAAATATTATAATACTACAAGAGACTAATTTGGCTAATGAGGAACAGATTAAAGCTCAAGGGAAGATCCTAGGGTACACAATTATTGCAAAAATAACATCTAATATTCATGGCTCCATTATGACATCATCAATAATACAAGTTTATTATACCTAACAATACAACATTTGAAACTACCACGATTGAATTATCAGGAACAATGCTAAGGGTGATTTACAAAACCTCCCAATATTACGTGGTCTAATAATCCAACACTGCAAATCTTGGATCATTAAGGAGTATATGTAGGTGATTTTAATAGTCACCATACTGACTGGAGATAGGATATTAACAAACTGGATAGAGCAGGATAAGCATCACCTAGCTTATGATGCCAAAGATTTGAAAAAGTTTCAGTCTGGTCTGACTGGGAGAGGCTCCACATACATATTTTCTCTGGAGAAGGGGTTCCTGTTCAAGAAACCAAGAACTATACTGTCTTCAGTCTGACGTAAGTGTAGTTCATAAAATTATCTGCTACAATGTCCTATCTGTCAATTACTACTTCAGCTTCAACCAAAACGATACACGACTCGAAAGAAATATATTATTTAATAGTACATATTGTAATAGCCACCAGAATAGCCTATGCAGCAAAATGGAAACAAAATGATACACCTAATTACGAAGGAATTATAAAGAGAATCCTCAACTGCGCAGAGATGGATAAAATGACTAAGGAGTTACAAGATAAAGAGTCCAAATACTACTTAACATGGGGCAGACTGTATGAATGGTTAAAGAATAAGGAGAATAAAGTTTAAGAGGTGTAAATACTAATATATTAACAAGAAACAGAAAATAAATGTTTATATACATACATAGAGAGTAGAGAACATAAACACTTATATGTATTAGATATATAAATACTATATATATATATATAAAAATTGATTAACCAATCTTAAAAAATACACGAGCACACAATAGACACAACTCAATGTAAACTGATCCAAATGCGATTTCGGAAAATACGACTTCAGCAACGGAGTGATTAATGCCTGGAATGCACTACTGACTCTGTGGTGTCCTCAAACCTCCAAAATGTTAACCTTAGATTGTCTACTGTCAACCTCACCCCATTTCTAAGAGGTGTGTAAGGGACGTGCATAAGCGCACCAGCCTGCCTACCATCCCTGTCCTAATGTACCCTTTTATTTTTATTTGTATACACTTCATGTATTCAATTCATGGTTATATTCATGTACGATCTAATACACGTTTGACAAAAATAAATAAACTTTAGCATTTCAAAAGGAAACTTTCGTTGAAATGAAGTGAATGCAGGACAGTCCAAAGCAGGGTCTGAGTCCCCCCCCCCCCAGGCAATTCCGTTAGGATAAAATGGTTAGAAACCTTTCCCCTCAGGTTGATATTGAATGAGCCAATCCACAAATGCGAAATTGTTGTGGAAACAGTCAGTTGTCTTGAGAAAGAGATAAGGAGCCCTTCCCTTGCGGAGAGGGGCGGCATACACATCTAATAATAATAATAATAATAATAATAATAATAATAATAATAATAATAATAATAATAATAATAATTATTATTATTATTATTATTATTGGCAGAAAGAAAATTATTATTATTATTATTATTATTATTATTATTATTATTATTATTATTATTATTATTATTCTGTCAGGCTTCCAAACTGAGAAAAAACAGACATCCCCCATGGTAAATCAAAGCACAAGGCAGAATAGGTGACAGGCAGGCATGGGTTGCTGCTACCACCCTACCGGTACAATTCGCACACACCCTCGCTTCTCCTGTGTGCACTTGCCCACGTCCCAGTGAGATTTCCTTGTGCGCATGCGCAGGAAGAAAAATCTTGCAAAGGGAGGCAGGCATGTGCGAGGTTTCAGCGATTTTTTTTGCTTCGCACATGCACACAAGCAAAAGTTTCATACGTGTGCCCCCTTGTGAGATTTTGCTTCCTGCACATGTGCAGAAGCAAAATCTTGCTGGGACACCCACCCACACACGCATGCAGGAGAAGCGAAGCTGCATATCCATACTGGTAGCAACCTGCTACTGATGACAGGGTAAAAGTTATAAACTGGGAATTAAATAGCAAAACAGGATGAGAATAAATGAGAATCTGGGGTTCCCTCCCCACCTGAATGGCACTATCTGACAAGACAATCTGACAAGGGGTGTCAAACTCTATTTCATTAAGGGCTGCATTGGGTTTGGGTTTGACTTTGGGGGTGGGGAAGAGTTGAAGTGGGTGTGACTGTGGTGGGCATGGCTAGCTCGAAATCCTACAGCCCTCTGTTAAAGAAAACCGATGTGTTGCTCTAGAGCAGACCTGGGCAAGGGGTGGCCCGTGGGCTGCATCCAGCCCACCTGCTGTCTGACCAGCCCGCCCGCTATCTGTGACCGGTGCGTGGAGGTTAGGGTCAGCTCCAGTGTGAGGATGAAAGAGCTCACCGTGTCTGCCGGGACTCCTCTGGTTCCTGCTTTCCTGATGAATCATGAGGAAAGGAGGAACTGGAGGAGTCCCGGCAGACGCAGTGAGCTCTTTCATCCTCGCACTGGAGCAGACCCCAACCTCCTACCGAGAGCGACCACGCAAACACCCCACGCAAACAATTAGGGGTCTGTAGAGTGGGTCTGGGTGTTTAGGTCAGGCCAGGGTCTGGGTCTTTACAGTATTGGGTAGAACTGAGTTAATAATATTAGTCCATCCCTCTAAAACCATCCCAATTTCTCATGCAGCCCCATGGCAAAATTAATTGCCCACCCCTGGTCTAGAGTTTGGAACATTTAACATGCAACATATATGTGAGCCATCCTGAAGGGCTATTTCTTGGATCCTAGGAAGAAAATAAATAAATGTAGAGTCACACTTTTGAATTTATATTTTTTCGTCCTGCTTTACATCACAAGTAGTTTTCTCAAGTCTATGTAAGGCAAACAGGCATTGTGAAATGGTTATTTTTTTTATGTGGTCCTAGCCCTACTGCTGATACAGGTAGAGTAGGATTCTTGGCAGAAAGAAAAGTAAATAATGCAATCTAAATTACTGCTTTTAGACTGTGTAACAATGTTTGTTTGATAATAACTCCATAGTTTTCCTTTCATTGAGGCATGGAACATCTGATCTCTTTGTTTAGGCAGGATTCCATTGGCACATTATTTACACATTTCCAATTGGATCTCAAAGGTGTATATTAGTTAATTGTTACATTTTAATTTATTTTTTCAAGGGCAAAAATAACAAGCAGATTCCCTGGAGGAGTTGTAAATTGGTGGAATCTTTCCTATATTTAATAATCTTTGATATCTTCCAAATCCCTATAATTAACTGTCTTCATCTGCTTAACCCTGCTGCTCTGTTCAAAACCACTATACATTTGTACTGTTTACGAGTCTGTGTGACTTGCACCAAAAATTCTTTATTTTAAGTGCTTATACAGTGGTACCTCATGATACGAACCCCTCGTCTTACGAACAACCCGAGATATGAACCCGGGGTTCAGAAATTTTTTGCCTCTTCTTACGAACTTTTTTCTTCTTACGAACCCGCCGCCGCCGAGAAGCCCCGCCGCCCAGCTGTTGTCTTTTAAAACAGCCGGGGGGCTTCCCAGCGTCCTCCTGAACCCGAACGCCAAACCCAAACTTCAAGGTTCAGCGTTCGGGAGGCCTCCGAGAAGCCCCCTGGCTGTTTTAAAAGGTGACAGCTGGGCAGCGGGGCTTCTCAGCGGCCTCCCGAACCCTGAACCCGGACGTTCGGGTTCGGCGTTCGGCATTCGGGAGGCTGCCGAGAAGCCCCCCGGCTGTTTCAAAAGGTGACAGCTGGGCGGCGGCGTTTTTTTGCGGGGTTTTTTTGTTGTTGCACGGATTAATTGATTTTACATTGTTCCTATGGGAAACAATGTTTCGTCTTACGAACTTTTCGTCTTACGAAAGTCCCCCCGGGAACCAATTAGGTTCGTAAGACGAGGTATTACAGTATTTGGTCAATTTGAAAACTTCTTTCCCTTAGAAACTAGGTTGAACATTTCTGCACACAATGAAATGAAAATTGAAATAAAAATAATAATGCTTATTGCTTTATTTTGCTCATGAAAGCTCGCCTCCCCTTTTTTGTGATTTTTTTTTCAATTTATAGATAATTGCTAATTGTCGGTGCGAGTCACACAGACTTGTAAACAGTACAAGTGTGACTTTTTTTGCCCAGCAAAAACTAAGCACCCCCCCCCAAAAAAAAAATTCTTATAGAGAGAACCCCTGAAATGATGAAAAGTCATGAAATTTCAAGTTTCAGAAATGTAGGGAAAATTTTTTACAGGGTCTCAAACTTCGATTTTGTGTTGCACAGACTCGAACAGAACAGCAGGGTATACAGCTCATCTGATCCTGAATGGTAAAATAGGTCAAAATACATTTTACAACTAGTGAGATCATCCAGGTTGCCTCCCACTCTGCTCAGTGGTCATTCTGATTTTTCTAAAATTTAATATTTTAACTTTTTTTCCCTTGCACTTTATATGAATAAATATTATCTGGAAGGATAAAAGATGTGGAAATCTATATTACATACTGTTGGGGGTAAACAAAATTTGGCTCCATTTCCTTTGTGCTGACTCTGTAAACCAGTGGTCCCCAACGTTTTTTCCACCAGGGACCAGTTTCAGCAAGACAATTTTTCTATGGCCCGGTGGGAGCGGAAAGGGGTATGGTTGGGGGCGAGATTAAGCATGGGGGTGCTGGTCCTCCCCACCCCTCTTTACCGCCATCGCTCTATGGCTGGCAGAACCTGCCTCCCAAGCCCTCTTGCCCAGCGGGAGCTAAGCGCTGGAGAGAGAGGGTCAGGCTGGCCCTCCTGCCTCTCCCCAGCCAAAAATGCAAAAGCGCCCCGCGGCAGAAGCCAAAAGAGGCTTGAGCCTCTCGGTCCTTCCCGCCCCTCTGTCCCGTCCATCGTCCTGTGGCCGGCAGAACCTGCCTCCTGAGGCCTCTTGCCCGGCGGGAGGCGAAGCGCTGGAGGGAGGGGGTGGCGGCATGAGGGCCGGCACCCCCTCCCTCCAGCGCTTCGCCTCCCGCCGGGCAAGAGGCCTCAGGAGGCAGGTTCTGCCGGCCACAGGACGGGAGGCGAAGCGCTGGAGGGAGGGGGTGGCGGCATGAGGGCCGGCAGCTGCTGACTCCACGGACCGGTGCAACATGCCCCGTGGCCCGGTACTGGTCCGCGGCCCGGTGGTTGGGGACCCCTGCTGTAAACCACTTAGAGAGGGCTGTAAAGCATTGTGTAGTGGTATATAAGTCTAAATGTGATTGTTAGTGCTAATAATACATTTGGGTTACTATTAAATAATTGCTTTCATTGTTTTGCAGTACAATCTCTTGTACAATTCACCATAATTTACATGTGAAAGTTTCATTGAGGTGAAATTAATCCCACAACTTTAGCCTGATGCTCTTCACATATGTTAACATTCCTGCTAGGTCTTCTGAGAGTTGAAATTCAACATACCTGAAGGGCATCCAGTTTTAGATTGGTTGTCACGTACAAAGTGCAGCATCTTGGTAAATAAAAATGATGACAGCTCTCCTTTTCTCTATGCTTTTGCAAAATCTACTGGTTGCCATCCAGCGAAAATTCTGAGGGTTTGGAACTGAGAATGACAACTAATGAGCGACCAGGACAGATTTCTGCCACTATTATTACTTTCTCTTTTCTTTTGAAAATATTTTTTTACAAGGAAACCCTTATATGTGGTTCTCGGAAATGTACCTTCTATCAGTACAAATTCAAAATTCATCTGTGAGATCTTGGATAACAATATGAGATGACAGATAATTGCCTTTCCCAATTTGATGACTTCCAGATTTGTTGGGGTCAACTTCCAAGATTCCATTTGTCAACCCTTTTGAAAAGTGAGATGTAGCCTAAATTCTAGGAGTCAGAAAACTACTTAAAAAAAATTCCTTGATGGAATGCCGCAGATCTATTAGCTGTCCTTGGTATTTTTTATATGGTAGAATTTTACTTCTTAAGTTGATGGTAGTGAAGAGAAAAAAAGGTGCCCCCTCCTTTTTAAATAAAGCTTTCCTTTAAGCCTATTTTATAAATTGCCTTAGCTAAGTGGGAGGTTGTAGTATTAGCAGATAAAACTGTAATTGTTAATCAGAAATGTATATTAGCCATTTCCCTGCTATGTCAATAGAACAGTTGGGAATTAATACCTAGGATGTCATAATGCTGGTTCAGGAATTATTGCTGAACCAACCTGTATTAATAAAATTAACATCTTGCTGCAGAATAAAATCCATTTATAGAAAAAACGGGGTGGGTGGGTTAGAAAATGTTGATAAATTCATCTACCACATTGGTTGTCTTTAAGGAAACTATATAATTTGTTGTGCTGGCAAATACAATATAATTCATGTCCCTTTTTCATCTGTCTTCAAACTGTTATTTTTTCATTTATGTCAATATGGTTTGTAACCTTAAGAATTGCAATCAAACCCCTTGGGGAGTTGCTTGAAAAGCCAGTTACCACTTAGAGCTGCTTGAGGGAAGTGTCTTTTGTGAATCCCAACATGAGCAGGCTTGATTTGCAGTTTTAGTCTATCAACACATAGTTATAAAAAGTTACCCAGCATTTAGAAGCATATATTTTTGAGTGAATAAATAACCAAACCCACAAATGAATAGGACCACCTTCCCTCTTTTTATTTTTCTCACTCCTTCATTCCAAAGTAGAGTCAGAACCAGAGGTGGGATTCAGCAGGTTTTGACCAGTTCTGGAGAACCGTTAGCGAAAAGTTTGAGTAGTTCGGAGAACTGGTAGATACCACTTCTGACTGGCCCCACCTCCATCCATCCATCCATCCATCCATCCATCCATCCATCCATCCATCCATCTATCTGTTTGTTGTATTTATATGCCACTCACTCCAAACAGACTCTGACGGCTAGCAATAGGAATAAATACAATAACAATAAAAACAGTTAAAATCTAATAATAAAAGTCAGTAATAACAGTACAAACATAAAAACATACATGCTTGCAATCAGACTATTCTCTGCCTCCCAAGTCCCAGCTGATTGGGAGGAAATGGGGATTTTGCAGTATCCTTCCCCTGGAGTGGGGAGGGAATGCGGATTTTATAGTATCCTTCCTCTGCTACACCCATAGACCTGGTGGTAAAAACATTTGAATCCCACCACTAGTATTCAGACCTGTTTCCTTCCTTCACTCTTTCCCCCCTCCCTCCACTTGCCTCCCTCCCTCCTATTTATCTTCCTCCCTCCACTCTCCTCTCTTCCACTTGTCTCCTTTATTCAAATTTGTTGCAAAATTCAAAGCCAGAAGAACACACAGATGACTGATTCAGCTGGATTCAATAACTTATTTATAAACATAGTCATAAACACACACAATACCACAAGTAGAATTCTTCTCCAATCGATTTCAGGTAAACACAGGCAGGAGAGTTAGTTTCATTTCAGAGAGAGTACAGGGAGAGCAGAGTGGAGCGAGCCATGCCCAGTCTTAAGCTTAAGTTCCAGTTTCGATTCTCTGCACAGACACAGAAGTAGTTAGCTCCCATTTGCTGACTCAGTTGCTATGCCTATTTATTGGCTAACCTTGTTAATATGACTCTCCCAGTCATGAATATTAATCTGCAATACTGCATTCTAGCCATTGTGCCACTACAGCTCCTCCCTCCCGCCCTCCCTCCTTCCCTTCCTTCCTTCCTTCCTGAAAGACAAATATGAAATTAATCTGAGGCATGAGTGACTGTCTGTTTCAAAGAATAAGAAATATTGTTTTGGGTAAGACATATCTCCCCAATGCATGCCTGAGCATGTATCCTTCTCTGTCCTTATGCAGATATTTTATACTGCACACAATGTTAAGTTGAAACTGTAGCACATTTGACAAGCTGTAGCAAATCATTAGAAGGCAGCCAGTTCTTATTATCCATTGGGTAATGGAGTATATGTTGACAGTAATGATGATGGTTTGGGGTAGAATAAAATATGGAGCAATTATTATAGTAAAAGAAGCTCATGATTGTTTACAGAATCTCTGAACAGATACTGACTTGCTCTTCCACAAGCTCTTTGTGGTGTGAAATATTTCTCAGATAAGTTGCATTTCAAGGCACGTAAAATCATACTATTTTCCTTTGGGCTGGAACATTTGTAGTTCTAAACAAAAGATTAATTAATGATGAATGGATGACTGTGTGTTATAATACTGCTGCTCGGAAATAGCTCTAGCAGAATTTCAGATTCAAAACTTTGTTCCCCAGTTCTATAGGCATTTCATTCTTAGCTTTCCTCTGGTTGTTCTTTTATCTTTTGCTAAGACAGTGTCACTATATTTCTTCTTATAAATGCTTTTTTTATGGGTGAGGGATGACAGAGGAAAGCCTGTTAGCATTTTCCCTATGAGCTCAGGGCATTTAGCTAGTTTCAGAAGACCGGAGAGGGGCGGCATACAAATCTAAATAATAAATAATAAATGAATAAAATAAGTTAGAAAAGAAGTGTTTCCCTCCTCAAAGGGAAACAAGGAAAAGGCATCTGACTGGGTGATGGTTGATATGTTAAGGTTACAGGTAGCATCCAACTAAATCAGAGTCCTAGTCAAAGTACTCCTCAAAGTTCTAATATATTGCCTGAGCCATCCTGGCACCTACACTGGGAAACCTGAATCTGAATTTCCCACTCAGTTGAAAGTTCACATCCCTTGTCCCCCACTCACAAACCTGTCCTGTTGCCCACTCAGATTGTGCCAGCATGGCAAGTCCTTCTTATTCATTCATTCATTCATTCATTCATTCATTCATTCATTCATTCATTCATTCATTCATTCATTCATTCATTCATTGTTAGAGTTGAAAGGGACCATGAAGGCCATTGAATTCAACCTCCTGCCCAAGCAGGAACCCTATAGTACACCAGTCAAGTGGCAGTTCAATCTTCTCTTAAAAATGTCCAGAGTGTTGGAGTTCACAATGTCCGCTGGTAGGTTGTTCCATTGGTTGATCGCTCTGACCGTCAGGAAGTTCCTCCTTATCTCCATGTTGAATCTCTCCTTGGTCAGCTTCCAGCCATTGTTCCTCGTCCAGCCCTCTGGTGCCCTGAAGAATAAAGGGATCCCCTCTTCTCTGTGACATCCCCTCGTATACTTATAGACTGCTATCATGTCCACTCTGGCACTCCTTTTCTCTAGGCTATCCATGCCCAGTTCCCTCAGTCTCTCTTCGTAAGTCTTGGTTTCCAATCCCTTAATCATCTTGGTTGCTCTTTTTTGCACCTTCTCCAGAGTTTCAATGTCTCTTTTGAAGTGTGGTGACCAGAACTGAATACAGTACTCCAGGTGTGGTCGGACAAGGATGTAGTAGAGTAAAGACTTCCCTGGTCTTGGAGTGTATTCCCCTGTTGATGCAGCTTAAGATTGTGTTGGTTTTTTTAGCTGCTGCTACACATTGTTGGCTCATGTTTGGTTGATTGTCCACCAAGACTCTGAGGTCTCTTTCGCAGTCGCTACTGCTAACAGGGGTTTCTCCCAGGTTGTATGTGTGTCCAGGGTTTTTTCTGCCTAGGTGAAGGACTTTGCTCTTGCCGATGTTAAACATACTGTGTTAGTCTGTCTAGGTCTTTCTATAATTTGAGCCTGTCTTCTAGGGTATTGGCTAACCCTGCAAGCTTGGTGTCGTCTGCGAATTTGATCAGTTGCCCTTCTATTCCCTCATCCAAGTCGTTGATGAAAATGTTGAAGAGCACAGGGCCCAGGACCCACTGCCTATGTTCTTCCATGTGGATTTGGAACCGCTGAGGACAACTCATTGGGTGCGGTTGGTCAGCCGGCTATTGATCCATCTGCATCTGTTGTAGTCTACTCTGCTTTTTTCTAATTTGTTGATTAGGAGATAGTGGTCGACTTTGTCGAAAGCTTTGCTGAAGTCTAAGTATATGAGGTCTACCGTGTTGCACTGGTCTACTGGTCTACTGATTTGGTTATGGTGTTGAAAAAGGATATGAGATTGGTTTGACATTATTTGTTTCTGACAAACCCGTGTTGGCTGTTGGATATTATCTTGTTTGTTTCCAGGTAGTGGCAAAGCTGTTTTTTTTATTATTTTCTCCAGTATTTTTCCAGGTATTGAAGTCAGGCTAATAGGTCTGTAGTTGCTTGGATCCGTCTTTTCCCCTTTTCTTCCGCTCCTGCCCAGCTGGGTGGGCATAGGATGGCCTTGAACCACTCAAGAGAATGCTTTGTGGCATAAGTGCACTAGAGTGCCTTCCGTCAACATTATACTTACCACAATAAAAATAACATATAATAACTGCAGAAAAATAAAATAAAACATTTATGATAAATTGTATGTTAATTTTTGCAAAACCAATAAGCACAATCAGTGGCATCCATTGTAATTTTGAACCTCTCTCCAGAAGAGCCTCATTTTTACCCAGTATGTTTAATTCAGTTGGAATCATTCTACTTTTCAGGCTTTCCCTTTACCTGGGTGTAATGATTTAGTCATGTTCAGCTTTTGGCAATTCTATTGGCCAGGCCTCTTCACATCTTCTGATCTTGCTCTGTTTGTTTCAGTTTTTCTATGCTCTGGCTGGTGTTAGCTTTGAGAGGGTACAGTAGGGTTCGGCAACCTGAAACACTCAAAGAGCTGTTTGGACCCATTTTCCACAGAAAAAAAACACAAAACACCGGGAGCCACAAAACTCTTTTGACATATAAAATAAAGGAGAAAAAAACCCAATGCATGCAGTGTTTTATATATATATATATATATATATATATATATATATATATATATATATATATATATATATAAATTACAGTGATCCCTCGATTTTCGCGATCTCGTTCTTCGCGAAACGCTATATCGCGATTTTTCCCACCCGATGACGTCACTCTCTTCCTTCCTTTCTCATCTTTCTTTCTCTTTCTCTTTCTCTATCTTGCTTCTTCCTCTCTCACACTCTCTTCCTCCCTCTCTCATCTCTTTCTTTCCTTCTCTCTCTTTCTCTATCTCTCCCCCTCTTGCTGGTGAGCGGCGGGCGGCGGGTGGGCGAGCGGGGGCATCAGCGAGGAAGACCCAGGGAAGGTTTCTTCGGCCACCCAGCAGCTGATCTGCTCGGCAGCGCGGCAGCAGCAAGGAGCCGAATTGGGGTTTCCCCTTTGCGTGGGCGGCGGGGAAACCCCGATCTTCGTCTGCTCGCTGCTGCTGCGCTGCCGAGCAGATCAGCTGCTGGGCGGCCGCAGCAGCAGCGAGCAGACGAAGATCGGGGTTTCCCCGCCGCCCACGCAAAGGGGAAACCCCGATCTTCGTCTGCTCGCTGCTGCTGCGCTGCCGAGCAGATCAGCTGCTGGGCGGCCGCAGCAGCAGTGAGCAGACGAAGATCGGGGTTTCCCCGCCGCCCACGCAAAGGGGAAACCCCGATCTTCGTCTGCTCACTGCAGATGGTGTTTTTACTTCCGCAACCCTACATCACGAAAAATCGATTATCGCGAGGGGTCTTGGAACGGAACCCTCACGATAATCGAGGGATCACTGTATAGTGGTTTGCATTTGTGAAATCAATGAACAGAGAAAACAAATTTTTATTGCAACAAAAACATTTTGAACTTTAAAAAAAGATGGGTCAAAAAGCTCAATAAATTGCTGCTGGCTGGTGTCGTACTTTGGTGGTTGTGACACATATTTTGAACGACAGGGAGCCTCAGGGTAGTGATGAAAGAACCACATGTGGCTCCAGAGCCACAGATTGCAGGCCCCTGGTGTACAGCTAGCGTTCATTCACAGCTTGGTTTCTTTTTACTGCTAATTCTTCCCAACATAATTGTTCTCTTCAAGTGAATTCCCTTACGTGACATGGTCAAAATAGGCGAGAATACCTGCTGCAGGATGAAACCATGACTCCACATCAGGAATGGCCTTTGAAGTTCATTTTGAAAATGCAGGTGGTGCAGAACTCAAAGTCAATGCAATGCATTGATTGGTCTTGTTGCCATAAGCCCAAAAAATTACTGCAGAAACCTATTAGAAAGCAATACTACCCGTATTGCTTTCTAATAGGTTTCTGCAGTAAATTTTTTATACAAGCTACATTCACAAACAGGTTTTGTGAAGTAATTGTGGTAGCTAGATTTACACATGATGCCTTTCACACTAAAGCTAAGCATGAACCTATAAACTGCCTTAGTCAAGCCCAGCCCAGCCCAAGAATTTCATAGAACAATCCAGCCAAAGTTCAGTTCTTCATTCCTCTCACCAAAACTACAGAACCTTGCCAGACTAAAACCAATGTTACACTCACTGTAATGGATATACCCTGGGAGATTGTAGGTTGTGGTTATCCTGATTCCCTTCCTTTGTCTCCTGTCCAGCACTGGACTGTGCTGCCTCTTATCTCATCCACTCCTTGGAATGTTTTCACTTCTTCCTGGGAAACTGCCACTGGTGTAGTTACCACCAGCTCTCCCTCTGTGAGCACCAGCCATCGCATCGTTATAGCTTGATCACTAGTGTTAAGGAGTGGGCAGAGTGATCACTGAGTGTCAACAATAAACATAAACAGGGGAAACATGGAGTTCTAGCAGATATCCAGCTGATAACCCAGAGATACAAGTAATGGTTCAGTGATACAATCCAGATACCTTAAGTGTATAAAATATTATTTATTTTGGCAAATATCTTAGTGTAGAACAGCCCTACACATACATAGTTAAATCAGTCAATACATATACAAAACTATAAGTCTTACTTGTTCAGCTTACAAATACATAAACCATCATTTAACACACAGTTTCTACTGCAGCAGTCACAGAGAACTAACAGAGAGTCAGAGAGAGAATCACACTTCTGGCTCCCACTTATGGCAATCCATAACACTACCTCTTTAAGCAATAGTGTTTCAATACATTTAAGCATACATTGTTCATTTGTTTAAATATTGCTAAACCCAACCAGGTATGTACCTAGTACCAACAATTAGCACTGATGATGTTACCTAGTTAGAGAATGAAACATCTGTAAGAAAACAAGCAAGTTCAGAGAGATCCAAGGACCCCTTGTTAGCTTAATGCTTGATATGAATGAGGATAGGTTTATTGTTTTTTTTGTAGTTGAAGCTATTGTACGGATCAACAGGAAAGTGATAATCTGAATTGTACGTCATTGATTTCTTTCAGGCTCACAGGTTTCCAGCTGCCTCCTCCCATTGTGAGTACTGGAGTGGTGCTGTCTTTGTGGCTTGTAAGTGACTATGCTGTCAGTGCTCAAGGATTTCAGGCAACCTATGAAGGTAGGTTTGCTTTCGTTAGACTTCTGATATCCATATGCTGTGCTTCTGTAAAGGGAATTTTCTGGTAAAGTAACAGCTCTTCCAAATAGAGTTGGGCATGGTGAATTCCATGGATACAACGGTATAGTTTTCTTGGCAACATTCAGGAAATAAACTTTATGTTTCTTTTCCTCTGGGAAGTTTGTTCAAGCCTGGAGAATTCTTACATTTTTTCATCTTCTAAACTAAGCAAGCCTGACCCTGCTTAAGCTTAGAAGATCAGCCAGTTGCAGTTTCCAGAGAATATTCATGCTGTAGAACAGATCATACATCTCAGGACAATTGTATTTTAAAATAACCTTCCCTATGATAAATGTTATCAACTTTTTGCTACATGTTTGCAATTAAGGTCTGAAATCAAGTTATTTTAACCTTCTATCTTGTAAATACTACAACTTTGGGTATACAATTGATTTTATTGTATTTTGATTTTTATTGCTTATGTAATTGTTTCCTTTTTTAAGCAAGCAAAAGAACCACTTAATAGATTGAATAATTATCTTCAATAGAGTTAAAAATACTAGTATTATATTGGGCTTGATTTTAGACAGATTCATCCTCATTGCTTAATCCTCACTTGGTAGTTCATCTTTTATCCTGGCTAGACATTTTGTTGAATCCATCAGATATTTTTGGTGCTCAAGTCCCAGAACAATGAAGGAGGCAAGTTTGGAGAAATCTATTTGTCCCACAGACCTACCTGGAAATAACTCAAGGAGATTCTTTTTAATTTCTCAGTAAGGCCCACCATGACAGCACTCCAGGATAAGGGTATTGTGGGAAATTAAAATTTCAACTTGCTACTCTCCTCACTAGGTAAGGTTTTAAGAACACAAGAAATTCATTTATAGTGCAAACCAGTAGCGATGGATTTTAGAACTCACTACAGATACACACGCACACACATGTTTTATGTCAAGTCACTCTGGTATACCCAAGTGTACTGCTTCCATCCCATATTTCGGTATACCAGAGTAACTAGATAGAAAAACATTTAATCCTTCCCCTGGCTCAGCTGATAAGGGAGGAGAACTTGTGACTTACAAGTTAAAAGCACTGCCTAACATGGCAAACAGTCCAGGTTTGAATCTCATAAGAGTATGACTAGCTGATGAGAGCTAAATAGCTTGAAATAGATCTATACTAGTCTCCCTTTATGCAATAGTTAGAGTGCAGACTGCAAACTACTTCTGCTGATCACTGGCTGCCAGCAGTTTGGCAGATCAAATCTCAGTAGACTCAAGATTGACCCATCCTTCTGAGGTTGGTAAAATGAGGAGCCAGACTATTGGGGGCAATATGCTTACTCTCTGTAAACCGCTTAGAGAGGGCTGCTATTTATCAGAAAAAAATGTGTATGTGTGTGTGTTTGAAGTCTTTGGTGATAGAATGGATACACACACATCTGCTGCAGTGCACAAACTGAAAGGGAATTACAGAGAATGCATAAATAGGTAAGACAAAATCTACAGTAGATTTATTGAAAAACTGAAATTATAAAAACAGTGCAACAGTTATGTTCAAGAAATTGCAATTTGTAAGTATTGCATTATTATTTTTTTAATTTAAAAAAATTAAGATTAAAAGATTAAAAATTGCCCTTGTACCTGTCCCCAAAGGATAAAACAATATCTGATACTTGTGAATCCCTAACTTTTATTCTTTTGCTTTAAGAATTGCATGTTCTTAATTTTTGAAGTTACAAAATATTTATCATTTCCATAACAATTTTAAAAGCATGGTTTTGTACCTGTTTTTTAAATGCTTATTTACTATTGTTTTACTTTGGTTAATACTTGTACATATATTGTTACCAGTACAAACAGAGCCATAAAAGGGATTGTAGCAAAGACAAAACCTATGAAGAATTGAACTGTTTCTTTTATGATAAAATTTTGTTGTTGTTGTTGTTGTTGTTGTTGTTGTTGTTATTATTATTATTATTATTATTATTATTATTATTATTATTATTATGTCAATACAACACAGCAAATGAGATCACTGTGCTGGATTTCGTATTTCATCATCAGTCGGGCGCTTCCCAAGCACTTAGGACTGTGTGATGTAGCGGCGAATTTTGTGTGCCGATCCCAGTAAAACGGCCTTTTGCAATTGACAGATGGAGATTTGGTCAATTCCGCTGGTTTTCAAATGTCCGCTAAATCCGTTGACACTGCGCCCAGTGTGTCAAGTACCACTGGGACTACTTTCATTGGCTTATGCCAGAGTTGTTGCAGCTCGATTTTTAGGTCTTCGTATTTCACTAATTTCTCCAGCTGCTTCTCCTCAATTCTGCTGTCTCCTGGGATTGTGATGTCGATAATCCATACTTTCTTTTTCTCCACAATCAGGATGTCTGGTGTGTTATGTTTCAAAATTCGGTCAGTCTGAAGTCGAAGTCCCACAGTAGTTTTGCTTGCTCATTTTCGACCACTTTTTTGGGCTTATGATCCCACCAGTTCTTTGCTACTGGTAGGTGGTAGTTCTGGCACAAGTTCCAGTGGATCATCTGTGCCACAGCATCATGTCTATGCTTGCAATTATTATTATTATTATTATTATTATTATTATTATTATTACTACTACTACTACTACTACTACTACTACTATTACTACTACTACTAGATTTGTATGCCCCCCTTCTCCGAAGACATAATATGATCTTTGAAATCATAAGCAACTGCGTTCTCTTTGCTGATAATGTTAAACACCACCAACAATGCTGCTGTAGATTGCAATGCTGCAATCTATTAATTGTCAAAGAACTGGCAAATTCAAAAACTCCAACAAATGCTCTGTCTTACACATTAGCAAAACGAATCAGAATACAAAATACAAACTTGGAGGAAACAAGCTTGTAGATGACCCTCACTCTGTCAAAGACCTTGGATACTTAAATCCAATGACCTAAGGACTAGAGCCCACAGTAATAACATTGCCAAAAAGGCACTAAGAGTTGTTAATCTAATCTTACGTAGCTGCTTCTGTGGCAATATTACACTGCTAACCAGAGTTTACAAAACATTTGTTAGATCAATTCTGGAATTCAGCTCACTTGTTCCAGTGCATCTCCTGCTGCCCGGCTCGTCGGCTTGCAGTCATGCTGATGAGCCACATGGAAAAGAGGAGAGGGGGGATGGCGAGCCTGAGCTTAAATATGGTGTGCCGCCCCATCTCTCCGCTTACATCATGCCCCTGCACTGGGTGCGGGGCATGATGGGTGGCTGCACCATAGCGTGGTCATCCAGGCAATTCCCAGTGGCACGGGCGGGGGTCTGTGTTGCCCATTGCCGCACCAACTGCTGACCATCCTCAAGCGGCTGGTCTTCTATTTCTCCCACAGACTGACTCCAGCTATGCTGGCTGGAGAATTCTGGGAGTTGAAGCCCACAAGTCTTAAAGTTGCCAAGTTTGGGGACCTCTGAGGTAGATCAACATGATGAAGAATGGGTTGGGTCCTCACTTAGTTTTAACCTTGATTTGTTGAACATGATGTTGGGTATTCCCTTATTACATTAAAACATAAACTATCTAGAACTATCTGGGAGTTGTAGTACACGTTGCCACGTTGGGGGACCCCTGTTTTAGACATTGCAGATGTAATTCATTGTACAAGGCCAAGTTTGAATACCTGGTAAAACTTTTGTACTAAAGATGTAACAAAATAATTCCAATAGCTGGCTCATCCAGACTTTGTTTCAGAAGTTGGAAGTGTACAGATTTCCAGTGTGTTCTGTCTCACATATTCTATCAGCTTCAAAATTTGCAAGTCTGTCTTTGTAGCCTAGATTGCTTTGTAGCCTAGATCAGTGATTTTCAACCTTTTTTGAGCCACGGCACATTTTTTACATTTACAAAACCCTGGGGCACATTGAGGGGGGGGGGGCAGGTGTTGGCTAAAAAAAGTTTGGACAAATTTTTTCTCTCTCTCTTCCTCCCTTTCACTCTATTTCTCTCTCCCTCCCTCTTTCTCTCCCTTCTTTTTTCTCTCTCCATCCTTTCTTTCTCTCCCTTCCTTCTTCTCTTTTTTGCTCTCTTTCTCCCTCCCTCTATATCTTTCTCTCTCCCACCTTCCCTCCCTCTTTCTCTCTCTCTTTCTTTCTTTCCTTCTCTCTCTCTCTCTTGTTCTCTTTCTCTCTCTTGTTCTCTTTCTCTCTTGCTTTCTTTCTTTCTCTCTTGCTTTCTCTCTCTCTCGCTTTATTTCTCTCTCTCTCTTTCTCTCTCTCTTGTTTTCTTTTTCTCTCTTTCTCTCTCTCTCTCTCTCTTTCTTTCTCTCTCTCTTTTTCTCTCTCTCTTTTTCTTTCTTTCTCTCTCTCTTGTTTTCTTTCTCTCTCTGAGCTTCGCGGCACACCTGACCATGTCTCACGGCACACTAGTGTGCCGTGGCACACTGGTTGAAAAACACTGGCCTAGATTGCTGACAAACAAATGATTTATTAAGCATACATTCCTTTGCACCTTCTCTTGAGAGTTAGTTAAACTGTTTTACTAAAATTTGATTTTGTGCTTAGAATCAATATGTATTGAGGTTCTGAGGTTGCTGTTAGTTCCAACTCCAAATTCTTTCAGAAAAGTCATGCTTAGACTTGGTTCCTGCAGGAATTAACTTAATCTGGTGCCTTCTGTAAAGTCTTGTTCATTATATACATTAATCAGGTAAATCCATTCCCTGAACATCTGTCTTCATGGTTACTCCAAATGCTAGATACAAATTGTTTCCTCATTAGTAATAATAAATCAAAATATAGCCTAGATTGGTCAGCATAATGGATAAATTCAGCTTTGTTGTTGGGTCTTCATTTCTTAGACAAATACTTACAAATAGATTTTGCAGCAGGTAAGCATAAACGCTAAGAACTGCTATCATCCAAAATGTGTACCTGGTAAAGATGAATTTTCTAGCCTACATAGATAAATGACAGCAAAGAGTTACAGTTTTCTAGTTCTGCATTAAAGGCATTAATATTAAAAAAAAATAATCTGGGATATGTCTATTTTCCTTGAGGCAACTATTGTGTGTTCCTAAAGACAGTTTCATGTTAGTTAATACTTAGCTCAACTAAACTAGCCTTTGAGTTGTTTCTTTACTGAAAAAAAAGAAAGCCTAAAAATATGAACCTTTGTTGTAAAGTGTGATAGTGATGATGATAAAAATGCTATCATGATATCTATATTATTGTACTGTATATTACTGTAATCTACTTTGCTTTCCGCTGTTTATATTCAAATTAGATTACAAGCTTTATTAGGATTTTTATATTTTGTTTTGTACAATTTCTATTCACTTTTGTGTAGGCATAAGACAAATAATAATGTATATTAAAAAAACTATAGTGCTTGGCATTTGTGAAATCAATGAACTGCTACAAAGAAAACAAATTGTAATTTCTGCATGCAACAAAAACATTTTGAGCTCTGGAAAAAAAAGATGGGTCGAAAAGTTCAATAAATTGCTGCTAGCCGGTGCCACACATTGGCAGCTGTGACACATATTTTGAGCAGCTGGGGTTAATAATGTCTCAGCTGATAGTGAACTTCTAAACTATTCATGGAAACTATCTCCTGAAGATTACATGTGCTAGTTGTCTAAGTCGGTGTTTTTCAACCAGTGTGCCGTGGCACACTAGTGTGCCATGAAACATGGTCTGGTGTGCCGCAAAGAAGGAAGCTCAGGTTCCGGTCTCGCAACTTTTTGCTGAGAGAGAGTGAGAGAGAGAGAAAGAAAGAAAGCAAGAGAGAGAGAAAGAGAGAGAAAGAAAGCAAGAGAGAGAGAAAGAGAGAGAGAAAGAGAGTGTGAGAGAGAAAGCAAGAGAGAGAAAGAAAAGAGAAACAGAGAAAGTAAGAGTGATAGAGAGAGAAAGCAAGAGAGAGAGAAAGAAAGAGAGAGAGAGAGAGAAAAGAAGAGGAAGGGAGAGAGAAATGAGCAAAAAGGGGAGGAAAAAAGAGAAATGAGAAAATGATTGAGACAGAGAATGAGAGGAAAGAAAGAGAAACAAAAGAGAGAGAAGTGACTCTTAATTTAAAGCATATGATAAAAAGCACCCAAGGAATAAGAGAGAAAACCCCCCCAACCCTCATCTGTTTTTGGAAATGGTTCAAGAGTGTGTATAAAGACACAAGGGTGGGGAGGAGATGGATGGAAAAAGAGAGGAGAGTGTCTTAGGGTGTCATTTTGTGTCATTTTGGTTGGTGGTGTGCCCCAGGATTTTAAAATGTAAAAAATGTGCCGCGGCTCAAAAAAGGTTGAAAATCACTGGTCTAAGTATAATATAAAAGTAATTGCAATCATCACAATGGCAGACCGGATGAAAATATAGTAAAGTGACATTTAAAATAAATGGAGAGAGTATTTTGTAGCGAGTGGAAATCAGTGTGAATTCTGTACCATGTTCTGGTTAATACCAACAGCAGTTCATCATGGAGAAGATGCGGGTTTTTTTTAAAAGAAGATATTAATATTTTGTGCATGACAGAATTGCATTATAATTTATAATTTGCTGCCTCTTGGCTGTCTTGTGCTTAGAATGAAAAAGAAATCAGAGGAAGTTTAACATAATGCTGGGAAGGTTTGCTCTTTTATCATAAGCCAAATAAAGAAAGAACAGATCCATAAAACAACAAGCTGGGTTCAATAAAACTTTAATGATGTTCCGCAGTTTTACCTCCTCATTTCTGGTTCAGTGTTCCAAACCACTTAGAGGCAAGGATAGCTGTCTATTTTTGTTGTTCTGGCATCTGGACCTATGAAAGCTGTTAGCAGGAAAATGGCCCATTGCTGGCAGATTAAGAAATTAAGAAATACTCTGCACCTTCTGATGCTCCTCATTAGCCTATCCATCCCTCTCACTGATAAAACAAACTGTTAGCATTTGTAGAACCTCATTAAAATGAGAAACCACTGTCCTTCAAAAGCTCTTGGATGTTGAAGTTATTTGCAGGTAAACCAGATGACATCCTGAAGTATTTTTCACAGGTGGCTTTACTGCTATTTTCTCAAGGATCTCTTGATGCTTGATCAAGAGGAAATTTTATTGACCCTTAAAATAAACCCAGCATCAATGCTAATAGGTTGAGATTTTCACCTATCTACCATTAGTATCCTGTTTGGTCTCTGTGTCTGAGTGGTTTCCCCAATTACCTCTGCAATACTGGATTTATGTTTAAATACAAGCTGCCAGAAATCCAGATTGACAATCATACTGTAAATCCCTATCAAAATAATTGCTTTTTCTTTGCACAGAAAGAGCAACCGGTATGGCTACTTCCTTTTAAAACTCAGTGAGTAGAAGCATACTCCAACTTCAATATATGGCTGTTTTTGTTTTGTGGCTTCCTGCTGCAATGTCTCTGTCCTTATAGTGTTGGTCAAGTGGAGGACATTATTCATCCTCTTGCGGAAACCTTTCCAATTGTTAGTAGTCATTTTGCTTCTTTCCCTCTGCTGTCATCTAAATTCCAAAAGAAATAATTTGTGTTCTTAGTTGTAGTGTTGGCTTTACTTAGTTTCAACCTTATATTTAACACACTTTGATTACTTCATCTGCTCATGCTATTATTCTATTTTATGACCTGTGATTACAATAGCAAATTTATTTACTATGGATGGAAGAGGAAATATGGATAAATGCATTTGGGAGTGTACATGTAGCATTCTCCAATATCCATACATTGCAGAAGAGACGGAGTAACGACTCGGACACCAGAGCTGGATTTAAAATTGGGTCATTTTTATTATAATAAATTTGCATAAATTTATTAATTAAATTAGCATGAATTAGCATAAATTTGCATAAATCAACATATTCAACTATGACCCGGAAACAGTGGACCTGCAGGGTCAAACAAACACTTCCGGGGCGGAAATGACGTAAAAGGTCAACATTCCTGGGCAACTATGGGCGTAGTCGATGCTGGTCCAGGTGAGGGACCTCTCCCTCACCTGAGACCCTGCCATACACTCGCATGAGGGGGGTCCCGCCGGCTCACCCCTACCCTGGGACTTCAATAGCGGGACCCAAAGACAGGTTCCCCCCAAGTGCGCAGGTAGCACCCACCATGGGCTTGGAGAGAACCTGTCAATCATCCCCAAAGATGCCCAAGGGAGAACGCGCAGTTGCTGAAACCACCCAGATTTCCGCCCCTAACCTGCCTACCCAATGACCAGAGGTAAGCCAATTAACCTAATTAAATGCAAACACCCCCTAACCGCACATCCATCTCCCCAGTGTGGAATGGGCGAAAAAACAGCCTGGCCTAATGGGCGAGGCTGCAAAAAATTCCCATTCGGCCCCCGAAGGCGACCCACTAGGCACACTGCAAAATA
Organism: Erythrolamprus reginae; assembly: GCF_031021105.1. Classification (NCBI taxonomy): domain Eukaryota; kingdom Metazoa; phylum Chordata; class Lepidosauria; order Squamata; family Dipsadidae; genus Erythrolamprus; species Erythrolamprus reginae. The sequence goes on along the minus strand of NC_091960.1, from coordinate 22,092,529 downwards.
GGGAAGGGCGGGTGGGTGTCTGCTCTTATCACCAGGTCCGGGCGAAAAGGCTTTCTTCCCGGCCTGCTGTCCCTTAAATAGGGCCAGCAGGCCCCGCCCGGACCCGACGTCATGCCCAGCCACGTGGGCAGGGCATTCCCGGCCGAAATCTCGCCTCGCGAGATTTCGGCCGAAAACAAGATGGCGGCCGCCATTGCAAGGGTCCGAGTCTGCCCGGCCCTTCTGCAACATCGCCGTGGGGCCGGTAAGTCAGCCGGCGGTATTCTCTGGTCCCTGGCAGATAGCTATACTTGAACTAGCCAAGGATCCAAGGAAACTGTGCATAGAATAGATTAGTACTTGCGGGCTGGGTATATGTGTAACACTTTCCTTACTTACTGAATTAACCATGAAGAAGGTACAGTGATCTCTTTACTTAAAAACTTAGTTTGTTCCATGACCAGGTTCTTAAGTAGACATGTTCTTAAGTAGAAGTAATTTTTCCCATAGGAATCAATATAAAAACAAATAATGCATGCAAACCGTTTAGGAAAGAAATAAAAGCTTGGAATTTGGGTGGGAGGAGGAGGAGGAAGAAGAGGAGGAGGACAGTTGCTGCTGAAGGAAGAAGGTGAAGTGAGGGAATCAAAACACACACCATGCCATTTTTTATGATAGGCCAGGCCACAAGACCCTCTCAAAGTCACACAAAGTCACACTGTGTTCTTGCGCAGCTTCTGGAGCCTCCAAAAACATGTGAAAATGGGACATGCTTTCCCATTCTTTTTAGATGCTGCTAGGCCATGCAAGAGGTATTTAAAAAAAATAAAAAATTAAAATTATATATTTATTAAACAATAATTTAGTTTAATTCTTTTATGAATTGTTTCCTTTTGTGTGTATGTGTGGACGTGCGTGCACGTGCTCATATGCATGTATGCATGAAAGAGAGAGAGAAAGCAAGACATTCTAGCAGAGCCAAGGTAGTCATATTCTGAATTTGTGACACACTGAGCCTAAAACGTTCAAATCTCACTAGGCTCAATGTTCACTTAGCTTTCTATCCTTCTGAAGTCGGTAAAGTGAGGACCCAGATTGTGGGGGGAAATAGGCTGACACTTAGGGCAGTAAAGCTCTGTGAAGCTGTATATAAGCGTAAGTGCTATTGCTATTACCTCCGATTCAGAAAAGACCTAATAAAGATTAATATCAACCAAGTTTAGTGTTAGTAAAAGCTACTGAGGTATAAAATGGTCTGGATGCTAACAGAACCATAAAGTAAATTACAAGAAAAGGCAGACTAGGTTATGTTTTCACAAGACAGTGGCAACTTGATGATCCAGGTTGACGGGATCTCTGCTTTCAACCTTCACACCTGCTTGCTACATTTGTCAGATCCCTGTTTGGTTGAGAAGTGTAAAACCAAGCAAGAAACTCTTCAGAAGGTGAGGGAAAGCTATATCCTCAGGTTTGGATAATAAAATCAGGAATATTGTTGTGCTATGTAACTTGTGGTTCATTGTGCTTAAAATCATCTTCATGTTTTTCCCTTCTATTACCAAAGACCTTCCAATACTCTGATCCAATGTACATGCTTAGAAACACGCAGTTATTAATATTCAATATAAGGAATTTTTACAAGGCAATAATAGTCAAAATGTGGTTTACATTTCTGCCTGAGTTTTTCTTTCCATTTTGAATTTTAACTTGAATGCCTGCACAAGGCTATATTATTTGCCAGTCTGATACCTATTCAAAATTCAGTCTTTCTTTCCGAGTTAACATTTTTTCTGTCTGGATGTTCTCTTTAAAGAAAAAAATCACTTATTCAAAACACTTGTAACTTACTTTCAGTTTAATACTGGTTTCTCAAACTGTACTTGTGAATATTTATGATAACAGTGACATTTAATCAATTTAATTGGGTAGATTAATAGATTTTTTCCTATTAAAAAGCTTAATAGGTATTATAATTATACAGGCAGAATATTTTAATAAAATACCTAACCAGAGGAAAAATATACCTGCATATCATTTTATATTGGTGCTAATTTAGAAAATGACAAGATATATATACTGTACCAATATTAAAGAGTTCTTATATTCCTCTCAGTCTCTCTCAGAAAGAAATTGGTTTTTTTGGAAGGCTTTCATCTTGTACAATACAAATATGCTACTGAATTCAGAAAGTCCCCCCCCACACACACACACATTGGTGCTAATTTAATTAATAGATGAATCCACTAATCAATTGTACTAGTCATAGCCAATCAATTATTCTGTTCTATTAATCAGGTTTCAGTTCTCAAATTAGAGTAGCAGCATAAACATTTGTAAGACAAAAATAAAAGCATTGCGTTTGAAAAAGTTGAAAAACTGCCTGGAGAAGATGGGGAACCTCACAACTAAACAGTGCTAAACACAACTAAATAGTAGTGTGATGCAGGAACACGTCTGCTACATTTTTCCTGTCCCTTGTAATTCAATTGGATGAAACAGTATCTGCTTGATCTTTCAAAGAAGAGGATAACTTTAGTTAAATGTTCATAAGGAGAGTATGGACAAGTGGTCAAGGACAGCTTTGCTGGCTGAGGAGTTCTGGAAGTCCACAACTCTTAAAATTTTCAAGGTTGGAGAATCCTAGTATAGGTGTCCTCTTTTCCTGTACAATTGGTGCTCCAGAACTTAATTACTCCAGCTGGCCTTCCAATCTCAAGGGAAGCCATTAAAGGGAATTCCTTCCTTTTGAACACTGGGGCCTTCCCAACAAAATGCAGTTCAGTTGTATGAAAAGTTAGTTCTTACACTTAGGCAAGGAAGAGTGTACAGGTATGGAAGACATGGTATCTGGTTCAATAACTGTAACTGAGAGGAAAGTAGGAGTAGGATTTCCAGCGAACAATCAGCAGTGTGCTGCTGCAACTACCAAAAAGCCAGCACAGTTGTGGTTGCATGGACAGAAGGATAGTATCAACATCACCTGAAGTGATAATACCACTTTATATTCTACTGGCAAAATAGTCATCCCAATACAAAAAGATATTAAGGCTCTAGAACTCACATCATCATGGCGATGTCACGTGACATATTGGGCCTTTTCCCTCCTTTGCTAAACTGGGCGAGGGCTGGTCCAGCATGTGACGCATCCAGGCTGCAGGGTATGAGTTTTACACCCCTAATGTCAGGCTGTGTCAATCGGAATTTCATAAAAATAAAACTCAAGAGTCCAGGTTGAACTTCAAAAGTGAATTTATCAAAAATTAGAACTGAAAACAACGTATAGCAAGCAAAGACTGAGAAAAAGACACAATACAAGCATGTATCAAAGTATCCCACTTGACCCCCCTTTGGAGAATAGCTAATCCCTAGTGTCCATTTCTGTCAGGTGGACGCATCTTCATGACCACATCAGACTTATGGAATGCGACTTATAACGTTCTCCTCCCGGTCACCTGCTTTTTATAACTTCCTTATGGCATTTTCCAGTTAGCAAAAGACTGATAGAAAGATATTGAATAAGAGCAGCAGTTTCTAGAGTTACCAATTTTAACTGTAATTGAGGGAGAATATAATTGCCTACTCTTTAAACTGTTTTAGTTTGAAACTGAGATGATAATAATAATAATAATAATAGTTGTTGTTTTGCTGTTGTTTTGTTTTGTTGTTATTATTATTATTGTTATTATTGTTATCATCATTATTAATTAGATTTGTATGCTACCCCTCTCCAAAGAATAATGGGGCTTCATGGATTAAATAGAATGAGCTGGCATGCAAAGGTGTCAATAACTTGCTCAGCATGACTAACTTTTTGTGAGCTTGTAAGTTATTACTCTAAACCAAGTTAGAACTCAGTGAAATTATCCAGAGGAGAGAGGTAGGCCTAATTAAGGGCAACAAAAAGTCCAATCATATGTCCTCTTACAGATGAATAGAACAGGATTATAAGGCAGCTAAAAAGCATTTGTCAATTCCTTGTCAATTTCTTCTCCCCATAAAAATTCCTAAAATTAATATACACTATATCAAAAGCATATCTTTTGAAGCAAAAAAGAGATGCACAAATGGCTAGCTGGAAGAAAAGAATAATATTGCCTGGGACTGGAATCTATTTTGGTATTATTCCTAGACCTTTATCACAAGATAGAGATTCTGTATCCATTCACTTTATAACATCCTGGGTCCACCATACCCACCAATTTATTTGAGTGGCTGACTGTTTTAGCTGCAGAGATCAGATATTTAATACTTTGATTGAAAATGGCAAAGCCCTACAAGTCCCCATATCCCAAATTCACAAAGGCAAGTATTAAATAGTTGTGCCAACTTTGGCTTCACTTTTCATATAGGTCAATAAATCAGCCCTCGTTCCCAGCTACTGGGGATCTGTAATAGTTATCTTTATATTTTTAAAAAGAGATTCGATTAGTTCTGCTAATGAAGACCATGAACCTCCTCAACATTGGCTGGATCAGGCTGGAAGACTCTGGCAGAAAGAAAAAAAACAGGCTTTAGAACAGAATGTTCAGCTGTTGGTTTTACAGCACAGAATGATAAAATATTCTTGCAAACCCAAAGCAATCTTAATGGTGCATTTGTTGATTTGAGCTACGCCTTTGATTCCATCTCTGGAGGACAACTGTAAGATATGAGTAAGGCTTTCACCACAAAAAATGCTTGCTCCTACTTATTCACCAGTGATATATCAGTACAAGTCTATGATTAAAACAAAACTCTTTGGGATATCTTACAAATTGAATTGCAACTCAGAAGCAAGGCTGTTATTAGCATCTGAATTCCCAAACGTCTACATTCACTCTATAGTCAGATTTCAACAAGATATAAAGTCTCATACTCCAAGCTAGCTTATAAAAATTTACTAACACTGCTCAATATAGTCAGCACTGTGATCCTGTCATAAATACCACTGGATTAGGAGAGCATTACAGACCTTCATTGACTTTGCACTAACAATCATCTTCTGACTGTTTATGTTTGGTGGGAGCCTCAAGAAGAACAACAATTAGAATATCAGAGAAACATCACTGAATAGCCTCAGTCATGGCTATCCGATCTTGGCAACTATAAGACTTACGTACTTCAGCTCCCAGAATTCCCCAGGTAACTGTGCTAGCTGAAAAGTTTTGGTAGTTGAGGTCCACAAGCCTTAAAGTTGCCAGGGTTTGAGACCCCAGATATTTTAAATACTTCTTTAAATACAGTGGTACCTCTATTTAAGAACTTAATTCATTCCGTGAACAGATTCTTAAGTAGAAATGTTTTTAAGTAGAAGCAATTTTTCCCATAGGAATCAATGTAAAAGCAAATAATGCATGCAAACCCATTAGGAAAGAAATAAAAGCTCGGAAATAGGGTGGGAGGAGGAGGAAGAAGAAGAGGAGGAGGACAGTCGCTGCCGAAGGAAGAAGGTGAGGTGAGGGGAATCAAAAAAATCCAAAACTTTAAGGCTTAAAAAAAAAGAAAGAGGGATTCTGAGGTGGCAAGGAGGAGCCTCCCATACACCCGGCGCGAGGCTGCCTCCCATACACTGCGCCAGAGAGAGAAACCCAGAGGGAATGGCAGGAAACTGGCCAAGCCTTTGTGTCACTCTCAAATTTCCTGGAAAATTTTTCTGGGTTCGGGTTCTTAAGTAGAAAATGGTTCTTAAGTAGAGGCAAAAAATCTTGAACACCTGGTTCTTATCTAGAAAAGTTCTTAAGTAGAGGTAGCACTCTATTCTGTTCCTCAGGCAAGTAGAGGACTCAAGCTGAAATTATAAGGCAGGCAATATCAAAAAGGACTGCAAATGTCTTGGTTGTTTTGTGCAAAAAGGGAAGAGTTTTGAACCTCCTCCTTTCACCAGCTCAACTCTTTGATTAAACGCAATCAATATTCCAATTATCAACCCTTAGGAGTTATCCAGATCAAATTTCTGAGGACAGAGCATCAAGTCTGTAAATGTTTGCTGAATACAGTCTTCTGCCTTAAAAACTTGTGCTTGGCAGGAGAAGTTTCAATCTTTGGTCAAAGTTTTTGTCTGTAAGTCTGGCTCCTTCAATAATAGTCAGCAAATCCATTTCAGATTGGGAGCCATTGTCTTGCATAAACAATGAGAGTTTTTGCTGTCTTTGGCTTACGATCAAGCCAGAGTGCTTCTTGAACAAAGAGTCCTGGAAGGAGAATGACAAACTGAGCTAAAATTAGTTGCTCACAGGGTTAGGCTCTAGAACCCCTAAAAATGTGAAACTGAGTCTGCAGCAACTTTGAGACTGCCTAGCCATTAAACAGATTTTTCTCAGGTTCAGTTTAACATCCTCCCATCTGCTCTTTTAAAAGGCAGATTTAAAAGAATCCTGCATGAGGAATACACATGCTCTACTTGATCATAGATGGTTTAACAGAAATATATCTTTTCCTGAAAATGTGGAGCAACTGTGGAAGCCATGCTCTATTAGACTGTACATAGAGATTTATTATAAAATTTGCAAGCTGCCCCAATGAATTTTTATTATGAGCTTCCTTATACAACCTGTAATTCTGTGTATTGGTGGTTAGGATATAGCAGCAGATAAATGAATCACTGGCAAAACTAGCACTCCACCTCTCTCAGTATTTATAGTGAATAATATAATGTTTTTCTGCTATTTGGTCCAGATGATTATGATCTGGACCATAGCTTGTACAGTAGCCTATTTTAAATTGCTGGCCTTAATGAACTATTATTTATTTATTAACTGAGTATTGCTATTTCTTGTATTGGATCCCAGAGAAGCTCTAAAATATTGTGAGTTGCAAAATAATTTTTATAGACATTTTAATGTAAAAGATGCTTTCTAAATGTAAAAAGCCCTAAAAGGTTATATTGGAATCTTCATAGAGTTAACCAGTTTCACAAGCACAATTGGATCCAAATTTTCTTTGCTAAGCAAAGTGGTTGCCAATTTTATGACCATTTCCCCCCCAAGTTGTTAAGTGAATCACTGCAGTTAAGTGAAGCCAGCTTTGCCACCACTGACTTTGCTTGTCAGAAGCTACATGAGGAAGCTGCATATGGCATTCACGTGACTCTAGGATGCTGCAGTCATGGTAAATACAGGCTAGTTGCCAAATGCCCAAATTTTTATCATGCAACAGTGAGGATGCTGCAATGGTTCTAAGTATGAGGACTAATTATAAGTCACTTTTTTCAGTGCTGTTGTAACTCCCAACAATCACTGAGTGAATGGTTGTATATTTAAAACTATCTGCATACAGAATTGGAGGAAAATATACAATCTATTAGAGAGTTTCAGTTTTGTTTTTAAAAGGGATCATCTTGCAGGGTTCCTCAAACATAGCTGGCTGGAGAATTCTGGGAGTTGAAGTCCACAAGTCTTAAAATTGCCATGTTTGAAGACCTCTGATCTAGAGATTGTTTCATTGAAGATAATTTATTAATAAAATCTGCATTCAAAAGTGGACAAGAACATTCTACAAAGATAGCTGTAAATTGCCGAAGAATAAACAATGCAGAAAGGATAGAATACAAAGCTACATCAGCACTCCATATAGTAGGATAGAGTAATAGATAGAATAATTAGCTACAAGATAGAGATGGATCAGCACATCCTTTTTATATCTTGTTGAATAGGTGGGTCACTAAAACTACATTCAGGCATTCTGGTGATTACAAGTGGTGTTAGTTAATGTTGCCCAAAAATGTGCTAGCATTGGAGCAGCCATGATCTCTGCTGCTCCAATGCTAGCACATCTTTGGGCAACATTAACTAACTTCATGTATCAGCTTAAAAAGTTGCCACAAAATATTTGCATCAGTGCTGGGTTGCTACATGACCGCTGCAGTATCAGTCTTTTGGGCACTGCCATCTTTTTTCTTGAATTTTTGGTCATTTTTGATCCTGTACACGTGCAGAAGTAAAATCACACTGGGGATGCATGCACATGTGTACATGTAGTACGCGCACGCTCGCGAGAATCCTCATGTTGCGCATGCAGTGCATCGGTAATGACAGGTAAGAGCAATCCGCCCTTGATTTGCATTACTAGCTAACATTCTCTGGAACAATTACAGAAGCTAAGTAGTGGTACAATTGTACATACCAAACTTGTGTGAACCAACTGAGAAGATCTTTAAACCAGCCATGTTGAAACCTTTTCAGTAAATGGCTGCTTTAAAGCACTAAGGAGGAAAGCTTAATAAGCTTAATAAATTTCAAAAATTCTGCAAAACAATTCTTACAACTGCATTTTATAACCCTGCTGGTTAGCCAGCTCTCTGTGATTTGTGAAATTAGTGCAGTTTAATTGTAGCTATTGATTATTGGAAGCCTAGCTGAACAGATTTGACAATAGTAGCTTTCACTATTCAAACCAACAATGCCCACACAGTATTTACGAGTTTATAGAGTCCTAAAGGGTATACAGATAGTGTCATATTTCCTTTGTTTAATCCTGTGTTAATGTGCAGGGAGTATATTGTCATATCCTATCTGGTCTTCTGGCATTTCTTGAGGATTCTCAATTTAAATGTTAATATGTTTGCCACCAGGAAAGGTGAGAGGACATAATTGAGTTGCATGTTGTTATCTATGGCTTGCATATGTTATTTATTTATTTATTTAGAAAATTTATTTGCTGCCCACTTTAGTGGCTCTGGGCCCTTGCAACTGGGTCAAAATACAGTAAGCCATCCTTAACATTCATTAAAAAAAATAAACTGCAAATTCTCCATAAAGATACTTAGGGATTTCTTTGTTTATAGGCTGAGACTCACAGTTTGGTATATTGGTTCCAATGCAGAGATGACCAAGGAAAAATTCAACAACTGCATTATTGAGGAATTTGGTAAGAGACTTAAAAAAAAAGATTCTTCTAAAAATTAAAGAAGAAATGTATAATTTTCCTCAAATTAAATGAAGAAATAAATTAAAGTACCTGTTTAGTTTTATTTTAAATTGCATGCAAATTAATCTCTTAATACATTTTATATTAACTGCATGCATGATTGTTTTGCCAAGTGTCATAGCAGGAATCAGGAATCAGGCAACTGGTTCTTTTGGATGAACACACAAGTAAGTAATGGAACTTTAATCTTTATTAGTTCAATCCTGACGGGGCTCAAGATTGATTAACCCTTCCATCCTTCCAAGATGGGTAAAATGAGGACCCAGATTGTTGGGGGTACCATGCTGACATTTGTAAACCACCCAGAGAGTGCAGTAAAACACTATGGAGCAGTATATAGCTGCTATATACTATATGGTATGTATGATATATACTACTGGTTCGCATGCCAAAAAGGGTGTGTGGGGGTGTGCTAGCATGCTTATATGTGCCAACACCTTTTCCCTGTCCCCCACTCATGTGCACCTCCGCACTGCCCCCCCTCGCATGCTCACAGGCCTTTCTGAAGCTTGGTAAGTAAAAAAATGTCCAAACAGGCAAACTGGAAGTTTGGGGAAACACACTTCCGGTTTCCCCAGTGTTAAGTCTGTATATAACCAATGTAAAATCTGTAAAAGAAAATGCCTTGTAAATACTGTTTAAACTATGAATAACCTTGGCCGCGTCTGATTGGCTAAGACGCACGGCCGTTTCTTTTAGGCGCGAGCCTTAAAGGTATAAAAAGGGCTGTTCTGACACTGACAGCTCAGATGCGTTCCTTGCTGAAGTCACTTTCGAGAGAGCTGAATAAACGGAACCATCTTGTACTCCTGTCTGAGTCTCATTCATTTCACTGGCGACGAGAGAACGAAGAATCCACGAGTCAAGCATGAATCACCTCCAGATCGGCCGGGCTCCCGACTACTTCGACCCCGAGAAGTCGTCTTGGGACGCCTACATGGCGAAATTTGAAATCTTCCTGGAAGCGGCAGGAATGGGAGAAGCTGAAGACGACAGGAAGCGGGCGATCTTCTTGAACTATTGCGGGACTGAGATTTTTGACCTCGTCCAAACGCTTACCGACCCGCTTCCAGCTAAATCCGTTCCGTGGGACGACCTCCAAGCAAGACTGGCAAACCACTTCAAGCCAACGAAGCCTGCCGTAGTCTACAGACATCAATTTTCCAGGATGACCCAGCGTGAGTCTGAGACAATCAATCAATTCGCCACGAGACTTCGCACGGTGCTGTCAAAGTGCAAATTTGACAGCCCAGAAGCTCGCCTCACAGACGCTCTGATCTTTGGGATGAAGAATGCGACCGTCCGGAACAAAATCCTAACAGAGGACGACCCAACGCTTCAGTCAGTCATCAAGCTGGCTCAAACAGCCGAAGTAGCTGACGCGGCCGCCAAAGAACTCAAGGAACACGAAAAGAAAGACACCGTCTCCAAAATCTCCGTTGCTGTTTCCCGCGCCGAAACCACAGATGACCTCAGCCCAGCTGCCACGGACGACGACACCTGTCTCCTGCTGCCTTCCGAGCAAGCCAGACAACCCAGATACCAACGCCCCTCCAACCCATGCCCCGGTTGCCGAGGAAATCACCCACGACAGCGTTGCCCCTTCAGAGACGCCGTTTGCCGCCGCTGCAATCGACGCGGGCACATCGCCGAGGCTTGCAGAGCGCCCCTTCCAGAGGAGTCCTTCTCTACACCCCGCCAACAACGTTTCAACAACCAGGCACAACAACCGCGAGACAACAAATTTTCCAGAGGCTTCAATCGCAGAAACGACTCTACCGCTAACCGTGACTACGCACGAGGTAAAGCACAAACTTACGTAAATTGCGCAACTGCTAAAGGAGGGAACAAGATTATCATCTCACTACTTTTAAATAACAAGCCTTGTAACCTAGAATTAGATACAGGCTCTAAGCATTCTATTATGCCTTGGGACAAATTCAAAATGTATATGCCAAATTTTCTTAAAACTGATTTTGTTAACTCAACTTTAATAATAAGGGATTTTCAAGGTAATGTCATACCTGTTTTGGGGAAAGTAGATGTGCCTGTGAAATTTAAAAATTGTGAATATTTTCTTCCTCTGATTGTGGTTGAGGGAGCCAAACACTCCCTCCTGGGGTTAACATGGATGTCTCCTTTGGGAATTGAAATACTGGGTCTTTGTCATGTAAATGCTGAACCTGATATTCCTAACTTTATCCAAGAATTTCCTGAGGTTTTCAGCCCTACTTTGGGCACCTATAATGGGGCCCCTATCTCCTTCTCTCTAGATCCCAAGGTACCCCCAGTCAGACTTAAGCCTCGCAGGGTGCCCCTACCACTATTGCCTAAACTAGATATCCAATTGGACAAATTGATTGCCCAGGGCATCTTAGTCCCTGTTGAACAAGCGCCATGGGAAACCCCCATTGTCACTCCAGTTAAACCTGATGGCTCCTTAAGGGTCTGTGCAGACTACAAAGCCACTATCAACAAGGCCCTTCAACACCATCCATACCCGATCCCAGTGGTCCAACAATTGCTTCATTCTTTGGGGGAAGGGAGAGTATTTTCGAAAATCGACCTGGCACAGGCATACCAACAGCTTCCGGTCGATGAGGCCACATCCCTGGCCCAGACCATAGTGACCCATAGGGGTGCTTTTAGGTGCACCCGCCTGCAATTTGGGGTCAGTACCGCCCCAGGTATTTTCCAAAGTTTCATGGAACGATTATTGGCAGGTATAAAAGGAACCTCCCCATATTTTGACGATATATTTATATCAGGAAAAAACCAAGCAGAATTAAACATGCGCATCAGAGAAGTATTGGCTAGACTGCAAGCTAAGGGGTTAAAAGTAAAACCAGACAAGTGTGTGTGGGGAGCAAGTAGCATAGAATTTCTGGGCTATAGAATAGACAGTGAGGGAATACACCCCACAGCAGACAAACTAGAGGCCATAACCAAAGCACCCGAGCCAAATAATAAGACAGAACTCCAAGCATTTCTGGGCCTCCTTAATTTTTATTCTGTCTTCCTTAAACAGAAGGCAACGGCAGCAGAACCACTACACCGACTGCTGCAGAAGGGAGTTCCCTGGACCAGGGGCACAATGGAGCGCGAAGCTTTTCATAAAATAAAACAGTTATTGACCTCTAAAAGCGTAGTGGTTCAATATAGCTCAACTTTGCCAATAAGGCTCACGTGCGATGCTTCGGCGTATGGGGTTGGTGGGGTATTAGCTCACATAATGCCAAACAATACAGAGGCCCCCATCGCCTTCTTTTCTAAAACATTGTCCATGGCAGAGAGAAACTACAGCCAATTAGACAAAGAGGCATTGGCCCTAGTCTCTAGCGTTAAGAAATTCCATTATTATCTCTGTGGGAGGAGTTTTGAACTAATAACAGATCACAAACCCCTGCTTGGTCTTCTAGCTGCCAATAAACCAACTCCTCCCTTCATGTCCCCCAGATTAATAAGATGGGCCCTTTTCCTGTCAGGATACCAATACCATCTAACACATAAGGGGGGAAAATCAATAAATCATGCTGACGGGTTAAGTAGATGCCCCATGCCCGAGTTAGTCTCAGATCCAACCCCCACAGAGGATGTCTTACTAATTGACCTTGAGGAAAACTGCCTGACCACTGCCAAAGAGGTGGCTGAGCACACCAAGAAGGATTTACTATTGTTAAAAGTAATCAATTGTATTCTAAAAGGATGGTTGGGAGACTCTGAGGAAACTGGGCTGTCAGAATTCAAATCTAAAAGGTTGGAATTATCCTACTTGAAGGGATGCGTGTTATGGGGTGACAGGGTGGTCATTCCCAATACCTTAAAACAGAAGGTACTAAGTATGTTGCATGCAGGCCACCCAGGCATTGTCAGAATGAAAGGGTTGGCCAGGGGCTATTTGTGGTGGCCAGGTTTAGATAGGGACATTGAGCAATGGGTAGCAAACTGTGACCCTTGCCAGGAGTCACGGCCCAATCCCCCGAAAACAACACCTCTGGAATGGGAAAGACCCACTGGGCCATGGTCCCGCATTCATATTGACTTCGCAGGGCCTATTGGAACCCAAAACTTTCTAATTGTGGTAGACGCGTTCTCCAGATGGGTGGAGATCATTGCTATGCAAAACATTACTACTTGTGCCACCATCAAGGCACTATACCATTTGTTTGCCACACATGGGTGCCCAGACATCCTAGTTTCAGATAACGGGCCACAATTGACTGCCAGACAATTTGAGTGTTTTTTGAGCAACTTGGGGGTCAGACACGCACTCACATCCCCTTACTCGCCATGGGTTAATGGCCTTGCAGAACGTTATGTACGTGTGGCCAAAGAAGCCTTGCGCAGGGCAGGCCCAGGGGAAATACAACACAAATTAGATCAGTTTTTATTAATGCAGCACATCACCCCAAATTCTATCACAAATAAAAGCCCAGCAGAGATTTTAATGGGTCGAAAAATAAGGTCCCCCCTGGACAGGTTGCACCCTCGATATTGTACTCAAAATGTAAATAATGAAACATGTATAACACCTGAAAGAAATATGTACTTAGGGCAACTTGTTTTTGCTAGAAATTTTGATGGGGGGTTGAGTTGGCTGAAAGGAAAAATATTGCAACAAACAGCCCCAAAGTCTTATGTGGTACAACTGGAAGATGGCCGCACATGGAGGCGGCACATCGATCATTTAAGGGGGCGCATAACATCAAATGAAGTGCCGGCCGCTAACGGAAATTCTTCCCCCCAAGCAGACATTAATTCGCAACTCGAACTTTTGGAATTACAAAAGGACTTACCACGGCCAGATGCCTCCTCCAGCGACGCCGAGCCTTCCTCCTCTTCTGGGCACGGTGCACCATCAGCATACTTATCTCCGCAGGCCAGAGCCCCAACTTGGGCCCAGCCGCGGACAGGAGACAACGACGAGCCAACCTCCACCATAGACATACCAGCCGGTAATGATCTGCGCAGGTCTGAGCGCACGTCACGCCGGCCCAATCGATTGGAGGACTACGTCACTTGGCTCACTGAGTGACAGTTGTCTCAACTAATGAGGGAGGGGTGTTAAGTCTGTATATAACCAATGTAAAATCTGTAAAAGAAAATGCCTTGTAAATACTGTTTAAACTATGAATAACCTTGGCCGCGTCTGATTGGCTAAGACGCACGGCCGTTTCTTTTAGGCGCGAGCCTTAAAGGTATAAAAAGGGCTGTTCTGAGACTGACAGCTCAGATGCGTTCCTTGCTGAAGTCACTTTCGAGAGAGCTGAATAAACGGAACCATCTTGTACTCCTGTCTGAGTCTCATTCATTTCACCCAGTGTGCTGTTTTTTGCACTTCAGGGATTCGGAAAGCTTCCCTGTACCCTCCATAATCCAAAAAACAGCACAGTTGCAAACTGGAAGTGAGTTTTTCTCAATCTCTGGTTTGTCCGTTGGGTGATTTTTTTTTGCCTCTGGACAGGGCTTCAGAGAAGCTTCCCTGAAGCATCTGGAGGATGAAACGGCCTTTCTCAAGGCTGGAAATCAGGTGGCCAGCACGTGTGTGCACACTAGAGCTGAAGTTTAAGTTTTATTAGATTTGTATGCCGCCCTTCTCCGAAGACTTGGGGCGGCTCACAACAACAGCAATACAATATACAAAGTACAAATCCAATATAAGTTAAAAGCAATTTAAAATCCATAAATATTAAACAATGATCATTACTACACAATCACACCATTCTCATATATTACAGTCAGAAAAAGGTGGTGCTGGGGGGACAAGATAGTTATTCCCCCCATGCCTGGCGATATAGATAGGTCTTCAACATCTTGCGGAAGGCGCGAAGAGTAGGGGCAATTCAAATTGATTCCAGAGGGCTGGGGAACGCTCTTCCCCTGGGTTTCGCCAAACGGCATTGTTTAGTCGACGGGACCCGGAGAAGGCCAACTCTATGGGATCTGATTGGCCGCTGGGATTTGTGCGCCAGACGGCGGTCCTGGAGGTATTATGGTCCGATGCCATGTAGGGCTTTATAGGTCATTACCAGCACTTTGAATTGTGACCGGAAACTGATCGGCAACCAGTGCAGGCCGCAGAGTGTTGGCGAAACATGGGCAGATCTTGGAAGCCCCACGATAGCTCTCGGGGCCGCATTCTGCATGATCTGAAATTTCTGAACATTTTCAAAGGAAGCCCCATGTAGAGAGTGTTGCAGTAGTTGAACCTCAAGGTGACGAGGGCATGAGTGACTGTGAGCAGTGACTCCCGGTCCAAATAGGGCCGCAACTGGTGCACCAGGTGGACCTGGGCAAACGCCCTCCTCGCCACAGCTAAAATATGGTGCTCTAATGTTAGCTGTGGATCGAGGAGGACACCCAAGTTGCGGACCCTCTGTGAGGGGTCAATAATCCCCCCCCCGGTAATGGACGGACAGATGGAATTGTCCTTGGGAGGCAAGACTCACAACCACTCCGGCTTGTCATGAAACATGGCAAAGTCTCATGTACTCACACATGCCATAGGTTCGCCATCACAGGTATGGAGCACCTTTGGTATAGGAGCATGTTATGTCCTTTT
The DNA here is from genome assembly GCF_031021105.1 of Erythrolamprus reginae. Taxonomy (NCBI): domain Eukaryota; kingdom Metazoa; phylum Chordata; class Lepidosauria; order Squamata; family Dipsadidae; genus Erythrolamprus; species Erythrolamprus reginae. Next base: position 22,077,084 of record NC_091960.1, on the reverse strand, counting down.
ACGGCAACTAATTTTAGGTCAGCTTTTAGGGCAGCTCATTCACCTTTGGTCCCTACCTGTCACTCAGCTCTCACGTATGGCTCCTAGTAGCTGCAGCATGTGGAGCAGCCACATCCTGGGCAGCAGCTCTGACAGGTTGGCCAAACCAGATTGAGAGTAGCCATTGGGTCATTGACCTTTGGTGAGATAGATACTTGTCTATCCCGAGCATGTCAAAACAGATTCTGGTGGACTGAGCAGATGAAATATACTAGGATAGGACAACAATCATGAAGGCAGTATCTGCACGTTTTGTGGTACGGTAAGAGCACAACAAGACACGAAAGATGTCCTGGTTAACCACTGCGCCCAGCTCATCGCCAACTATCTTGATTCCTGTTCTGCTATTGGAGCAAGATGAAATCTGGGAAGAGAGAGTGAGGTTGACTATGGGCACTTCTCCCTCTCTTTATCCAATTCAAGCATAAATCTTGGCATCCCCCCAATTCCTGTGATCACCTGAGGATTCGTCGTGGACAGCCCACAACCTGCTAGATGTCAAGGTCTTCTTCGAACATGATGGATGAACACCAACTGCTATATACCTATTGCATATTTCTATTGCTATTAGCTCAAGCAAACTGATTGAAAAGCATAACATAAAGGATGTAGATAGGAAAAAATGATATATAATGGATGTATACTGATGCGGAAATGTTGCAAAGAGGAAAACTGTCAAAAACTTTAAAAAACTGTCTAATAATTTTTTATTTTTTTTTAAAGAAAAGGAAATCATAATTTAAAAAGAATACATACCAAACAAGATAATACTCAAATATTTTACAAGTTGTTGGGAACTTCTGAAAATAGCAGAAATGACCCATTATCAGCTATATGCAATGCTAGGTTCCATTGCAGACGTTCCTCATTAATAATGACAACCTTGCAGTTTTTATCTAAACCTGAGGCCAAGACCTCATGAACTGGCTATGGTCAGGAAACTTGCCTGGCTGATGTGTGACTCTTAAATGGGAATTGGTGGTGGTGGTGGTGATGAGAAGTCTGAGATTTTCACAGCAAGAGAAGCTTTGAGGCTATGTGGAAGTTTCCTCTATATATTTTTTTTAGCAATCAAGAGTGAAAAACAAGCAGGCTAGCTCAGCAGGAGTTCTGAACTTTTAGAATTTCCTTAATATAAAATTAAGATACATCGCTAACTCCTCTCAATAACAATGATCTTCCCATGTTACAATCATATTTTCCCCTAAATTTGAATTATGTGTGATAACATCCCTTATTAAAGACTTTTACTGTGTGGCAACCTGCTGATACATCACAATGTTTGGCAAGAAAACAATCTACACTCCTGAGTTCTGAAGGTCTCCATTTTTTAAAAAAAAGGTTTTTCTAAATTTCCCCCCACAATTAAATCAGTTTATATATCAATAAACACATTCCTTTAATTGTATCAATAACAGTATACATACATTGTAAATCAATTCATCATTAATCAGTATTTTGCTTTACACCATATTTCAAGTCTTATTCATGTTTAACAAACTAATGTTTTCTTCCAAACTTCTAAACAATTTGGACCATTATACTTACTGTCCACCTCACCTTATTCCTAAGGGGGATGCCTAAGTGCACCAGCTTATATATGCTTGACAAAATAAAATAAATAAATAAATAAATAAAATAAGTCTTATCTTTTCATCTTTCAGATGACTTCTAAACCTATATGTGTTTGTGTGTATTTATATAAATCTATGTGTGTATATATAATTGCATAAATTTCATCCTTTAAAAGTAAACATTTCATCTTCCTTTTAAGATTTCTGGAAGTATTTTTCTTTTTCATTTTTCTAATTGTTCTTAACTTACCCAACTTTAAAGTGGTCAGGACTCACCACCTATTGGCTGAAGCAGAATAGAGAACAACAAAGATAATCTTGTTGGTCTATATTGTTATGCTGTCTTATAGACTGGAAGGGAAGAAACTAAACCAATGTGTCCCAATAATAGCTGTTTGCTACATTGAAATGATCCTTTTTAGAAATAAATTTAAGCACATTAAGTTGTATTTAAATTTATTAAATGCAATTATTGCATTATACCTACAACCCTAGAATTTGATGGTGATTTCTTTAAGTTCTCACAAAATCAGCCAGGTGCTGACACCTGGTGTAAACCTCTTTGTAATTGCTTTATCTTTTAAATCCTTTAAATCCTGTAAAGTTGTTTTGGGTGAAAGCAGTTTTGGAGATAAAATTGCAAGTACTCACCAAGATAAATAGGGAAGTGGTCCATATTTCAGGTTTACAGAATTATTTCTATCTTCTGCCAAGCTATTCCCCTGTAAAGCATTTTCTATAAACTTTTTGCCTGTGTTCATTTTCCATGGCCCAGTTTGATCACAGTTAAAATCAAATAAGGGTTTGTTTGTTTTTTGTTAGTTTAGCTTCTTGCAATCTTTGACTATTTTGAAGCATCAACCCATTGTGCCTGATTTTTTTTTTTAGTTCAGAAATACTTTGAAGAGAAAAATCCATGTTGAAATATGCCTGGATGTTTAATAACTAAAGACCAAAATGTAGAAGTCTGCATAGTAGAAGTGAATAGAAATACTCACCTGCAAAAACCTGAAGGAAATTTGTTTCCAGGTTTAGCTTGAGAGGTGCAAATTAGGTTAAGTGACATTAAAATGCAAACTAAACTCATTTCTCACCCATGCCTAGTTAAATATAAATTCTTGGGTGGATGGTGATGAGCATGTGAAGAGACAGACAGGACCTTTTCCAATGCTGCAAATGTGATACTCTGCTTTTCTGACCTATTGAAGTGTTCCATTTGACACTTCAAGTATTCCATTTGAAGATTTCCTTTTCTACAGTGTCTGTTGTGATTCCAGCTGTGACAAATTTGATAGCCATGAAAACCAACAGCCTGTGTGAAAAGCAACAATTATGTCTTGAAGCATACTGCTTATTTTAAGAAATTAGAGGCATTTAAATACATTGAGAGACAGTCTTTGAATAAATGACAATGTTTCCTCATCAATTAAAACACCTCCTCCCTCCTTCCCCCTTGTAATAGGAAAATGGTGATTGTGAATGTTTGCATTTTTGCTCACTTGTTTTAGGAAAACTGCTGCTGTAGCTAATCAAAATGGCCCCATTTCCAAAATGAATCTAAAGCAGAAGTTATTTTCTGCCTTGACCAGGAAGAATTGGCAAGATTCCCAAACTAAGTTTCAGGACATGCCTTTTGATTATAATGTTTAAGATAGCTTGGGCAGGCACTATTAATTTCTTACAATGTTCAAATATAGGAGGAGACTGATCACCAGTAGGTTCAAATGACAAACTATGTCTTCATACAAGAGTAATTCAATTTTCGAAAGACAGATATATTGAAAAGAAAGTATGTTGCAATTTTCTCTCACAAGTATCTGATCTATCAGCCTTTACAAATCAAGCTCAGTTGGCATAATTCCAGCGGTGGGCTACGAACCGGAATGCTAAATTGCGCTTGCCCCCACAGTTCATAAGTTCTTGTGGGACCAGCATGATTTTGCTGCTGCACCTGTGGAGGAAGCAAAATCGCACATGGAGCCACAGGTGCACCCTCATTTCAGCATGCATGGAAGCAAAAAAACCTCACCGAAACATAGGCGCTTCTGCGGTTCCATGCGCAATTATGCTTCCTGCACAGGTGCAGCAGCAAAATCGCGCTGGTCCTGCAAGAACTTATGACCCGCGGCGGTGAGCTCAATTTAGCATTCCGGCTGTTAGCCCACTGCTGCATAATTCTAACATTTTTACATTTTCAGTTTTTTTATATTTTGTTCAATCTTTGAGCTTTCCCAAGAGATAAGGGATCTCTCAAAACATTAAAACAATAAATTAATAGTGAGAAATTCTGCAAAGGAGAAGGAAACACCACAAATATCAAGACAATATTCCAAAATCAATACAGGATTACAAATTGCCCTGTATTAGAATTGGTGATTCTCCCTTCCACCCATAATTCTAGGGATTGTTGTTGTTGTTGTTGGAAGGGATCTTGTAGATCATCTAATCCAACTCTTCCCAAGCAGGAGTCCTTAAAGCATTTCTGACAAATGGCAGTTCAATCTCCCTTTGAAAGTCTCAAGTATTGGAACTTTTACAACCTCCTCAGGCAAGCTGTTCCACTGGTTAATCGCTGTCACTATCAGGAAGTTCCTCCTTATTTCCAGGTTGAATTTCCCCTTGGTCAGCCTCCATTCATTATTCCTTGTCTGGGAGTTGAAGTGCACAACTCTTAAAGTTGCCAAGTTTGGGGACTCCTGAACTGAGTCTAGGGCTCCAAGTACAGTGATCCCTCGATTATCGCGAGGGTTCCGTTCCAAGAACCCTCGCGATAATCGATTTTTCGCGATGTAGGGTTGCGGAAGTAAAAACACCATCTGCGCATGCGCACCCTTTTTTCATGGCCGTGCATGCGCAGATGGTGGAGTTTGCGTGGGCGGCGGGGAAGACCCAGGGAAGGTTCCTTCGGCCGCCCAGCAGCTGATCTGCTCGGCAGCGCAGCAGCAGCAAGCAGACGAAGATCGGGGTTTCCCCTTTGCGTGGGCGGCGGGGAAACCCCGATCTTTGTCTGCTCGCTGCTGCTGCGGCCGCCCAGCAGCTGATCTGCTCGGCAGCGCAGCAGCAGTGAGCAGACGAAGATCGGGGTTTCCCCGCCGCCCACGCAAAGGGGAAACCCCGATTCGGGTCCTCGCTGCGCTGCCGAGCAGATCAGCTGCTGGGCGGCCGAAGGAACCTTCCCTGGGTCTTCCTCGCTGATGCCCCCGCTCGCCCGCCCGCCCTCCGCCCGCCGCCCGCCAGCAAGAGGGGGAGAGATAGAGAAAGAGAGAGAAGGAAAGAAAGAGATGAGAGAGGGAGGAAGAGAGTGTGAGAGAGGAAGAAGCAAGATAGAGAAAGAGAGAGAGAAAGAAAGATGAGAAAGGAAGGAAGAGAGTGACGTCATCGGGTGGGAAAAATCGCGATATAGCGTTTCGCGAAGAACGAGATCGCGAAAATCGAGGGATCACTGTATTTGATTTCAAGGACCCCAAGTATTTGAAGGGTCTTAGTTCCTGGGTTTTCTGAAATATATGCAGTGTTGGTCATAGTTACTGACAAAATATGGGAATTGTAATCCAAACTATTTTAAAGAGGAAGGAAGATAAACTTAATTGAAATGTTTGCATCAAAGACTTAGGCAAACATTTTTTATGCCCTGGGGAAAAAAGATAATATTTTGAAGCATCTCAGGCAGATGCCTTTCTGGTTTACTCAGAAATAAGTATTGGGTGAAGATACAATACATTCTGATGTGCAAAATTCTAATGTTAGACATATGGTGGCTATAGTCTTCCTATAGAGTTGATTTCTGGTTTGGTCTACCAAATGAGCTGACACTATCTAAAAAGTACAGTGGAACCCCGACATAAGAGCTGCTCGACTTAAGAGCTACTCGAGATAAGAGCTGGGAGAGGAGAGACATTTTTTTATTTTATTTTATTTATTACTTGGATTTGTATGCCGCCCCTCTCCGCGATACGAGCCGAGAAGAGCCGGGCTGGCTTACTTTCCTTCCTTCCCGCGCTGATGCAGAGCCACTCGAACAAAGCGTCACGCCCCTCTGATGCTTTCGGCGGCTTCTGAAGCGACGCTGGGCTCTTTTGCCGCCAAAAGCGTCAGGGGGGACGTGACGCTTTGTTCGAGTGGCTCTGCATCAGCGCGGGAAGGAAGGAAAGTAAGCCAGCCCGGCTCTTCTCGGCTCGTATCCCGGCACTTGGTGAGTGGAGAGGCGGTCGCCTCCCCTGCCGCCCCACTCTGGGGGTCCTTGGCTTCTGCTGGGGGTGGGGGGATCCGAACACTGTTTTGAATTTCACATTCCGAGTGGCCCAAACGCCAAAGGCGAACTTCCGCACCTCAGGAGTTAGCTCGCAAATGGCGCGGCTGTTTTAAAACATCGCTGCCGGCCTGGGGGGGGAGAGGGAAAGGGGGGAGAGGGGGGAGAGAAAGAGAGAGGGAGAGAGAGAGAAAGAGAGAGGGAAAGGGGGGGAGAGGGGGGAGAGAAAGAGAGAGGGATAGAAAGAGAGAGAGAGTGAGAGATGCTCAGTGAGCCTTTCTTTGAAGTTGCCTTTCTTTCTTTCTTTCTTTCTTTCTTTCTTTCTTTCTTTCTCTCTCTCTTTCTTTTTCTCTCTTGCTCTCTTGCTCTTTCATTCTTTTTTCTTTCTCTTTCTTTCTTTCTTTCTTTCTCTTTCTTTCTTTCTTTCTCTTTCTTTCTTTCTTTCTCTTGCTTTCTTTCTTTCTCTTGCTTTCTCTCCTTCCTTCCCTCCTTCCATTTCTTTCATTCTCCCTCTCTATTTTTATTTCTCTTTCATTTTCTTTCTTTCTCTCTTGCTTCCTTTCTTTCTTGCTCTTTTTCTTTCTCTCTTTTACCTTTCCTTCCTCTATTTCTTGCTTTCCTTTTCCTTCCTCCCTTCTTTCCTCCCTCTACAGGATTGGGTGGCAGTGAAGTTACTCTCCCCTTTCATAAGTTTCCTTGCTTCCTTCCTCTGTTCCTGTCCCTTCACCCTTTCTTTCTTCCTTTCTTTCTTCCTTCCTTTCTTTCTTTCCTTCCTTCCTTTCCTCCCTCCATTTCTTGCTTTCCTTTTCCTTCCTCCCTTCTTTCCTCCCTCTACAGGATTGGGTGGCAGTGAAGTTGAATAAATAACTACAGTTTAATGAATAAAAATAAAAGTTTGCCATGTTGATTGTTTTGGGTAAAAAGAGGAAGGGAAGGAAAGCTCTCAGCTTATCATCTTATTAATAAGTAAAGTTACATTTATTCTTGCAATGTCTTTTTGCATAATTTAGACTAACTTTGTGAGTTTTTTGAGGGCTGGAACTGTTGTATCCTGAAATGGCTACCTTGTAACTCTGTAAATAGTTTGTTCCTCTTTCAGCGCTGTCTGAGCCCAAGCAGGAAGTCGCTCCTGATTGGCTCAGACGCGGCCGGCTCTAGCTTTGGCGGGAACCGCAAAAGTATAAAAGGAGCGGTTTCTCCAGGCAGAGTCAGTCGGTACTCGCTGAATTGTCACTTTGCCTTGCTGAGCTGTCACTTGTTCTCTGAGCTGAATAAAAGTACCGATTGCTCAAAACCCTGTCTCTGGGTCTACTTCACTGGCGACGAACGGACGGAAGAAACTTCGCGTGCAACATGGACAAAATCCAGATCGGCCAGGCTCCGGAACTCTTCGATCCCGAGAAATCGACATGGGACGAGTACATGGCCACCTTCGAGATATTCCTCGAGGCGGCGGGAATGCAGGACGCCGAAGCCGATCGCAGACGGGCTATTTTCCTTAACTACTGCGGCGCAGAAATCCGCAGACTAGCCCAAACTCTCACCGAACCAGAACAAGCAAGAGCCATAGCGTGGGACGTCCTACAACAAAAACTGGCGAGCCACTTCAAGCCGACCAAACCAGCCATGGTTTTTCGGCATCAATTCCACATGATGGTTCAGAGGGAAACCGAGTCGATCAGCCAGTTTACAACGCGGCTGCGAACGGTACTTGCTCAATGCAAGTTTAAAGACCCGGAAGCTCGCCTCACCGACGCCCTGGTTTTCGGCATGAAAAGCAACACGGTGAGAAATAAACTCCTCATCGAAGAAGAGCCAACTCTACAAACCGTAATTAAACTGGCGCAAACCGCAGAAGCAGCCGACGCGGCGGCAAGAGAATTGAAAGAGCACGGAAGGCGAGAAATCATTGCGAAAATCGACTCCGCGTCTCCCAGCGCCGTGGAAACAGACAACCCCAGCCAACAAAGTTCCAGCGGAGACAACTGCCTCCTGGTGCAAGACCAGCCGAGACACCTGAGAGCTACTCACCCAGCCCCCTGCGCAGGCTGCCGGGGAAATCACCAGCGCCATCGATGCCCCTTCCGAGACGCTACATGCCGCCGTTGCAACCGGAGAGGCCACATCGCCATCGCATGCAGAGCAACAGCGCCAGAGGACACATTTGCCACACCGCAATACCAGCGACCTCCAAACCAGACCCCCCAATCGCGAGAAAGGAGACCATTCCGCAACGCGGGTCAAAGGAACTACTCAACCGCTAACCGCGACTACTATAGAGGTAACTCTCAATTTTCCGTGAATAACACGGCAACCAAAAAAGGGGCTAAAATTGTTATATCACTGTTACTCAATAACCAACCTTGCTCAATGGAGCTGGATACGGGCTCTAGATATACCATCATGCCCTGGGAAAAATTCAAACTGTATATGCCTAATGTGTCTAAGGCTGACCTAAATCAAACCTCTGTGGTGATTAGAGACTTTCAGGGGGGAGTAATCTCGGTCTTGGGAACAGCAAATGTACCTATCGCATTCAAGAATGTTAAATGTACCCTTCCCATGCTTATTGTAACAGGGGCCAAGCATTCTCTTCTGGGTTTAGCATGGATGGAACCACTGGGGATCGAGATTTCGGGTGTGTGTAATGTAAACTGTTATGATATGCCTAACTTTGTAAAAGAGTTCCCCGAAGTGTTCAGCCCCACATTGGGATTGTATAAGGGCCCCCCTATATCTTTCTCTATTGACCCCAAGGTCCCACCGATCAGACTAAAACCTCGCAGGGTCCCCCTGCCGCTCCTCCCTAAACTAGACATACAGCTGGACAAACTCATTAGCCAAGGTATTTTGGTCCCTGTGGAGCAGGGGCCATGGGAAACTCCCATAGTTACCCCTTTGAAGCCAGATGGCTCCTTAAGAGTTTGCGCTGATTACAAATCGACCCTAAACAAGGCACTCCAACACCACCCCTACCCCATCCCGGTTGTGCAACAACTGCTACACTCCCTGGGGGAGGGGAAAAGGTTCGCAAAGATCGACCTGGCGCAAGCTTACCAGCAACTTCCGGTCGATGAACAAACAGCAAACGCTCAAACAATTGTAACGCACAGGGGGGCTTTCAAATGCACGAGGTTACAGTTTGGGGTAAGCATAGCCCCAGGAATATTCCAGAGCATTATGGAACGCCTATTGTCAGGGGTAAATGGGGCCATTCCATACTTTGATGACATCTTAATTGCAGGGGAAAACCAGGAACAAGTAAACAAAAGAATAAGGGAAGTACTTAAGAGGTTACAGGACAAAGGTTTAAGAATCAAGCCTGATAAATGTGTCTGGGGAACCAACAGTATAGAATTCCTAGGATATAAAATAGATAAGGAAGGTATCCACCCCACAACAGAGAAGCTGAGAGCAATTAGAGAAGCCCCAGAGCCACGAGATAAGAATGAGTTGCAGGCACTTTTGGGCCTCCTTAATTTTTATTCCGTTTTTTTAAAGCAGAAGGCAACAGTAGCAGAGCCTCTCCATCGTTTACTCCAGAAGGAAGCCCGCTGGACATGGGGGAAAACTGAACGTGAAGCTTTTTCTCAAATAAAAAATTTATTAACCTCTAAAAGTGTAGTAGTCCAATATAGTGCTTCACTACCCATTAGGCTCACGTGCGACGCCTCGCCGTACGGCATAGGAGGAGTCCTAGCTCACGTTCTACCTAATAAGACAGAGGCCCCAATAGCATTTTTTTCTAGAACCATGACCAGCACAGAAAGGAATTATAGCCAGTTAGACAAGGAGGCTCTAGCATTAGTGGCAGGGGTAAAGAAGTTTCACAATTACATTTTTGGAAGAAGCTTTGAGCTAGTCACTGACCACAAACCCTTACTAGGCCTGCTAGCCCCCAACAAGCCCACTCCACCTTTCATGTCTCCAAGACTAATCAGATGGGCTCTTTTCCTCTCAGGGTATCAGTATGAGCTCACCCACAAGGGGGGGAAGGAAATCAATCATGCAGACGGCCTAAGCAGATGCCCCATAGCAGACTTAGTGGAAGACCCTGTTCCTTCCACAGATGTGTTAATGATAGAGCTCGAGGAAAACCCACTAACCACAGCAAAAGAGGTAGCTGCACACACGCAGCAAGATCAAATCCTTAAACAAGTGGTGAACTGTGTTCTAAAGGGATGGCAAAATGATGTTGTGAAACCTGAATTGTGTGATTTTAAAAACAAAAGACTTGAATTATCGTATGTAAAAGGTTGTTTACTGTGGGGGGATAGAGTGATCATTCCCAAAAGCCTAAGGGGAAAGGTACTCAAAATGTTACATGTGGGTCATCCTGGGATTGTCAGGATGAAGAGCCTGGCAAGGGGGCATTTATGGTGGCCAGGGCTGGATGCTGATATTGAAAGTTGGGTTTCAAAGTGTGATCCGTGCCAAGAGTCACGGCCCAGTCCCCCCAAAACAACTCCGGCTGAGTGGGAACAGCCTGCTGGTCCTTGGTCTAGAATCCACATTGATTTTGCTGGCCCAGTGGGGTCTCAGTATTTTTTAATAGTGGTTGATGCCTTCTCCAAATGGTTGGAAATAATAGCAATGAACAACATAACCACAAGCGCCACTATCAAGGTATTAAGCAGACTTTTTGCATCCCATGGTTGCCCAGATCTCTTAGTGTCTGACAATGGGCCACAGCTAACAGCCAGGCAATTCGAATTGTTCCTAGATGGCCTAGGGGTCAGGCATGCCCTCATCTCGCCTTATTCGCCCTGGGCTAACGGATTGGCAGAACGTTACGTACGGGTGGCAAAGGAGGCATTGCGCAGGTCAGGCCCTGGGGATGTGCAACAGAACTTGGACCAATTCTTACTCACCCAACACATTACCCCTAACTCGCACACACATGTAAGCCCTGCAGAGTTATTGATGGGAAGGAAGTTGAGGTCACCACTAGACAGGTTAAACCCAAGGTTCTGTATTAATAATAACCAAATGTGTATAAAACCTGAAAGAGAAATGTATCTGGGACAAAATGTATATGTAAAAAGTTTTGATGGAAATGTAAACTGGATGAAGGGAATTATTGTTAAGCAAAATGCACCTAAGACATATGTTGTTAAACTAGAGGATGGTCGTTTGTGGAAACGACACATAGACCACATTCGGAAGCGAACAGAAAATCAATTGCCACAAACCGCTGACATGGACTCTCCCCCTTCAACAGACTTTAGCACATTGCCCGAAATAAGAGACACACAAAGAGACTTATCGGGCCAGGGGGAACCATCCAGCGACGCCGAGCCATCCTCGTCCTCCGAAGCCTTCGTTGGGCCCGCCAGGCCAAGTCCGCCGCGCCGGGAGAACAGCGGCGAGCCATCCTCCACAGTCGATGGCGAAGGAGAAATTGAACTGCGCAGGTCAGCGCGAGCTCCTCGGAGGCCCCACCGATTGGACGACTTTGTCACATGGCTTTCTTGATGGATGTGTCCAACTATGAGGGGAGGGGTGTTGTATCCTGAAATGGCTACCTTGTAACTCTGTAAATAGTTTGTTCCTCTTTCAGCGCTGTCTGAGCCCAAGCAGGAAGTCGCTCCTGATTGGCTCAGACGCGGCCGGCTCTAGCTTTGGCGGGAACCGCAAAAGTATAAAAGGAGCGGTTTCTCCAGGCAGAGTCAGTCGGTACTCGCTGAATTGTCACTTTGCCTTGCTGAGCTGTCACTTGTTCTCTGAGCTGAATAAAAGTACCGATTGCTCAAAACCCTGTCTCTGGGTCTACTTCAGGAACCAATTAAAATTATTTACATTAATTCCTATGGGGAAAAGTCGTTCGAGATAAGAGCTGCTCGACTTAAGAGCGCAGGTCCGGAACGAATTAAACTCGTATCTCGAGGTACCACTGTATAAGCTAAAGAGTGAGATAAATTTATAAGGAGTCCAGAACATATCATGCTTTCCAACTGAGTTTATGGTTTATTTTTTCTAAACAAGAAATCTATGTTTGTCATTCTGCATACAAAGACACACACACACACAAACCACACACACAAAAATTCCAGGTTTGGATAAGCTTTTAATTCCTAGTTAAGGTGTCTTGTCTCACCAATGGGAGTTTTAAGTGGTTTTATTCATTGTGAACTAAGATATGGTATAATTAAGTTATGGAATGCATTAATACATTATATATTGCTAAATATTAACTTTAATCAGTACATGGGACTTCCATGGTTACTAACATTATGATTTTAAGTATCAGATGCCATGAAAGGACTGCAGTAAAGTTATGTTAGATAAGTTTTGTAAAGATAAACCAAAGAATTGAGGCCTTTGAAATATGGTGCTGGAGAAAACTCCTGCAAGTCAAACTAGTCAGTCCTGGAGGAGATCAACCCTGACTGCTCTTTAGAAGGCCAAATCCTGAAGATGAAACTCAAATACTTTGGCCATCTAATGAGAAAGAATGACTCACTGGAGAAGAACCTAATGGTGGGGAAGATGGAGGGTAAAATAAGAGAATGAGGGGGCTGGATGGAGTTATTGAAGTAATCAGTGTGAGCTTAAATGGACTCCAGAGGATGGTAGAGGACAGAAAGGCCTGGAGGAACATTGTCCATGGGGTTGCAATGGATTGGACTTTGCAACTAGCAACAACAAAATATATATTTGCACCAGTTTTGTAAACTTCATAGAATCTTATGAGCAATGATAACTGCAGATCATTGTTTGATGAGAGCTGAATTTATTCATAAACAGGAGGGGAAAGATTTGAATTTTTAAAACAAAAATAAATATGAGGCAAAGTACTACTGACAGATTGCCATCCCCTCTGAATTGCTTCTTTTGGAAGCAAACTACAGGACTAGAGAGCCTTGTTAACCTAGAAATGTCATTGAAGAGATTTACTGCAGTCTCATGTACAGAAGGTCAATTTTGATCATGATCAGCTTGGAAGAACTTCTGCATCATTCACATGCTTTGTTACACTGGAATTCAGACAGATTTAACACCAGGTAATGTTTATCTAAACTCAAAGATTAAACATTAAAATAGTGACATCTGAAACAGCTACTTTAATTACTCCTGGTAAAGATGTATTCACTGCAGCTAGTAATTATAAGTCTGGGGATTTCTACACATGAATGAAGGATGCCAACAGGGGAAACTTTATCCTGAAGCACTAACATTTTTTTTTAAAGCAACACACACACAAAACCCCTTCTTACTGTGTGTGTTGTATCTGTAATTTAATACCACTCTATAAGCCTTAGTTAGACCACACCTAGAGTACTGCATCCACTTTTGGTCACCACCAAAAAGACATTGAAACGCTAGAGAAAATACAGAGGAGAGCTACCATGATGATTAAGGGTCTGGAGACTGCAACATACAAAGAGCAGTTGCAGAAACTAGGCATGGCCAGTCTGGCAAAGGGAAGGACCAGGGGAGACATGATAGCAATGTTCCAATACTTGAGGGATTCCCACACAGAGGAGGGGGTCAGGCTGTTTTCCAAGGCATCAGAAGGCCAGACAAGGAATAATGGATGGAAGCTGACCCAGGAGAGATTCAACCTGGAAATAAGGAGAAACTGCCCGACAGTGAGAGCGATCAATCAGTGGAACAGTTTGCCTGGGGAGGTTGTGACAGCTCCAACACTTGAGACTTTCAAAGGGAGATTTGTCTAAAATGGTGAAGGGACTCCTGCTTAAGTAGGGGAGCAGTTGGATTAGATGACCTACAAGATCCCTTCCAACTCTAGTAGTAATCTAATTTAATCTAAGTCTAAAATCTAAGTCTGTAAAATGTGAGCACTAAGCAGTTGTCTTTGATCAAACACATTGAATCATGGAATTATAGAACATCAGGGATTATCTGGTTCAATGTAGTATGCTGGACAGTCATCGGATCCATGAGAAGTGGAGCTCGGAGAAAACGTTTAGAAATTAGGAATTGCTGCCTCAATAAATAGACAGTTCTTTATATTTAAACAAGATCTGGGTTGCTGCAATTATTTTTAGTTCTGGTTTTTATGGCCATGGAAAATATTTTTCAAGCACCTTCTATATAGCCTTCCTTTTTGTACTGTAGCATGTCAATATATCTGAATGTGGTGGTGCATTTTTCTCCTTTTTTGGTGGGGGTGGTGCAATTTGATACCTATCATTCAGTGAAGGGCTGCAAAACTTTTTACTACCACACTGTGGGCGTGGTTTATTGTGTGGGTGTAGCTTGATGGTCATGTGACCAGGTGGGAATGGCTTGAGAATCATGTGGCTGAGGGTGGCTTAAAGGTCATGTGACTGGGTGGGAGTGGCTTACTGACCAAGATAAGTTTTCAAATAGGTGTTTGGACTCTTTTTCAGTTAATTAAGTCACATTATTTGAATAGCTACAAAAAGGACAAATGATAGACAGCATTATTTGTTGAGGAGCACAGTAACATTAAGGTTTTGTAACCTTAACAGATGAGGCAAATAGCTTAATTTACTTTAATTGCTATAAAAGTTCAGTTTTAGATGATTAAAATGATTAAAGCATTTATGGGTAAAAACATACTATTTAATTATTTCCTATTTTAAAAGGAATTAAGGATCCTACTAGAGAAGGAAGGACAATAAAAAACCCAGCAATAAAACCCAATTAATCAATCATTCAATCTATATTTCACATTATAACAGCTGCAGAATTAAAAGACTACGTTCACTCCATGGGACCACAGTGCAAGGACATAATTAATGCTAAAAGTTACCCAACTATGTATTAACTGACATGGTGATAACTTTTGTATATCTCATTTTTTTTCTATGGTGGTAATTTTTATATATCTCATTTCACTTTTCTTCTTTATAATATAACTGCTATTCTAATAGTAAAAGTTTCACGTTACATTCTTGATTAAATTATCTTTCCATTGATATATAATTTTACGGTACTACTCCAAAAATGTGGTATAATTAGATAGTTTTAGAAAATACACTTTTCCCAAAAGGTTTCCACAATTTTGGCCATTACCGTGTAGTGGTACCTCTACTTAAGAACGCCTTTACTTAAGAACTTTTCTAAATAAGAACTGGGTTTTGCCTCTTCTTAAGAACCATTTTCTACTTAAGAACCTGAGCCTGGAAAAATTTCCCAGGAAATTTGGGAGCAGCATGGAGGCTCGGCCAGTTTCCTGCCATTCTCCCTTTAATCCCAGCCATCTCGGGCTTTTCAGGGCTGCCAGAGGAGCCTTTCGGTGGCGCTTAAGGAGGCTTTTCCAGTCCAGAGCGAACGAAGCATTTGTATGTATAGCTGATTAGGCCAGAACAAGGCCGAAATAATGCTATCCTAGTCTCCCTTCATTTTAAAAAAATTCAGCAAAAACATGTAATACCCTTTTTTTGGTTGAATTTGAAAATTAAGGGAGACTAGGATAGATGTATTTCGGCCTTATTCTGGCCTCATCAGCTACCCATACCCTCACTGCTACTTGAACTTGCAACCTTTACCTTGTAAGGCAGACAATACATATACATACATACATACATACATACATACATACATACATACATACATACATACATACATACATAAAATAAATATCAAAGTGAGTCCTGTAGCCTGATGTTTGCCTATTTTTTCTAGAATGAAGCTGTTAGATGAACTTTCTCCACAGGCTAGCTAGAGACAGATTGTCGGCTACTGCTGGACAGATGTCCTCCCACCATTAAAAGACCCCTTGGACTGCTGATAGATTAGCTTAAGAAAGAACCATTAGGCCTCAGATTGTCAAGAATCTGCTTAATGTTTTAAAATGTGTAAACAACAAATGAGTTGCAACCAGCTGCAACCCTTTTAATTGAAGTCCACAAGTCTTAAAGCTGCCTCTGCTTTAAGCTGTCTTTATTTCCAAGGCTGAAGAGAACAATTCATGCAAAGTCACCTTGCTGGTTTCCCTGCCTAAGAGAGGACAGGGTCTCAAGCCCTCCCTACTCCTACCAAAACTGGTGCTTTTAACCATCACAGCATCCTACTTCTTATTTTTAAGACCTCTGTCATTCTGTCATTTTTATATTATGGCAAATTTTCTTGCAGCAGATTCTTAATGCTCATTCTAAAGGGTTATCTCAGCTGACATAGAGGTTAGTCAGTATTATAAGACTTTTCTTAGAAGTGACTTGGAAAAGTAGTTGGACACTTTTCAACTATATTGTACTATTATTTCCCATAAATTCTTACCACTGCGACCAGCGATAAAGGAATTGCTGTTCAAAAATATCAAGAGCATCATAAAACAATGTTGAAGAAATTGAGCAACAAATCTATAAATTCTTCAGTTTAATATTTCTTCTGATATAAGCTCATCAATAAAGTCATAAATTAAAGTATTTCAATTTAATCCTTCTTCTGAGCTCATTTAAATAAATTGAAATTTCAGCCTTTCCAACTATAAAGTAAGACAAGATTCTGAAGAACAATTATGGCATTGTATTACAGTAAACACATAGAAAAATGCAGCATTTGAGAAATATTTTTTATGACACTGTTGTTTTTACGGGTGCATCAGATTATTGACAAGGAAGTTAATGGCTCTGGGGTAATTCACTCACAGAGTTTTTAAAAATTTACAGCAAGATGTTAGTTAAAATGCTGTTTGTTGTCATACAGTGTGTACAGCTTGGGACATAGCCAGATCTCCTAGCAAGAATGCATTGCAAGAATCCATAGGGTCAATTTTGATTACATTTTCTTTCTTTCCTTTTTCATTTAAAGGATCAAACATTGCTGCATAAAAACTTGGAATAGCATCTGCAGGTCCTATAGAATGCAGTCTGAAACACAGCCATAGTAAATTGTTCGGAGTTGTGAAACTCTGGAGAGGGGGCATATAATATCATATTGTTGCCCTCTGCCAATTTCTAAAACAACTCTTTAAAATAGTTATGGTAATTACCTTTGGCTATACTGAAATACATCATTTTTTTAAAAAAAGGTTGCATATGAAGTTTTTTTCCTTGTTTTTCCATGTCTGTTTCCATCCTAAGTGTCTTTATGTATGTTTTAATTCTACTTGTCTCTTGCAACCACTCAATGCATCTCTTTGTTAAGTTCCTTTCTGAGTTTTTTATCAGAAATTGGAGCATAAATTTGGATAATCGTCATATTGAAAAGTTATGCATTGTAGCCAGATACAATTCTTGCTACACTCTTCCTAATTATAGAAACAATGTTCTTACTTCTTCACTTGTCAGGTCTTGAGTAATAAATAATATGGTCTTCTGACTGAAAGTGTCCAATCAAGGTCCATCTCAAATCACTGATGCCTAAGATGTCAATTGGTAGTTGTTTCATTTATCTTTCCCATATTTGTATTCCCACTCTAATTATGTCTTTACAGTTTCAAATTTTCTTTTCCTGTATGGCAACATTAGCAAATAAATTTCCCAAAATTTTTAATTTAACCATGTTATAAATTTAACCAAATCCAAATCATAAAGGTTCTATTCTCTTCTGAGTTTTTTGCTCTGTTCACTATACAGCTACAAACTATACTATCTCTTATCTAACCATTCCCTAGGTAGAGTCTTTTGACACAGTTTCTCAGGGCTATTCCCTCATACATTGATACTACATGATGCAAAGAACCATCATTCAGCACATCAGTATTTTTACATTTTCTTTCTACGTTTTCTTGGTAAGAGTAAAGAAGTGATTTACCATGTCATTGTCGACAAAGTGATAATTTCATATCTAAGAGAAAAACCTTTACAAAATAATGATCAAGAATTCTTAGATTCTTGGGAAGCTGCCTAAATGATTTCAGTCTACTCTATTCAATGATGAACAGGAAGAATGTGTACATCATCCCAAATTAATTGATGTAGCAACGTGATTAGTAGGAAATGTGGTGACTGAAGGCATTTCCCTTTCCTAGGCTTTCTTTCTTACACAATTTTGATTGTCTTGATTAAAACAAGCTGGATATGGTCATGCTGCAAAAGAAATGTTTCTAGACCAGGGATCTCCAATGTTGGCAACTTTAAGACTTGTGGACTTCAACTCCCAGAATTCCTCAGCCAGCTTTGCTTAGATCTTTAGGAAAGCTTTGCTGGCTGAGGAACTCTGAAAGTTGAAGTCCACACGTCTTAAAGTTATCAAGGTTGGAGACCCCTGTTCTAGACTGCAAAAAAGTCCTCTAGGTATTCTTAGAAAATAAACAAAAATGTTTTGCTTGGAAGTGTGTCTCCTCATTCTGGGGAGTATGGGAAATGATGTGTTAGCTGATAAAGGGGTAAAGAAAGGAGGAGAAGAATAGACCTTGTTATGTAGCTTTTTGGTAAGTAACTTTTGTGATTTATCAGGCTTCATAACTATTTGTGGATGAACAAACTGTTTGTGTGCCCAGGAGATTCCATAAAGGTTCTAAATGTGCCCACTCACTCCAGACTGGCTACAAACTTTTGCATATCTTTTCTAAAGTTGGTTTAGTTGAGAAGAACAGAGATTTGCCAGCACCAAATGCAGCTCAAAGAACAAGCATTGGGTTCTTACCAGGTAAAGCACAGAAAGGACAATGAGTGAGCTGCACACACAGCATATATGGGATATCTAAACCAAATGTGTGCAGCGCATAAATGCCCCCAAAGTTCTTTTGATTGAAAATGTAGGGTTCCAGCCTCTCCAATAATGTTTCCAAAGTAATACTAGCAGGTTACTGGCAACTACTATATATCAGTATTGTATACATAGCAGGAGAGCACTGATGCATATTATCAAAACTCAGCCTTGAAAAGAATCTTGATGTTGAGATAAATATAGTTTCCCTTCCCCTCCCACCAATAAAAAATTTCTGACAAAGTAAAAAATAAAGAAAAGGTAACTTTACATTGACAAATGTTATAGCAAGTCTCCTGCCATTGCAAGGACTTCTGCGATTCATTGTGGATGTATTCCAATATTAGAATGTGCATCCAACTCAAAGTACCCTTTCCTGGCTTGGTGCCCTGCAGGTGTTTTCAATTTCAATTTCCAGAATCCATAGTTAGCACAATTTTATAAGTTAGGAAATTGGTTCAGGGCATTTGGAGGGTTGCAGGTCATGGAATGGTAGTTTTGAAAGGTTTCCATGAATGATAAAATTGAAATAGTTACTACTATATAAACTTGCTTACAGAACATAGGATGTTGATAGGTTTTGTTTTAGTGGGAGGGGGAACTTAGGGAGAATCCTGAAATAGAAGTGAATGATACAAACTAGTATTTTTCCATCTTCATTGATGGACTGAAGTCAAAGGTGTCATATTTGTTGAGGATCTGTTGTCTGTAATGACAATGTAGACAGGTGTATTCCAGGGGTGACATTCCAATTTTCCCCCTACCAATTCTGTAGGCATGACTTGGTGGGCCTGGCTTGGTGGTAGGGGTCATGTGATTGCGTGGGCATGACCAACCTGACGTCACTCATGGCAAGGGGGGCATTGGCACCACCCCACCAAGCCACGCCCACCAAGTCATGCTCACAGAGCTGATAAAAAATCTAGTATTCAAACTAGTTGCTTCACACCTCCTTCTCATGTTTGCTCTGTGTGTATCAGCCCGAAGAGGAGGAAAGAAGGAGTGAGTCGGGAGGGCAGGGAGGAGAGGGGAGGGACCAGTCAGTGATGTAATTCTCCATATTGCGCTGTCAAGCCGGTGCAGAAGTTGGTGACAAATTAATGGCTTGCCACACTATCTATAGAAGGCCTGATGTTTATGGGAAGTTGGGAGGGGTGATTTTCATGAGGGAACCTATGCAGCCACA
The DNA here is from genome assembly GCF_031021105.1 of Erythrolamprus reginae. Taxonomy (NCBI): domain Eukaryota; kingdom Metazoa; phylum Chordata; class Lepidosauria; order Squamata; family Dipsadidae; genus Erythrolamprus; species Erythrolamprus reginae. The sequence continues at coordinate 22,057,448 of NC_091960.1, read as the reverse complement.
AAGCATTATTTCTAGTGGTTCAAGGCCATCCATACCCACCCACATGGGCAGAAGCGGAAGAAGGACTTGCCATGCTGGCGCAATCTGAATGGGGAATGGGACAAGTTTGTTGATGGGGGACAACTATAAGGGATGTGAACTTTCAACTGAGTGGGAAACTCAGATTCAGGTTTCCCAGTGTGTGTGAAAGGATGGCTCCAGAAATAAATTGGAACTTTGAGGAGTTCTTTGACTTGGACTCTGATGTAGTTTAGATGTTACCTGGAACCTTGACAATGCATAATTGCCACCATCAGTTCTATAGAACTTGTCCAAATCTGCTAAATTTCATCCCTGCTGTGTTCTACTAAATTACTAATACAAGTAATCCTCAACTTAAGATCACTCATTTAGTGCCAATTCAAAGTTGGTCACTCACTCTTAGAACTCCTGCATCACCCCTGTGGTCATGTGATTGCAATTTGAGCTCTTGGCAATCAGCTCACATTATGATTATTTTCAGCATCCTGTAGTTACATAACTATGATTTATAACTTTTCTTTGTTGATTTCTGCAGGAAAAAGTAAAAAAAAAGTCAATTGATGAAGCTGGGTAGTTTTACAACCACCTGATTTGGTTAATGACAACATAATTCACTTAACAATTGAATTGTTACCTAAAAATTGACCTAAAATTGTTGTAAAATCAGTTCTCATCTGATTTACAACTGCAATGATTTACAACAGAAATTCCAGTCTCACTTGTGGTAATATGTCAAGGGCTAAATATATTCCATTACCATAAGACTTTTTATTTTAAATAGTTGTATCATACTGAAGGATTTTCTCTCATTATTTTATAAGAATTGATGTTCAATATTGTTTTAACTAATGTGTGTATTGTTTGGTATCTATTAAGCAAAGAAACTATTCAGTACTGATCTAAATAGTAAAAAAAAGCAATTGCTCTATACAGTGGTACCTCTACCTAAGAACGCTTCTACTTAAGAACTTTTCTAGATAAGAACCGGTTGTTCAAGATTTTTTTGCCTCTTCTTAAGAACCATTTTCTACTTAAGAACCCAAGCCTGGAAAAAAAATTCCCAGGAAATTTGAGAGCAGCACGAAGGCCCAGCCAGTTTCCTGCCATTCCCCCTTTAAACTTGGTCATCTTGGGCTTTTCTGGGCTGCCAGAGGAGCCTTTCAGTGGTGCTTAAGGAGGCTTTGGCAGTCCTGAACAAACAAAGCATTTTCCTTTCTCTGGGCGCTTGGAAAGGGAATAAACCTCTGCCAGCACCCAGAGAAAAGAAACACTCCCTTCGCTCTGGGCAGCCCAGAGCGAATGGAGCATTTTCTTTTCTCTGGGCGCTTGGAGAGCGAATAAACCACTTCACTATGGTGACTCCCTCGTGCTTCCTCCCATACACCCAGCACGAGGTTTCCTCCCTTAGCGTCTGGCCGTGGAAAGGCAAAATGGGGTGCTTTGCCCCGGCTGGATCAACTCAGCTTCAGCCAAACCAGGGAGTCAGTGTTCCCTCTAATTTTTTCCCGGTGTGGGCAGAAAGGTATAGTGTCTGAGCAGCAGTCCTTTTGGGACTGGGCGGCATAGAAGTCTAAATAAATAAATAAATAAAGTGTGAGCGCACACTATCAGGCGTACGCGAGTTCTGACATCCATAATTCGCTCCCCCTCCTTTCTCTTTCCTCCTTCCTCTCTCATCTCTTTCCTTTCTCTCCCTCCCTTTCTCTTTCCGTTCTCTCCCTCCCTCTTCCTCTCTATCCTTTATATATGTCTCTTTCTTTCTCCCTCCATCATTCCCTCTTTTTCTCCCTCCCTTTCTCTCCCTCCCTCTTTCTCTCTATCCTTTCTATATGTCACTCTTTCTTTCTCTCCCTCCTTCATTCCCTCTTTGTCTTTCCCTCCCTCCCTTTCTCTCTATCCTTTATATCTCTCACTCTTTCTTTCTTTCTCTTCCTCCATTCCCTCTTTCTCGCCCTCTTTTTCTCTTTCCTTTCTCTTCCTCCCTCTTTCTCTCTATCATTTATCTCTCTCTCTTTCTCTCCCTCCTCTCCCTCCCTCGCTTTCTCTCCCTCCCTCCCTCTTTCTATCCTTTATATCTCTCACTCTTTCTTTGTTTCTCTTCCTTCTTCATTCCCTCTATCTCTCCCTCCTTTTCTCTCTTTCCTTTCTCTCCCTCCCTCTCTCTCTATCCTTTATACATCTCTCTTTCTCTCCCTCCTTCATTCCCTCTTTCTCTCTATCCTTTATATCTCTCTCTTTCTTTCTCTCCCTCTTTCATTCCCTCTTTGTCATCGAGTTGGTGGCATGGGCGGTGGATTCACACACACACCCCGCACGGACGAACATCAGGCTGGTGGCGTGGCCGGCGGATTCGCGCCTCCCCCCACATGGATGGACATCGGGCTGGCGGCAGTGCCGGCGGATTCGCCCCCCCTGCACGTACGGACATTGGGCTGGCGGGGTGACCGGCGGATTGCCCCCCCCCCAGCACGTACAGACATCGGGTTGGTGGTGGGCAGCCAGCTTTGCTGACGCCGGCCAGCAAAGCTGGCTTTCCGGGAAAACAGCGCACTTTTCAAATTCGGGCTGGCGTGGCACAAACACTTCTATAGGACTCACTCGCCTCGCTGAGGCCGTGCCGAGGCCCACTCGCCTCATGGAGCCCCACTCCGCCTCGGCCTCCTCCGCCGCCCAGCTGGGCTGCCTGCGGGACTCGCACAGAAAAGCAGCGAATTTGAAAAGCGCGCTGCTTTCACAGAAAGCCGGCTTTGCTGGCCGGCGTCAGCAAAGCTGGCTGCCAGCCGCCAGCCCGATGTCCGTACATGCTAGGGGGGAGCAATCCGCCGACCACCCCACCAGCCCAATGTCCGTACGTGCCGGGGGGGAATCTGCCGGCACTGCCGCCAGCCCGATGTCCATCCGTGTGGGGCTGGGGTGAATCCGCCGGCCATGCCAGCAGCCTGATGTCCGTCCATGCGGGGCCCCCCGAATCCGTCGATGAGAAAGAGGGAATGAAGGAGAGAAAGAAAGAAAGAGAGGCCCCCCGCACGGACGGATATCAGGCTGGTGGCGTGGCCGGCGGATTCGCGCCTCCCCCCACATGGATGGACATCGGGCTGGCGGCAGTGCCGGCGGATTCGCCCCCCCTGCACGTACGGACATTGGGCTGGCGGGGTGACCGGCGGATTGCCCCCCCCCCCAGCACGTACAGACATTGGGTTGGTGGTGGGCAGCCAGCTTTGCTGACGCCGGCCAGCAAAGCTGGCTTTCCGGGAAAGCAGCGCACTTTTCAAATTCGGGCTGGCGTGGCACAAACACTTCTATAGGACTCACTCGCCTCGCTGAGGTCGTGCCGAGGCCCGCTCGCCTCATGGAGCCCCACTCCGCCTCGGCCTCCTCCGCCGCCCGGCTGGGCTGCCTGCGGGACTCGCACAGAAAAGCAGCGAATTTGAAAAGCGCGCTGCTTTCACAGAAAGCCAGCTTTGCTGGCCGGCGTCAGCAAAGCTGGCTGCCAGCCGCCAGCCCGATGTCCGTACATGCTAGGGGGGAGCAATCCGCCGGCCACCCCACCAGCCCAATGTCCGTACGGACGGATATCAGGCTGGCGGTGTGGCTGGCGGATTCGCCCCGCACGGACGGACATCAGGCTGGCGGCGTGGCCGGCGGATTCACACACTCCCCGCTCGGACGGACATGAGGCTGGCAGCGTGGCTGGCGGATTCGTCCCCCCCCCTGCACGGACGGACATCAGGCTGGCGGCGTGGCTGGCGGATTCGTCCCCCCCCCCCTGCACGGACGGACATCAGGCTGGCGGCGTGGCTGGCGGATTCGTCCCCCCCTGCACGGACGGATATCAGGCTGGCGGCGTGGCTGGTGGATTGGCTCCCCCCCCTGCACGGACCGACATCAGGCTGGCGGCGTGGCTGGCGGATTCGTCCCCCCCTGCACGGACGGATATCAGGCTGGCGGCGTGGCTGGCGGATTGGCTCCCCCCCCCGCACGCACGGACATCAGGCTGGTGGCGTGGATGGTGGATTCACCCCCCCACACACATGGACGGACATCAGGCTGGCACATTCGGGGGGGCCCACACACACGGACAGACATCGGGCTGGCGGGCAGCCAGCTTTGCTGACGGGTGCAGGGTTCAAGCCCTGTGCTGGCCAGCAAAGCCGACTTTCTGGGAAAGCAGTGCGCTTTTCAAATGCGCTGCTTTCCTACACCTTTTACCTGGGCAGGGTGGGGAGGCGGCCACCTTCTCCCCCCCCTGCCCAGGAAAGAGGTGCAGGAAAGCAGCGCATTTGAAAAGCACACTGCTTTCCCGGAAAGTCGGCTTTGCTGGCCGGCATGCCCTCCCCTTGGCTCTGCCTCCCGCTGCCGCCACGCAGCTCACCTCAGAAGCCTTGACGCTTTGCTGGCCTGCACGGCGTGGGGGAGGAGGCGGAGGAGGCCGATTCTGGGCCCGTTGCCCCTGGCTCCAGGGGGCAGCTCCCAGCACGGCGGCTGGGAAGGAGGCCAACGCCTCCTCCGACACCGAAGGGAAGCGGAAGGGCGTGGGAGGAGATGGGCGCGGCCGACGGCAGAGCCCAGGAAGCCGGGGCTTTCTCTCCCACCAACAGCTTGGGAGGGGCGGATCAGCTGTCGGTCGGGGAGAAACCGGCTCCGCGCCAGCTTGGAAAACTCTGCGCTGTCCTTAAAATTTGCCTGCGCTATAGCGCGCTGCGCAGCTTACAGGGAACTATGCAGGGAGTCACCACAGTGAAAGAAAGTTGCCGGCTACAAAGTGAGCAAGCAAGAGGAGAGGGGAGCCCTTCAGCATGGAAAGAAAGAGGAAGCAGGTAGCAGCAGCAGCAGCAGCTACCCCCTCTCACCTGTCTGGTGCAGTGTATGGGAGGCAGCTTCACGCCGGGTGTATGGGAGACGCGTGCTGTTCTTCGCTTCTTCAGAGTCCCTCTTTTTTTTTTTAAGACTTAAAGTTTTGGATTTTTTTATTCCCCTCACCTCCTTCCTTCGGCAGCAACTGTCCTCCTCCTCCTCTTTCTCTCCTCCTCCCATCCAAATTCCATTATTTGCTTTTACATTGATTCCTATGGGGGGAAATTGCTTCTACTTACAAACTTTTCTACTTAAGAACTTGGTCACAGAACGAATTAAGTTCTTAAGTAGAGGTACCACTGTACATTGCAAATTCCCCAATCCCAATTTTTCAATTAGCACATAACATGAGATTGATTGATTTCCCGAAATCCCTTTAAATAGAAAAAATCATTCCTCAGCATAGAAATTGGAATTGTGGTATTGTCATTATAATTGTTATTGCTGATGATAATTGTTAAGAAATTCATGTACAATAGTTAACTAAAGGTGGGGATTATAACTTACACTTCTAGATGCTTGGCTACATGTGCTCAGCCACTGTGCCCAGATTAACAGAGTGGGATATTTAAAAAGACTTTTTTCATTATCTTCAACAATGGGTCTGGAAAGAATGTGGGGAAAAAAAGATTTTTTAAGATAGCTGCTTAATAATGTCTTGCAATTAGTACTTGAATAGGATCCTGGGAACTTGAGGGTTGCAGACCAGAAATTGATCTATCAATCTTTCTACAATCTTTCTCTCCATCTCTCCCTTTCCCTCTCATACTTATATGAATAATTTTTTTTATTTGTCATACAATAGTATTGTATTGTAGTATGTTTAACATAATATAAGAATAAAGTAGAGAGAGAAAAGATAAAAATGCATTAGGACAGAAACGGTAGGCACAAAGGTGCACTTATGCCCTCAATTTACAACCATTGATTTAGTAACTATTCAAAGCAGCGGTCTTCAAAATTGGCAACTTTAAGACTTGTAGACTTCAATTCCCAGAATTCTCCAGCATAGCATAGCTAGCTAGAGAATTCTGGGAGTTGAAGTCTATAAATCTTAAAGCTGCCAAGTTTGAAGACCCCTGGTTCAAAGTTACAACACCACTGAAAATGCAAATTATAACCGGTTCTCCCACTGTTGCAGCATTCCCATGGTCATGTGATCAAAATTTGGAAACTGGCATGTATTTACAATTGCGTGATGATTCAGATGATCATCATTTGTGACCCCCCCCCCCCCAAAAAAAGTGCTGGCTTTCGATAAAACAATGTCAGTGGGAGAAGCTAGATTTGCTTAATGACTGATTTGTCTAACAACAGAGGCAAAAATGTTGTGAAATTGGGAACAACTCACTTAATAATTTCCTTACTTAATAATGGGAATTCTGGCCCTAATTGTGGTTATAAGTGGAGGACTACCTATATGCCTACATATGTCTCCAGGAGTCCTGCTCAGCTTGAAAAAAATGGGAATTTACCTAATGAAAGCCACTCATACAGTGTTAAGTATCACTGTTTCTTTGGGTTGGTTTCAAAATCTTTCTAAAAGTCCTTTAATTATATCTTTAATTATGTTTTCATTATATTGTTAGCTCTGAGTAGAGGAAGGCATTAGTGGGTTCCTACCGGAATGGTACAAGACGTTGCACTGGTAGCAAAAGTTGAGCTGCGTGCACAGCTTCAGATGTCTTGTATGTGGGCGCGCTCATCCCAGCCTGTTTTTGCTTCTGTGCATGTGCAGGAAGCAAAATCTCACGAGAGGGCGTGTGCACACGAGAGAGATTTCGGTGATTTTTTGCTTCTGCACATGCACGGAAGCAAAAAAAAATTGGCAAAATTTCACGCACATGTGTGTCCCTGCCAAGATTTTGCTTCCTGTGTATGTGCAAAAGCAAACACATACTGGAACCCATGCACGCGCATGTAAGACATCCAAAGATGCACCCCCAGCGCACTGGTAACAGCGGTAGGTGCAAAACACCCCTGGTGGAAAGGCAGGATATAAAACCCCAAAATAAATCAAGCCATCAACAAAGATAGACTCAGGTAATTGCTTATCTTTATTTTTTATTCCAAAAGTAAGAACTGTTATCTTGTTGAGCAGTGGATATCATTTTTTCCCTTTGATCTGGAAACCAATATTTGATCCTTTCTTATCTTTATCCTTTAAGATCTTTGGGGGGAAATTTACCAACAGAGATGTCACTGGAGAGAGCAGGAAGGAATTATAATAAAAATCTTCATTTGTCTGTGCTGGATCTTTCAGAATTTTAGTGTTTTAGTTAAAATGGTTAATTTCTTCTGAATTTTGGACATAGTTTTTGGAGGATCATGAGGGTTTGGCTGAACTTGGCCAGATCTATTTCACAGGCATAAATGCATATGGCTCTGAGAATCAGGTTTTCATTGGAACAGTAAATTACTAGATAGACAGGCAGACAAACTGCCCTGCTGCAGAGAGATTTTATTTTTATTTTTAGCTATTTATTTTGTCTAGCATGTATATGGATATAAACAAACATTAATATGAATATATAAAAGTACAAGCATGGTTTTGAGTACATGGTATTTTATGAAATGCATGGGGACTTTAGGACAGGGACAGTAGGAACACTAGTGCACTTATATGCACACTCCTTACAGACCTCTTAGGAATGGGGTGAGGTCCACCGTAGACAGTTTAAGGTTAAAGTTTTTTTTTGGGGGGGGGGGGGGTTGGGGAAGAAACTACAGAGTCTGTAATATATTCCAGGCATTGACCATTCTATTGCCGAAGTCTAATTTTTTGCAATCATATTTGGAGCAATTTACATTAAGTTTGTATTTATTTATCTTGTTATCCTGTTACCTATCTAGTTTATTTATTTATTTTATTTATTATTAGAAGTGGGAGGGACCTTGTAAGTCATCTAATCCAACCACACACAAGCAGTAGTCCCTACACCATTTCAGACCTATGGCAGACCAGTCTCCCTTTGAAACTCTCAAGTGTTGGAGTTCTCACAACCTCTGCAGGCAGGCTGATTGCTCTCACTGTCAGAAAGTTCCTTCTTATTTCCAGGTTGAATCTCTGTTTGGTCATCTTCCACCCATTATTCCTTGTCTGGCCGTCTGGTGCTTTGGAAAACAGCCTGACCTATGGCAGCCCCTCAAATATTGGAACACTCTTTATCATGTCACCCCTGGTCCTTCTCTTCGCCAGACTGGCTCTGCCCAGTTCCTGCAACCACTCTTCATATATTATAGTCTCTAGTCCCCTAATCATCCAGGTTGCTCTCTTCTACACTATTAGTTACCTTGGTCTGATAGCTGGTCAAGTGCTTTCCCTTCTAGCATCATCATTCATGGTGTCTTTCCCAGCCAAACTCCATTTCCTGACAATTTGATTATGACTCTTGGCTGACAGAGCTCAGCTCACCCTTCTGGCCTGGTCAACTGTGTATCCTATATTGAGATTGTGTCTCATAGAGAAGCCCTGGGATGAATAAGCTCCCTATGGTGTTTAATCATCATTATTGGATGGAACAATAATCACACTGGGACTAATGAGATGCTATTGGAATGTTCAGTCTTCAACATGGCAGTGTTCACTTTAAGACTGGGCCGCATCTTGGCTGTGATGACTCATAGATGCAAAATCTTAGAGCAGTGCTCTGTTCAAAGCCCTTTTCTCTCTTCACTCAGAGGGGTTGTATCTTCAATTCTCTGCTTTGAAAGGAGAAACAGAATGACAAATTACCTTCAGCACATAGCTGTTGACAATAGCAGCATATCTGAACCTCTGTAAGATGCTGTGATAGAGAAGTGGAGGTAGGGCAGGAAAAAACCACAGTGTGACTGTATCAGATTGAGTGTCATTTGTTAGTTGCAAGCAGAGCATAAATCAGTTACACAAATAACTTATGCACATTATTAATATGATCAGCAAGAGAGAAAACTCAAGATTGTATTTTTTGTAGCAATCTCAAGACTGAAAAATACGATTTAGGAGTTTAGAGGAAATAACATTTTAACATGTAAATTCCATTGCTACTGAATGTGGATAGCAGATATTAATGTTGTTTTTATGGCTTTTACAAAGATTTCACATTTGCTTTTTAGCTTGACTATATAAAGTCAGAAGACATGCTACAGCTATTTACATTAGCATGATAGAATTTTCTCCCTTCCTTAGATTGAATTGGCTGCTGGCTATTGCTACCAATCATATCACTATTGCTTGGGATTTCGAAAGAATGCAAATGCAAAAGTTAAACTCCTCTCTATGTGTGGTAGCCTGGATTCTAGTTCTTGTAAAGAACAAAATAGAAATGGGTAGGACTTTTCACAGAAGCTTCCTTTGGTTGAGCAGCATTACATGTATCCATGCTCCTATCCATGGTCAATATTAGCTTATGATACATTTCAAGCATTACGAGATTCTATGCTTCCTAGCTTTGTTGTTTCTAGGTGGTAGTAGCAGTAAACAGTAGGAACATGCCAACACTTTGAGTTGATCCTGACAAAAAGTACCAACCACAAGTAGTAACATTACTTAATGAAATCACACTCAATAGCAGCGACTGCAAAAGGAATCTTGGAATATTGGTGGACAACCAATTAAATATGAGTTAGCATTGTGCAGAGACAGTCAAAAATGTCAATGCAATTCTAAATTGCATTAACAGAGGGATACAATGTAGGACAAGGGAGGTACTAATACCGCTCTATAAAGCCCTAGTTAGACCACATCTAGAGTACTGCATTCAGTTTGGTCACCATACTACAAAAGACACATTGAAACTCTAGAATGCAGAAGAGAGCAACCATGATGATTAGAGGACTGGAAACTATAACATAAGAAGAGAGGTTGCAGGAGTTGAGCATAGCCAGTCTGGTGAAGAGAAGCACCAGGGGTGACATGATAGCAGTATTCCAATACTTGAGGAGCTGCCACAGAGAGGAGGGGGTCAGGCTCCAGAAGGCTAGACAAGAAATAAGGAATGGAAGCTGACCAAGGACAGATTCAACCTGGAAATAAAGAGAAATTTTCTGACCATGAGAATGATCAACCAGTGGAACAGCTTGCCTGCGGAGATTGTGAGAGTTCTAACACTTGAGACTTTTAAAGGGAGATTGGACTGCCATTTGTCCAAAATGGTACAGAGACTCCTGCTTAAGATGGCGGCTGGACTAGATGACCTACAAGGTCCCTTCCAATTCTAATAATAATCGAATCTAATCCAATCTATCTAATCTGCATTTATTAGTACCAGAATCTTTCAAATCTAAATGTACCTCTCCCCTCCCTTACTTTTACTCTCCCCAAAATTAAGGAAGTTCCCTTCTCAGACATTTTCTCCACTTCCATCCATCCTTTGGACTCAGTTTTTGTTTATCCATAGTCTATGCTGTGGTTCTTCTTCCTGTTTCCCAAGGTCATTCCTAGCTATCATTGTAGAACGATGGCAAGAGTTGCTGGAAATTGTTCCCCCTCTTGGTGTAGGTACCATGGAGCCTTTGACTCCAGTGATCTTATTCTGTATGAAACCATTCACTATATTTGTGTTCCCGTACTGTTGACAGCTGTGGCATCTATTCTTAATTATAGTCCTCTTTTATGGATTATTTCCTTGTGCTTTTTTTTAAAGCTGCACTGATATTGATTTGAACATGTAAACAATTCAGTAGGGCAGGAGTCATCAACATGCTATCCAGGGCTCCAGTTCATTCATTGGAATATAAAACAGCAAGCAGAATTTTCATCAACATTTCAGTACAGAAATCACAGAAATATTGTTAGAATGCCAAATTCGAATAAGATTTTGGTGTACTTTGTTGAGTTACTAGATTTATACCATGCTTGAATTAATGCTGGCTTTCATTGGCTTGTGCATCTTATTTTCACAAATAAAATTATATGCGACATAAAGAACAATAACAAGTTTATATATAATTCACACCGAAGATCTGGGCTGCGTTGCATCTTCCCTTGCTCCTCTTTCTGAAATATGCTCCTTGTTCCTGAAAACCTGCCAGGTCACTGTAGTCCATTTCAGTACCTTCTCTGCAATTCTTTCCCAAAAGGAGACTTTGGAAACAGATTGATCATTATCCAGTATTGCTGGGTATAGTAATGTTTTATTGAGGAGGAGGTACATCATTGTTCCTCCAAGGCATATGGCACTATTCTGTCAGCCAGAATGTATTCAATTTATTGTCACTTCTCTGGAGGCTTTCACCAGTTTGTAAGAATGGGGACCTAGATTGCAGATGGCTGTAGAAATCAGTGAGATGACCCTGGGGGAAATATGGCAATTAGGTTTGCAAAAATTCAGTTATTATAGCCAATCTCAATAAAGTAGAGTCCTCTTCTTTCTGTGGAGTCTATTTCTTAATCTGGTAAAATAGAGCCTCAGTGGTGTGGTGATTAGAGTGCAGTACTGCAAGCTACTTCTGCTGATCACTGGCTGCCAGCAGTTTGGCAGATCGATTCTCAGTAGGCTCAAGGTTGACTCAGCCTTCCATCCTTTCAAGGTCGGTAAAATAAGGACACAGATTGTTGGGGGCAATATGCTTACTCTCTGTAACCCGTTTAAAGAGGGCTGTAAAGCACTGTGAAGCAGTATGTAAGTCTAAATGCTATAATGCTATTGCTATAAAACCTGAAGGACTGACATTGGCTGAGTAGATATCACAGAAAATCAAATCTAGTTTCGTCAGGAATACTCAGCTCAGACTCATTTGATTTAGTTTTAACTATAAGCTGATGGCTCAGTCACCTCTACAAATTGCAGAGTCAATATGCAAGTGGATCCAAGCATTTTTATCCTCCTAATACCAAGGCTGTTCCTAACAGTGGTCCAGATCTCTTGAAACATGGTTATTCATTGGTAATCTATAGAGGCAATACTAGGTTTGGGCTTCAAAAATGTTAGCAACGGATCCTTGCCTGGTTGCTGGGTGGGTGTGGGCATGCTCTGGAGGCTTTCCTCAAGCCCCCGGGAGTGCGAAAACTGCCTCCCTAGGCTCTGGAGGCCCATTTCCAGCCTTTTTGAACTTCCAGTAGGCCTGTTTTTCACCCTCCCCAAGCCTCCGCATGCACCCTGCACTTACCTGCATCCAAAATGGGCTACGTGCAAACTCCTGGGAGGGGCGATGTGGGTGGGTCCAGCTAAGAATGGGATTTGGGGGTTCTCCAAACTGAACATAATCTTAGCTAGATGTTCTCCCAAACCCCTGTGAACCCCCAATAGCCCATCACTGCTTTTCACCCCAATATAAGTTCAAACATATGCTTGGTCAGATTTTACCTCATTTTCTGCCAACAGTGCTTTGTGGCATGTAATTTGCCTCTTTTTTCCTGGATTTTCTCAATAGAGCAATCAAAGTCTTTTGGACTGGCAAATGGGAATTTTGGAATAATTTTGTCCAAAGTCACAGCTAGAAGACAATTGAAGCCTTGATAGATCTGTTAAACAGAACATTTTCCAATGTTCTGGGTGCTCTCTAAAAAATGCATGGTTCTATTAGTTATATGAGATAAACTTATCGAACATAGTCCTCCTTCCTGTAAAAGATGATGTCATCGGTTGCCTCAAGAGCAATGAGAAAGATTTGATCATACAAAGATAAATAACAATGGCAATAACGTTTAGACTTATATACAGCTTCATAGTGCTTTTAAAGCCTTCTCTAAGCGGTTTACAGAATCAGCATATTGCCCCCAACAATCTGTGTCCTCATTATACCCACCTTGGAAGGATGGAAGGCTGAGTCAATCTTGAGCCGATGGTGAGATTTGAACTGCTGAACTACAGCTAGCAGTTAGCTGAAGTAATCTGTAGTGCTACATTGTTGTAACCACTGTGCCACCCCAGCTCTAATGGGTTAAAGATGGGTTATCTGTGGAATGGCAGCTCTCTGCATGTGAATCTGCTTGTGTGATTATATTTAATTTGTCCTTTAAGTCCTTTATACTAAAGTTGATGCACATCCAGTTTGGATCAACTTGGATAATTCCAGCTGAAACTGGATGCACTCTTTGAAACACTCCAGTCTGGAATCCATCACCACGATCAGAATGTATAGCTTTCTGTATCATCACACATTGTTCCTGGCTGATGTGCAAAGAACAACAGCCTTCTTGGTGGGGGGATAGGGTAAGACATTATTGCTGTTCTTCTACATTTCCTGAAATTGGTTGGCAAGTCAACTTCGTTTTCTGGTCATTAATCCTTTTATTAATTAAAGCTGCTTCTTGTGTTGCTTGAGTGAGCGGGCCTTGCTTATTCTCTCATTACCCTTCCTGCAGTTTCTAAAAATATGACAGGGTCTTTTGAATGGCTAAACTAAAGGACAAATGGCTCTTCAGGCTTTCCTTCCTGGAAACGAAGATGTGTTGGCTGAGAATGTGGGCACTTTTACTTCATTTATCCATTGTCAGTGTAGCACCTAACTTTAATAAACATTCAAGCAGATACCCTAATTGCCCCTTTCCTCTTCCTTTACCCCTTTTCATTACAATTTCAGATTAAAATGATTCCTAGGAGACCCTTGGAATCTAGCCCCCGCCACATGTATCTCTTCAAGTACTGCTACTACTTTGTTAAGCTACAGACACACACAAAAAAGATTTTTATTGCTTAAATGAGCTCCCAGCTAGTGTGGCTTAATATACTAACTAATTGATTTTTAAGGCTGGGAAAGCAGTGAAGTTTAATAGCATTTGCCAATTCAGCTAGAAAATAGAGGGAGAGTTGCTTGCAGACATGGATGAAAGAGAATCATTTGCTTCAAGTGCAGATGTAGGCTCCAGACACTGAACTAATTTTCTTCTTTTATTTAAAATATTCACACCCGGTTTCTTTCATAATCTTGTTGTGATTTGCAACAGTAAAGCAATGGTGAAATTCATATTTATTTTTATTACTGGTTCTGTGGGTGTAGTTTGGCGGGAGTGGTGTGGCTTGATGGGCATAGCTTGGTGGGCATGGCAGGGGAAGGATACTGCAAAATCTCAATTCCCTCCCTACTCCTGGGGAAAGAATATTACAAAATCTCCATTCCCACCCTACTCAGGGCCAGTCAGATGTGGTATTTGCCAGTTCTCTGAACTACTCAAAATTTCTGCTACCAGTTCTCCAGAACCTGCTAGATTTCGCCCAGTGATGGGCTACCAAAATTTTTACTACCACACTGTGCAGACCTATGCATTTTTTTTCAACATCTTTCAGTGCAAATTGGGTGCTCTGGGATGGAGCTCCAAATTTTGCTACCTGTACTGCGTTCCTGACCGTACCCATAGGAGCCCATCACTGATTTCTCCCCTGCACTAAAGCCACCTGAAGATGCCCTGCACACTTGACAGTGGTAACATAACTATTAACTACCCAGGAGGGGAATCCCAGGATCGCAAAAACGGGTGCTCTGCTGGCAACGGAAGTTTGGAGGTGGGGTTTCCCAGCGAGGGAAGCCTCAGCAAAATCGCACCATTGCAAAAACACAAAAGTCCTCGCTGGGAAACCCCACCTCCAAACTTCCGTTGCCAGCGGAGCGCCCATTTTTGCGATCCTGGGATTCACCTCCTGGGATTTCCCTACAGCATCGCAGAAACACAGAAGTCCGGAGGTGGGGTTTCCCATGGAGGGGAGCTTCAGGGGAATCCCACCATTGCAAAAATGGGCGCTTTGGCTTGAAAACGGGGTAAATTTTGGGCTTGTATGCATTAATCAGTTTTACATTGATTCCTATGGGAAACATTGTTTCATCTTACGAACTTTTCACCTTACGAACCTCCTCCCGGAACCAATTAAGTTCATAAGACAAGGTATCACTGTAATGTCAAGTTGAGGACTCCATTGAATGTTGTATTTGAAATGTTTGCATGTATATATACGAGGGTAATCCAGAAAGTAATACACCAAATTTTTTTCTTCAACAATTATGTATTAAACACAATGAAATTTACACACAAGAAGAAAAGATGTTTCTTGTACACTCCCTATTTTCCCATGTAATCTCTGTCCTGTTCTATGGCCTTCCTCCAGCAAGACACAAATGTCAGTAGCTTTGTTCTGATCACGAAGCCATTTCCGCAGTGTAATGGCCTCACCCTCTGTGCCCAGCGACTAACCCAACTTCTGTCAACTGCAGATTCTCCATAAACAGTACACAAACACTTGTAAATGTTCCCAATAGTTTCTTTCTCTGCAGTGAGAAATTCAATGATGACAACTGCTTGTAACGTACATCACTTACAGATGCCATTTTGAAACACTCCTGTAGCTACGGTATCTGTCTGAAGAAATGCAAAATTTACACACACACCCATGACAATTGAAATAATGTATCTAAAGTTTCACATTCGTGCCATTACTATAGACTGAGAAAAAAAAAAGTGGTGCATTACTTTCTGGGCGACCCTCATACATATTGATAAGATCCTTCATCCTGCTCCTTTGAAACAATCATTTAAGATCAGGTGGGATAGCCCAGCTGGAATCCAATGAAGTTTGTGCCAGTAGTTAATTGTTGTTAGCCATGCTCCAATGTTTATTATGACAAGGTTGGATGCTCTTTTTGGTGATTGGCCACCAGTGGTTCGTCTTGGCAAGATTGAACCAAGATATGGACCATAGCCTCCCTCTTCCTTTTATTTGGGGAGAGTAGCAGCACCTGCAACAATAACAACAATAACAACAGCAAAAAACAGCTTTATCTATCTCCACAGTTCTGTTTTGTACTAATCAATCCACAGTGCATTAAAAGTTGGGAATCAGGTACTTTACATGGGCTCATTGCCCATATGATAACCTTGTACATTTTCCTTTTCTATCTGTAGCTATTTTTGCAGTCTTGTTGTTCGCTTGAACACAAAAGAGGGTTTGATTGGTATGCATGTTTATTTTTATTGGACTCTTTGCTTGTATGTTTTTGTAATGAGGTTTTTATTGTTTTAGTATTTGATATTTGACTTCTCTTCAATAAAGTTAGGCACAGCTTACATTTAGAGTTCCTTTCCCCCACTCCACCGTCAAAAAGGGTCCTAATGGAACAGGCCATTCAGCATCTACTGAACATTCGGGCCATTCAGACCACCCCTTCTGAGTTCCAAGGACAGGGTTTCTACTCTATCCTTTTCATTGTCCCTAAATCCTCGGGGGGTTGGAGAGCCATCCTAGATTTAAAATGCCTTAACCTCTTCCTAAAGTATCACAAGTTCAAGATGCACACCCTTAAGACTATCCTAGTGTGCATCAGGAAAGGTGACTTCATTCATCCCTAGACATGACAGAAGCTTACCTCCACATTCCCATAGCCAAGGAACACCACAGGTTCCTCCGCTTCTCCTATGCGGGCAAGCATTTCCAATACCGAGCCCTCCCCTTTGGCCTCTCCTCAGCTTTCTGTGTCTTCACAAAAGTGCTTTCCGTCTCAGCAGCCCACCTCAGGTCTATCCCCATTCAAGTCCAATTCTATTTAGACGACATTCTGGTACTAGCCAACTCCTTCAACCAAGTTTAGGCTTACCTAAGAACCATGGCTGAGGTTCTCTCGGCACATGGCTTTTCAATTAATTTTCAAAAAGCCAACTCTCTCCCTCCACCTCTATCCTTAATTTAGGCACAATCATCAACTCCTCTGAAGGTCTAGTAAGTCTTTCTCCTGAGCGAATAAACAGCATTAGGGAGTTGGCCTCTCAGGTCCAGGTTGACCTCCCACCTTCTCTTGCCTCTCCTCCTTGTTAGGGAAGATGGTGTCCAGCTTCTCCATAGTTCCTTGGGCTAGACTTCATTCCCGAGACCTCCAGTGGTTCCTTCTTCCCTTCCAAAAGCTGGGTCAAGCCCACCTGGCAAGACGAACGCATCTCCCTCCACAGGTCCGAAGATCCCTAACGTGGTGGAAAGCCGAAGCCATCGAAGAAGGCACCCTGTACCGAGCCTCCCCAACCATAACCATCACCACAGATGCCAGCCTGTCGGGATGGGGGGCTCACTGCAACAACCAACAAGCCCAGGGCCTCTGGAACTCAAACCAGGCCTCCTGCTCCATCAACTGGCTAGAACTGCACACGATCTTTCTAGCTCTCAAGAGTTTCAACCATCTCATTGCCAAACAGGATGTTCTCATCAGAACCAACAATATGACCACCAAGGCTCATATCAACCGGCAGGGGGGCACCCGTTCCAGGATCCTTATGACAGAGGCACACACATGCAAGAGAAGTTCTCCATTCAGAACAAATCTCGGGAATGGACAACATACAGGCAGATGCCCTCAGCAGGGCAACAGTGAACCAGGCGGAGTGGATGTTGGACCCGGGAGTCTTCCGCTGAATCTCGAACAGGTTTGGCAATCCACTAGTGGACCCGTTTGCCTCCCATCACAACACCCAACTCCGGTGCTTCTTCTCCCACTACTTCTCTTGGGGGGCGGAGAACTAATATGCCTTCCACTGTCCCTGGCCGAGGGGCCTACTGTATGCCTTTCTCCCACTTCCAATCCTCCCACAGGTCATCCACAGAATCTTGGAGGAACAAGTGGAGGTGATCCTGATAGCTCCTTTCTGGCCCAGGCAACCTTGGTTTGCAGACTTAAAAATATTATCAGCAGCGGAACCATGGCAACTACCAGTAGAGCCACATCTTCTCTCTCATGGGCCCCTGATCCACCCGGACCTGGGCAGGTGCTGCTTGACCGCCTGGCTTTTGAACGGAGCATCCTGAGAAGCAAAGATTTCAATAATGATGTCATTGATTACATCCATAAAGCTCGGAAACCCTCCACTGAACATATCTATTCATCAACGTGGCAGACCTTCTGCTCCTGTTGCACTTTGCAGCGATTGTTTCCTATCCACATTCCCCTCTCCAGGATGATCAGATTCCTGAAGCAGGGGCTAGACAAGGCTATCCCCAAACACCATTCAGTGACAGACATCGTCCCTCTCCTCCATTATCGTTTGCGGTAACTGGGCATCCCTTGCTCACATCCCCTTGGGGTCCAGATTCCTCAGGGGCATCTTCAACTCTCACACCCCTGTCATTCATCACTTCCCCACTTGGAACCTCCCGAGGGTACTGCACTCCCTAACACAGCCTCCCTAGGAACCCCTGCATGAGGCTTCCCTCCAATTCCTTTCACTTAAAGTAGCCTTCCTAATAGCTATCACAACAGCCAAACATATTCGAATTGGCAGCCCTTTCGGTCAGGGAAGACCTATGCGTTTTCCACCAAGATAAAGTAGTCCTCCGCCTTGATCCATCCTTTATCTCCAAGATCAACTCGATCTTTCACAGAAGCCAGGACATCGTCCTACCTACCTTCTGTTCTCAGCCATCTCACCCTTCAGAATACAGATGGCACACACTTGACGTGAGGAGAGCCCTATGGATCTACTTGAAGAGAACACGGCCCATCAGACGTACTGAGGCTCTGTTTATCTTCTTTTTGCCTCAAAGGATCAGCCTCAAAGCCTCTTCCTCCACCATTGGACAATGGATCTGTGGGGCCATTGCCAGAGCATATGACGTGGAAGGCATCCAGAGACCTCTGGACATCATCGCGCACTCCACTAGGAGTGCAGCCACGTCAGCGGTCTGGGCCACTCAATGTCCTCTGGAGGAACTATGCAGAGTGGCTACTTGGACCTCCTTCACTCCCTTCATTCACCATTACAGAATTGACAAATTTGCCTCTGCACAAGCGGCCTTTGGTTGGAGGGTCCTTCAACAAGTCGTGGAACACGGGTAATCCCTCCCTTGGGACAATAACTTTGACATGTCCCATCCTGACTGGCGACTCCTCCCTCCAAGGAGAATGAGCATTGACTCACCTAATACGCTCTTTCTCTTGGTTGAGGAGTCACCAGTCAGATCCCTCCCTATTTCTGTTGCCTCCTATCTCATTTCACATTCCTCTTTTCTATCCGCTCAGTTCTAAGTGGTTATAATTCCTGTATATAGTTCAGATTACTACCTTGTTTGAACCTTTTGGGAGTCTAGGGTTGTGCTGCCACTCCGAGTCCATGTTTTCAGTTACGTCATCAAAACTGGGGCCTGTGGGTGGTTTCAGCTTTTTTATACTTCTCTGACTCGGACACGCCTCTGATGAGCGAGTACAACCCATCCTGACTGGTGACTCCTCAACCAAGAGAAAGAGCGTATCAGGTGAGTCAACGCTCATTCTCATCTCTATAATGTGAATAAAATAAAGGTGCCATTTTCCCTGAGGGAAAAGAAGAAGAATGCACTCTGCTGTCAGCTTCAGGAACATTTCTGCAGCATTTCTGGATTTCTAAAGGCATAGCAGTGATTTTATATTTCCAATACAAATTTGTACTTGGAAAAAGAGGTTAAGTGTTTTTTTTTAAGAAGGAATCTGAGTACTGCCAATCTGCAGCATTTCAGCATAAAAACAGTAAATAATGATCCTTGGACTACTTCTTAAGAATTCACGGTGACTGTTAGGATAATCCATTTTAAAGTGTGGGTTAGCCGAACTTTAATTGACTGATGCTAATTGGTGAACAAAATGCTAGTTTTTAGATAGTTAGCCTTTCACTCATCTTTTACACAGTTCTGCCCACATGAATCTATTTGCAGATCACACAATCATTAAATCTGTTTGGTTTTGGTAGAACACACCACGCTTCCTACCCAAATATTGGCTATTAATGATCTGTGAGAAAATTGTAGTTTCAGTGCCAAACCAATTTGATTAAAAGGTTCTCTCCTCCTTACAAAAAGATTTGATTCCTCCCGGTGCTTGGAGGGTGAACAAATAGGTGCAAATTAGAAAGCCATAGAAAGGGAAGGAAGTATTTTGCAAGGACACTTGGAAGCCCTTAAAAAAAAGGACCTTACCTTTCCATTTGATGCTGTACATCCTCTCTCCTTACATCAATGTTTATTAGGTTGTAGGTTTTATTTTTATCCTCCATGTGTTGCTTAGCTGATTATATTCCATCAGTGGAGCTGAGCCATCAAAAGAAGAAACAATATTTTCACAGCTCTTGGAATTTTATTCATATGGCGAACTGGCTGTAGCTTACCCCTTCCCCCTTCTACCTTATCCATCTTATCATTTTTTTAAAAGGCTGGGTAGCCAATCCTCATGGATGGTTTGATTAGTTTTTTGCCAGCATTCTTATAATTTAGATTGGTATAACTGCTCAGTTTGCAAAAATGACTCTAGGTTACCTAGAAACACAACATAGAATAGAACAGAACAAAATAGAATAGAATAGAATAAGAACGGAAAAAACGGGGGGAAAGAGAAAAGGAAAAAAAGAAAAACAACCAGGGTAAAGGAATACATATGTCATTCAGAGGTCATGGATTTAATCCACAATCTGGTTTAATGTCCAATATTATATCAAATGTTATATAATATTAAATATTATATAAATACTTATACTTATATAATAAATATAAATATATAATATTTATATTACAATATTTAATGCCCAATATTATATAATTATATACTGGCAGAAATCTGTCTGCCTATTTGTCTATCTGCCTGTCTGTCTGTGTAACCATATCCCAGATTCCAAAAACTGAAAGTAGGAGTGTGCTGGCATAAGAAGAGAGCCCAGAATGATCTTTTTTTAAAGCTCTTTTCTAGCATATTATTATCACCTGTTTTAATTTGTCAAGGAATATTTCCCCTAATTATAACTATTTCCATTTAAAATCTTGTTTTAATTCTGCTAAATCCTATCTGTTGTGGTTGGCTCGCAGCCAGCCTTTGTGATAATGAATTCTCAGGAGAATGAAGCAGGTCTGCCTGGGGGTCATAGGCCAGTGTGGATGTCAGAGGAGTCTGATAGTGAAAGTAAGGGAGAGGTAGAAATTGGGGAACCTTCAGAGACTAAAGAACACCCATATGGGGCCTTGTCTGGGTCCAATGAAGAGGGGGAGATTCTGGACCCCGTGTTGGATGTAAAGGTTAGAAGAATGCATAGGAGACAAGAGCAGTTACAACGACGCAGATTGATGCTTTGAGTACTGTTATGCATAGTGTGTAATCACAGAGAATATAAAAGGGGAGGAAAAGGGGAGGTTCCTTGCAGAAGAGCAACATTTTTGCATATAGAGGTAAAGAGCAGCTCAAGAGTTCCCCTCTTAAAACCTTTCGGCAGCCCTGTAAACCTAGTCTCTGAGAAGACATTTGTGAATATCTGCTTCAGCCAAGCTACTGACTGTAATTTACAACTTTGTTTTTGGACATTTATAATCAGCTTTGCAGATAACACCAGACTTTGGCACAGTGAAGGGCTACCAAACCTTTTACTACCACACTGTGGGCGTGGCTTATGCAGGACGCCCTGCATTTTCTTTCAATATCTTCCAGTGCAAATTGGGTGTTCTGGGGTGGAGCTCCATTTTCACTACCCCACTGTATCCCCCCCCCCCCAATCTGGGCAGTATCCCACCCCTGCTTTGGCAATCAACAGACGTTCCTTTGCTTTAATTGCTGCTTCAAGAAAGTTTATTTTGTAAATAGAACATTCTACATCATCACTTTGTTTCTGAGTTTTAATTTGGACTTCATTATTGTCTATTAATTGGGTCGGAGAGCACACTATTCCCCCCTTGACCTTTGCCCTGCACTCTCTCTCTCTCTAAAATGTGTACAATAACATATTATAATTGCTATTGGTAACTTTACTTGTTTACAGCATCCGCCTAAGAAATTGACTTAAAGACTCAATGCTTAAGGGTAATGGTTTGGAGGCTGTTATAGCTTTCCTCTGATTCCTTGGAGTAAGGAGAGGAATGGGACAATGCAGTAACTAGAAGAATCAAATGTTGTTTTAGACTATTCTTCCATGCTCCTACTTGTAGTGATCCAAGGAGAACTAACATTATTAGAAGATCCATTGCAATGATTGGGATCTAGGTTCTTATAAGGCAGAAATCTTCAAACTCGGTAACTTTAAAACTTGTGGACTTCAACTCCCAGAATTCTCCAGCTAGCTATGCTGGCGAATTCTGAAATTTGCTTTCCCCGGCCAAAGAATTAGACTGTTTTAACATATGATATTATCGACATTGTGACTATTTTATGTTGTTTAAACAGATGTAGATGAAAGCCAAACTTAGAGTGGTACCTGGACATTGACATTGGTATGACATTTGGAGCTGAGAATCTACCAATAATGTATTTTGTTCTTTTGAATAAAGTTTAAAAATGACAATATGACTACAGAAAAAAAGACTGCAGAGTAACTCCATCTTAATTCATATTAAATTATTTTAATTAATGTAACCTACATATCCAGAAATGAGTTTTTTGTATGTGTGTCTAATTGTACAGTATCCTAATTTTGAACATACTTGCACTTTTTTTCTTATTCATACTCACTATCTTTCATCTTACATGGCTAATAACTAGTTGTGTTTCGTGATGTGAGGATGAAGATACTTTCCTTTTCTTTTCCCTTTTAAGATTTGAAGATGACATTGAAGGAGTGTGAACATGTTTTCAAATGTAATTTGAAAAAGATTTTTTCTGAGCTTTCTTTTCTATTCGCTTCTTAAGAAGTTAGTCAAAGCTGAGACTTTTCCATCCTGTTTAAGAGGCTATGGTTTTGCTGATATGTATTTATTGTTATTAGTCTTTTAAGAATTGTCTTCTCCAGACTAAGCTTTCATTGGATGGCTTTTCTCTAAGGTATTAAGGTCTGCAAACTACCAGAGCCTTTATTAAACAGAGAACAAAAAATATGAAATACCGTTTGGATTTGCCACTCTTTCCAAATGATTTTAAGCTGGATAAAATAACTGTTCCCTAAAGCCCGATTGTTAGTTTCAATATAACAATCCCAATTATAGAAGAGCCTTCATAATAGTGAGATATACCATGCTGCTTTTCTTGTGGCAATATTGTCTCTAGGAGACTTTTCTATTGCTCTGAAGAGGTTTGACTCAGCAGAACATAGTCTCCTAAGCGGTGTATTCTATGAAGATTTTTGGCACTCCCTCCATGCCCAAATTTTACTGTCCTTCAAGGGTAACCGTGATGTTTTGCACAATACATTCTGAACCAGTCATCTTCATTTGGAGACTACACGGTGTTTAGGTAATCTTTTTGCAGACTATAGTTCTGTTTTTCAGTTTCAGCATACAGTATACAGTGGTACCTCGAGATACGAGTTTAATTCGTTCCGAACCTGGGCTCTTAAGTCGAGCAGCTCTTATCTCGAACGACTTTTCCCCATAGGAATTAATGTAAATAATTTTAATTGGTTCCAGCCCTCAAAAAACTCACAAAGTTAGTCTAAATTATGCAGAAAGACATGTTTTTAATGAAGAAATGTACATGTACATATAAATGAATAATGAAGTTTCTTTCACTTAACTTGTAAACTTTCTTAAACTTTTAAATTTACATATGTTCAACTTCTCTGCCACCCAATCCTGTAGGACAGAGGTCCCCAACCCTTTTTGCACCAGGGACCGGCTTTAAGCGATCAAGAGAGGAATGGGTGAATGAATGGACGGAGGGTGGGAAGGAAGGAAGGAAAGAGGGA
Organism: Erythrolamprus reginae; assembly: GCF_031021105.1. Classification (NCBI taxonomy): domain Eukaryota; kingdom Metazoa; phylum Chordata; class Lepidosauria; order Squamata; family Dipsadidae; genus Erythrolamprus; species Erythrolamprus reginae. The sequence continues at coordinate 22,034,056 of NC_091960.1, read as the reverse complement.
AGGGACAGGAACAGAGGAAGGAAGCAAGGAAACTTATGAAAGGGGAGAGTAAGAGAGGAATGAGTGAAGGGAGGGAGGGAGGGAAGAAGGTGGGAAGGAGAAAGAAAAGAAGAAATAGAGGAAGGGAAGGTAAAAGAGAGAAAGAAAAAGAGCAAGAAAGAAAGAAAGAAAGAAAGAAAGAAAGAAAGAAAGGGGGAAGGGACAGGAACAGAGGAAGGAAGCAAGGAAACTTATGAAAGGGGAGAGTAAGAGAGGAATGAGTGAAGGGAGGGAGGGAGGGAAGAAGGTGGGAAGGAGAAAGAAAAGAAGAAATAGAGGAAGGGAAGGTAAAAGAGAGAAAGAAAAAGAGCAAGAAAAAAAGCTGCAAGCACCCCCCCCCGAGCCCCCCAGGCCGGCTGCAACCTTTTAAAACACGCGCGCCGCTTCGCAGCTGTCTCCTGAAGCCGAACGCGGAAGTTAGCGTTTGGCTTCAGGAGACAGCTCCTTGGCGCTTGTATCTCGAATTTGGGCTTGTAAGTAGAACAAAAATATCTCTCCCCTCCCAGCTCTTATCTCGAGTTGCTCTTAAGTAGAGCAGCTCTTATGTCGGGGTTCCACTGTAGTTGACTCTTGCAGACTATCTGCACAGTTAGCATCATCTTGATTCAGCTTTTCTTTTTGTTCCCCTTTTCTGTCTTGGTTTTCCTTTTTCTTGTTGTGGAACAGAGGCTCTGAAAGCCTTCAAGCCTCCCAGATAACAAATGCCACCTGCGATGGTTCGTTCACATCCTGCACAAATAGTTATGGACTCAGAGGACGCAGAGACTGTGGAGGAGAGATGCAGGGATCCTGTATTCCTGCCTCCTGAAAGTGACAGTGAAATTGATGAGGGGTCAGTGTCAGAACAGTCAAAGCCTTCTGCACTTCCTGGCATGAGTGAGTCAGCACTTCCTGTCAGGAATGATTTAGCATTTCCCATGCTAAGTGACTCAGGGAAAGAGGAGGAGCCTCTTCTGAATGGCAGAGTTGGGAGGGCATCTAAGAGACACGAAAGGTTGGCTAAGAGGAGGTTGACCTATGAGTAGTATTGCTGGCTATTGGGTCTTGCCCACACACTATTTAAGGTGAGGCATGCTCTGCCTTTTTGCACAAAACAATGTTGTTCATTTTGGAATTATCTCATCTTGACTCTTGAATTCTGTTTGTGTTTCAAAAGTGCACATTCTTAGCTTTTTTAATGAGCTTTGGTCTTCCAGTTAAATTATCAAAACTATATTTTGGAACTCTTGCTGCAGCTGGTAATTATTATTGTGTTTATCTTCACACTGGGATGTTTGTCAACCGATAAGACTTTGCTAGATTTGCTTTTCCCTTTGAAAAGCCTCTTAAAAAACTCTTACAATACTGTACTGAGACTTTTGTAAATATTAAATCCTTTTATTAGTTAGACAATTTATATGCATCTGATCATTGGGGCTCAGTTCAGACAGAACACCCCCCCCCATCCCACCTCACCTCACCCTTCTCTGTGCTTTCAAGTCAGTGTCAAACATTACACCCAGATGGTCACATCTAAGAGGGAATCCCCATCCAACTCTCAACTAAACATACGAGATTCCCTGTCTTATAGTCTGATAGTCTGCAAGAATTATACCACATTGGAGAGTAGATTTATTATACTGTATATTGGCCTGCTGTTCAGAAGTAGCATATGCAGATGAATAGACTGATAATGAAAATTAAAGGCAAGGAAGATACAGAATATTATAATGTATGGGTGAAATTTAATGATTGAATAGAAAATGAATATGTATAGAAATTAAGTTAGAATGATTAAAGAGGAAGAAAATGGAGAATAAAAGGTGGTAGACCCAGGTGACAAAATTAGATTTTTAAGAGGCAGCATCAGAACAGCAATACTGTATATACCTAGAATAAATAAATACATTATATGTACAGATATGGTATGAGTTTAGAAGGAACACCGACAATTAAAAGATGTGTGGACATAAGTTATCAGTCTGTTAAATATAAGATGAATGATGATTAGAATCACTCAGGGAAAGGTTAAGGGGGAGAAAAAGGAAGTGGAATGGGAAGGGAAGAGAGAAGGAGAGGAGGAAAGTAGGAAGGGGAAGAGACAGATAAAGAAAGTAGAAGGAGAGGGAGAGAGGGAGGACAATATAAAGAAATGAGGGAAAACAGACTGATAAATAGCAGTATATACAGGTGTAAAAATAGGATATAGAAAATATTTGTTTGTTTGTTTGCGTTGAAAGGGACATTACAGGTCATCAAGTTCAACCCCCTGCTCAAGCAGGAATCCCTACACATCCCCAGCCAGATGGAAGTTCTTCCTTATCTCCAGGTTGAATCTCTCCTTTGTCAGCTTCCAACCGTTGTTCCTCATCTGGCCCTGTGGTGCCCTGGAAAATAGTGTGACCCCCTCCTCTCCGTGGCAACCTCTTAAGTACCTGTATACAGCTATCATGTCCCCCCTGACCCTTCTTTTTACTAGACTATCCATGCCCAGTTCCAGCAACCTCTCTTCGTACGGCCTGGTCTCTAGTCCCCTTATCATTTTAGTTGCTCTTTTCTGCACCCTTTCCAGAGTCTCTATATCTCTTTTGAAGTGTGGTGACCAGAACTGGATGCAGTACTCCAGGTGTGGTGGCCTGACCAGGGCATTATAGAGTGGTATTATTACCTCTCTAGTCTTGGAGTGTATCCCCCTGTTCATGCAGCTTAGTGTTGGCTTTTTTAGCCTCTGCTGCACATTACTGGCCCATGTTTAGCTGGTTATCCACTAAGACTCCAAGATCCCTTTCACAGTCACTTATGGTGAGTGTGATTTCGCCCAGTTTGTATGTATGTTTGGGGTTTTTTTTAACCTAGGTGCAGGATTTTACTTTTCTTTACATTGAACTTCATTTTGTTTATTTTGGCCCACTGTACAAGTCTGTCTAGATCTTTCTCTATTCTGAGCCTATCCTCTGGGGTATTGACCACTCCCGCCAGCTTGGTGTCATCTGCGAATTTAATTAATTCCCCCTCTATTCCCTTGTCAAGGTCATTGATAAATATGTTAAAGAGTACTGGGCCGAGGATTGATCCCTGTGGTACCCTGCTGCCTACCTCTTTCAATGTGGACTTCACTGAGGGCTACTCGCTGGGTGCGATTGGTCAGCCAGTTTTCAATCCATCTTGTTGTGTTAATGTCGATCCCACTCTTCTTTATTTTGGAGAGTAGTAGGTTGTGGTCCACCTTGTCAAATGCTTTGCTAAAGTCTAAGTATATTAAGTCTTCAATATTTTCATCAATGACCTTGACGAGGGAGTAGAAGGGGAACTAATCAAATTCGCAGATGACACCAAGCTGGCAGGGGTAGCCAACATCCTAGAGGATAGGCTCAAAATACAGAAAGATCTAGACAGATTAACACTATGGGCCCACACTAACAACATGATGTTCAACGTCGACAAGAGCAAAGTCCTTCACCTTGGTAAAAAAAAAAAACTAGACACACATACAGCCTGGGAGAAACCCCACTTAGCAGTAGTGACTGCGAAAGAGATCTTGGAGTCTTGGTGGATAATCAACTAAACATGAGCCAGCAATGTGCAGCAGCGGCCAAAAAGGCCAACACTATCCTAAGCTGCATCAACAGGGGGATAAACGCCAAGACCAGGGAAGTATTAATACCACTCTACTACACCCTGGTCAGACCATATCTGGAGTACTACATCCAGTTCTGGTCACCACACTTCAAAAGAGACATTGAAACTCTGGAGAAGGTGCAGAGAAGAGCAACCAAAATGATTAGGGGCCTTGAAACCAAGACTTACGAAGAGAGATTGCGGGAACTGGGCATAGATAGAGAAAAGGAGGGCCAGAGGGGACATGATAGCTGTATATGAGGGGTTGCCACAGAGAGGAGGGGGCCACTCTATTCTCTAGAGCACCAGAGGGCCGGACGAGGAACAACGGCTGGAAGCTGACCAAGGAGAGATTCAACCTAGAAGTAAGGAAGAACTTCTTGACGGTCAGAGCAATCAACCAGTGGAACAACCTGCCTGCGGAGGTTGTGAACTCCCCAACTCTGGACACTTTCAAGAGGAGATTGGACTTCCACTTGGCTGGGGTGCTTTAGGATTCCTGCTCAGGCAGGGGGTTGGACTTGATGACCTGCATGGTCCCTTTCAACTCTAACAATAAATAAATAAATAAATAAATAAATGAATAAACAAAAGTCCACTGCGTATACAGTACAGTCTACAATACAGTCTACAATAGACTGTATAGAAAAGTATTATTATATACGGTATGTTTTTATATGTTTTATGGTATATGCATATATGTGTACATGGAATTGTGGAGGGAAAAAAAATAGCATCCAGAACCCAGATTGACTGAAGAGCCAGTGTCCTGACTTGGGAACATATACAGTACAGAATATTGGATTCAGTAAATCTAGTGTACGATTTCTGCTTGTTAATTCAGACCCAGAGGAAAGGTGGGAGTGGGGGAGAGGGGGGTATAGGAAGTAAAACATGCTGTCTCTTGATCTCTCATTTAATGTCTTTGTCTGGGATAAATTTATCATTTGATTCTTAGACTTGAGGTTATTTTATGTTAATTTATATTATCTCATTTGTGTAAATGCATGATTCAGTCATTGACTAAAATTAAATGATTGAATTTAATGTATTTTTACTCAACATTCATATGAAATGATAGTCTGGCAGACAGGTTAGTGATGGGCTAGGCATCATTCATCTTTACAACTGAATAGAGCTTGGATCCACTCCACTGTCAAATGCTTTCTTAACTAGTATTATTCTGGAACCATCATTTTCTTTTCCCTTGGCAAATTTTGATTTTTTTTTTCCTGCATAGGGGTTAGAACATTAACATTAATCAATGTACCCACTTGCCTGGACACTTAGACTTCCTTAAATGCAGTATGATTCTAGGGGGAAGTAATGCAGAGTTTCAAGAGGTTGTTTTAAATAGCTTAACGCACAATTGTCCCAGTTATTGTCCTCCTCTTTCACATGTAATATAATCCCAATTATCACTTGCCCCTAAAATCCCTTGGGCCCTCTCTGTATTCTTCACTCACATTTACACTGTCAATTTCTTTCTTTTCTTTTTCTTTACATTTTTCTTTCTTTCCAATCAAATGGAAGCTTGGAAAGAAATTGCGCTAAGAAAGCCGCCGGCGACCTTACCAGCCGGCGCGGAGTTGCGTCGTGGTCGGGGGAAGGAGGCCGCCATGTTGGAGGCGGATCCGGCGGCCCCACGTCATCCCTGGGGGCCGCAGTGACGTCGTTTGGCCGGGCGAGAGAGAGGCAGCCCTATAAAAGGGGCTGCCTCGTGGCGCAGTTTCTCTCGCCCGACATTTGTGAGACACCCGCCCACCCTCCCTCTGTTACAGGGTGCATATGATGGGTCGCCCAAGGTGGGGCCGAGTAGGAATTTTTTGCAGCCACAGTAAATTGGCCAAGCTGTGGTTGTTTTTTCGCCTGCTCCACTCTGTGCGTGGGAGTTGTGGTTAGGGGGTGGACTCACCGACTAGTGCCCCCCCTCAAGGTCACTAGGGGGGGGATGGCCGATAGGGGGCGGAAATGGGCGTAAGCAACTGTGTGATCTCCTTTAGGGGCACCTCTACTGAGGTGTGGGGGGATCTCCTTCTCGGATTACAGGGCTCGACCGGCCTGGGTTCGGTGAGGGAGGTCCCTGCTGTGGCTCGCTGCATGGAGATTATTAGAGACCAGTGGCGAGCCATCCCACACGCCGTGGGGGCGTGGCAAGGGGCAGGGGGCAGGTGTAATTTTACCATGACCCTGCACCCAGGCTTGGAGCTTTCGCCCTAGAAGTTGCTCAGTTGAGTTTAGTTGGAAAGTTAACTCCGCCCCCATTTGATTATGCACCACTGCAGGTCACGTGGGCATATTTGGTTAAATAGTTAATTCAAGTTGGTTTTTAATAAAAGTGACTCTATTTTATACCCATTCCTTGTGTCCGACTGTTACTCCGACTGCGCCGCAAATCCAGGTTCCCACTATTCATCAACAGGAGAGCTTTTAAAAAATAGAGCAGAATGGGATCAACTTGGGTGTGACAGGAGAAGCTGGCAAAGGAAAGCCAAAGATCAGAAATGGGGTAGATGATCCAATAGTAATTTGAAGAGAAAAAACATTCCAGAAAATAAACTTTCAGTGCATCTTTCTGGGAAAAGAAGTTAAACAGCAATCTGGAATGGTTCTGTTCCAAATGTGTGTAGAGGTTCTCCACTATCCAGGTCATGGTTGTCCCAAAGGTGCTTTTTTCAAAAGGCAACTGGACTCTTTGTTTTGTTCTGAAGACATTTTGTGTGTCATCCAAGAAGCCTCTTTTTAAGACTGAATGTTGGAGAATGTAAGGATTTATATTCCTTGGAATCATCTGATCATTTGCATCCTTCTGAGAGTCGTTGAAGCATGTACACAAGCAACATTATCAGATTCCATATCAGAGTCAGACCCTGTATTCTGACTCATTCAGGGGCAGATTGCCATTACTGCCGCTACAGGTGTGCTGCACATGCAGCTTCAGTTCTCCCGGCCCTCTAGCCCCCACCTTTCTTGCCTTTCGTAAGCTTCTTAAAACCCACTTCTGTCGCCAGGCATGGGGGAACTGAGATATTCTTCCCCCCTAGGCTTCTACAATTTATGTATGGTATGTTTGTATGTATGATTGGTTTTAAAATAAGGGTTTTTAACTGTTTTAGTATTGGATTGTCGCATGTTGTCTTTACCACTGGTGTTAACCGCCCCGAGTCTACGAAGAGGGGCGGCATACAAATCCAATAAATAACTAAATAAATAACTAAATAAATAAATAACTAAATGTGCGCGCATCCAAGCATATTTTTGCTTCCTGCGCATGTGTAGGAAGCAAAATCTCGCAAGGGGACGCATGCACATGTGAGATTTCGGTGATTTTTTTTGCTTCCGTGCATGTGTAGAAGCAAAAAAATCACCAAAATCTTTCTCATGCATGTGTCCCCTTGCGAGATTTTGCTTCTGCACATGCGCACAAAGCAAAAATATGGAAGAAAGATGGCGGTGTCTATAGGATTGGCACCATAGCGGCCACACACTAATTGTGCAATCTGGTGTCCGCTACTGGTGCACCGTCCCCTACCGTACCAGTAGCAACCCACTACTGGACTCATTCCAGGAATTCCATGCTGAGTCCCCTTCCTTCGAGTCATATGACCCAGAACAAAGTGCTTGTATGTGCATTGTGCTTTCCAGTGCATGTATGTAAGCCAATAAAACATATACAGTATATAATGCAGATACATGTCACACACACAAAATACAAAATATATCTCTTATGCCCATTACTAGTAAAGGGTCTGGAACAACTTTCAGAAGCCATGTTCTGCAAAATTGCAGCTGCTGGAACATTTGCCACTCTGAGCTATGAATGACTGAGAGCAAGACAGTGACATCATCTTTAGGAGAAGATGCAATATTTTAATTTTTTTTTCAGTTTTACTTTTTCCTTGTTTTTGTATTAATAGATTATGTGCCTATGGTGGACATTTAAAAAGCCTATTTTACAAACACCGGCCCCAAATGCGGACGTTATTATTCCGTTGTTTCATGTACAATTTTAGTGATGCTGCTTGTGGGGGAGTCTTCAGGTCCCTCAAAAATAGGTCAGTCAAGGAGTGTAGAAGAACCACGGTGACATAGTGGTTAGAATGCAATATTGCAGTATGGCAATCTAATTCTGCTGACTGCCAACTGACAGTGGTTTAACAGTTCTGCCCTCCCCAGGATCAAGGTTGACTCAACTTTCCATCCTTCTGAGATTGATAAAATGAGGAGCCTGATTGTTGGCCACAATATGCTGACTCTGTAAATTGCTTAAGAAAGAGCTGTGCAGCATTGTGAAGTGGTATATGAGTCTTAAGTGCTATTGCTATTGCTATGTTACCCATCCTGATCTAACAATAAAGTTGATGGCTATTATGAAAAGAAGATCTTGGACGCAGAGAGTCCATAGAGGAGGCTGAGTGGTTCAGAAAAGTCCAATCAGTCACAAATATCAGGCTGTGATTGAAACCCTAATTTTTTTAAATGTGCATCACATGTGTAACACATATAAAAAGGGGCAGGGCTCCAATCATGTAGCTATGGCCACCATCTTTCCTTTTTTTTGACTAGTAGTACTTCTGCTTCAGCCTACTTGCAAAAAAAAGATGACGAGTTGGAAGTCCAGGTTAAACCTTGAATTCATGGTGGTTACAGTATGCAATATCGAGAAATTTGTCTTTGGCTGTTTACCAGGCACAAACCTTAATTCTTTTAATTTTCAAACTTCAATTCTTCCTTTGCTGCAAGGTCTTTTCAGAAAACACAGTATGGATTTGATATTCTGACAATGTCTTGCACAGTTTGATTCTTCATAACGTCTTGTTCGGTAGAAGAAAAATGTGATATTTACAGAAGCATCTTTGTGGCCATTGTTAAAATGCTGAATTAAAAATGATGTCCTTTGCAGGGCTTGTTGTATGAAAGAACAGCATGCTACAGATGTGTAGGTGGGCAAATTATGATTCAACCAGCTGCTGATCCCCAAGAGGGCTTTGACCTTGAGATCTTTGAATGGAAACCTGCTCTGTTATACCATATGTTTTGTAGCAATGGTTTTTTTTGGCCCTGGCAAAAGGAAATAATAGGAATATTAAAGAGTGCACACTGACATCCAGACACATGCATTCATATTTGTTTACCTACAAACATGCAAAGATTGTCCTTGGATATTCCCACTTAGATTTGCTATTTGGAGATGAGCAAAATGGTCACATTACTTATTTCACTAATCCATTCCCCCCTTCAGTCCTTCTGCAAATCATTCTACAAGCAATAAGGAGCATTTTGTCTGTTTTTGTGTGTGGCCATCATGTTTTAGTGGAGTTTTAGTGAGGATATTGATTCTTACAGCACAATTCCTGTGGACAGCAGCATAATCTGTCTTCAGACTTATGCTCACATTCTGACAGTCATTCTCTCCATCCTTAACAGTTAAAAATTGTACCTGCATATGTCATCCAACATGGTGAGTTCTTCACTAAATTGGTCAAACATGTCAGTGATAGGGAAGTATTTCTCCAGGTGTTGATGAAGATCTGGGAGATCAGCCTTTTGAAGAGAGCAAAAGTATTTCTATTCCTTTGGAGTACTGGATACAGTGCTGAATATAAGAAGAAGGGCGGTATAGAAAATAAACAAAAAAAACCCCAAACAAACAAATTTCAGATTAAAACACTATTTTGTGGAACCAGTCATCAGCTGCCCAAGGAGCAGATGAACACCCAGTGACTAGAGGAGAAACTGGTCACTCACATCCCTTTTCCAAAGCCTCCAAAATGTGCCAATCTCCAAAGAGTGAAGAGAAGAGCATTAGGGGACTGAAGGCTAAAACATATGAGGAATGGTTGCAGGATTTTGGTATGTCTAGTTTAATGAAAAGAAGGACTGGGGGAGACATGATAGCAATGTTCCAATATCTCAGGGGTTGCCACAAAGAAGAGGGAGTCAAACTATTCTCCAAAGCACCTGAAAGCAGGACAAGAAGCAATGAATGGAAACTAATCAAGGAGAGAAGCAACCTGCAACTAAGAAGAAACTTTCTGATAATTAAAACAATTAATTCATAGAACTGCTTGCCTCCAGAAGTTGTAAATGCTCCAACACTGGAAGTTTTAAAGACGTTGTTGGATAAACATTTGTCTGAAGTGGTGTAGAGTGTCCTGCCTAATCAGGTAAGACCTCCAGGGTCCCTTCCAACTCTGTAGTTGTTGTGGTTGTGTGGTGGTGGTGGTGGTGGTGGTGATGATGATGATGATGTTTGGTGGCCCAGGTTTACAGTTCTCTTTGATAGAAGTGGTGCTTTGCCAACTAAAGCACAGAGCTGTAGTGATGGTTTGCTACCGTTTCACCCTAGTTTGGGCAAACCAGTAGCGACGGTGGCGGGAGACTTCACCCACCCACCTAAACATCATCACAGATGATCTGTGCATGTGTAGAAGCTTCTGCATATGTGCAGAAGCAGCACACACACATCTCTGAACTGGTACCAAAGGTAAGGTAAACTTATTAATGCTGTAAATGCCTGCCATGTTTATTTACTAAGCAATCTTGTAAAGGCTTAGTGGGTACCGTGCTAGTTCTAAGGTTGCTTGGCAGTTAAAAAGGGAAGACACCTTAAAATCTGTTAGATGCTAGTGAAAATATAGGAGGTATCATGAATCTGAGAAGTATCAGATTACCCACCTATGTTCAAACATATCTTTGTATGGCAGTTAAGAAAGTTAGAAATTTCTCCATTTTTTCTTAAAGTCTACAGTCTAAGCTCATGATGGCGAACCTATGGCATGTGCGCCCGAGATGGCACACAGAACCCTCTCCATAGGCACATGTGCTGCTACCAGCTGATCCTCTGGTTTCCAAAATGTGCAGAAATCATGCACACACTGTCCACATGGTCTTTGGGTTTCTGGCATGTGCATTCACTCCAGTCAGCTGGTCTTCAGCATGCTGGAGCACCAGAAACCTGAACACCAGGTGGCTGGTACATAAGTGTGCACCAGCCACCTACTCCAGCGCATGTAAAGCCTGACTGGCTGGCATGTATATACACGCCAAAACCCCAAAGGCCAGGTAGACAGTGCGCACATGCTTTCCATGTGTTCTGATTGGGGAACTTGATCAGTGAAGGATTGCTGGCTCCCTCTGCTACCGGTAATGCTTCACGCTGAGCTCCATGGGATGTGTGTGCAAGGGGACATGCACATGAGCAAGATTTCAGCTTTTTTTGCTTCTGTGCATGTGCAGGAGCAAAAAAATCTCCAAAATCTCACTCGTACATGTTTCCTCGCAAGATTTTACTTCCTGTGCATGTGCAGAAGCAAAATCTCATTCAGGTATGTGAGCACCGGGGATGCAGAGCTGTGTGCACAACTCCATTTTTCCTACCGGAGCTCTATCGTGGCCCATACCAGTAGGAACTCAATACTGGACTGCTGAAAAGATTTGCCATCACTGGTTTAATCTGTAGTGGGAAAATGGTTTATACATATCCCAGGTTTGGCTTTGTTTTGTTTCATTGCCAACAGATATTTTAAAAAGACGTGGAAAAGAAAAATCCAAGTGTTCCACTGAGAATAATGTCCAGAGATATCAGGGAAGATAAGTAAAATCTTTATTAAAAAGAGGTGAGGGGGAGTGTTGTTGATAACAATTTCATTTTTCTGCCTTTGTTGGTTTAACAGCCCTGGCCTTTCCTTAACAGAAAGATTTTATTCTTTTGTTTTATTTGCTTTGCCTTGGGGTATGGCAAGTGCATTTTGCTAGTATTCTAATGTTGACAGAGATTAATTGGACAAAAATGGAAACATGCACATCTTCTCACAGATTCACAGATGTGGATATTTGCAAGCTTCAGATATATAAATTGTCATGAATTCCCTCTTTCAGTAGGCAGCTGCTATTGCATTTAGCAAATGTTTCCACACTACATTTAATAGAATATATGCAGAGATGATGTTGAATTAACAAGAGAAAACATAAACAGAAGTTTTGTAAGGTCATTTCTGGGGTCTAATTAAGCTTCACTTATTTTGGAATGGAACTAGTCACTCTCTCTGATTTGCATGAAAATTAGAGGAGAAAACCTACATAATAAAGCTGCAGCAGCAGCTTTCAGTCTTGAAAACAGAGCAAGAAGAAATCTCATTGAAAAGCAGACATAGCAGCAGTGTGATTTTTATGAACGTTATACAGATTTCTCAGTCACTTCGGCTCAAGAGTTGTTCGTTAAGTGAACTAACCTACATAGCAAAATTTTCTTGCATATGCTTAAGACTTAAGAATAATTTGTTGAGTCACTGAAGTTAAACTGCTAATTTTCCCTCTTAGCCGGTGCCATTTTTGTGGACACGTACATATTTGAACTTCATATTCTTTATTGTTGATGTTGATGATAATCTTACAAAGAAATTTATATAGCTGTCCATCTCACAGATGCGAGTCTGGCTGGCACACATAACAACTATTTTTGCATGTAAAAATGTTAGTAAGCTGATGCTTTATGCATGCAGAGTTGTTTGTTATATGGAAAATTATAGGTCACCTAGATTAAGCCGGGGCAGATAATAATCCTTTGTGCTTTTACTTCTCTGCCTTAGTTATATTGCACTGTGGTTCTCTACAGTGAATATGCTCTTTCCACTAGTTTTTCCTGTTTGATTCCTTGTAAATAGTCCCCTAAAGAGCAAAACAATGAAGGTCATTTGTAATATTGATGCTTGCATCATACCCAGTCCATAGCAGGGGCCAAATGCTCCCGGTTCGCTCTTGCCTGTCAGTCATCGGAGAGCTGGCCATGGAGGGAGTGTGAGGCTCCGCCCACCCACTGGACACAGATTAGTTAAGCAATTCCATGACAAATACCCAAGCCCAAGGGTCTCCCTAGGGTAGGGGAGAGTGGTTAAACTGGTTAAGCCCTTGTGATCTCTCTCTCCACTTCAGGATATGCTTTTTTCTTGAGGGGAGAAGCAAGATAGTGCAGAAGTTGGAGATAAATCAAAGGCTTGCCACACTATCTGCAGAAGCCCTAATGTTTATGGGAGCTTGGGAGGGGTGATTTCATGAGAGAGCAGATGCAGCGCCAGAGCATTCTTTTGAGAAGTTCAAGGCCGTCATAAGTCCACCATCTGGGCGGAAGTGGAAGGAGCAATTGCCATGCTGGCACAACCTGAATGGGCAACATGACAAGTTTGTGGGTGGTGGGCAAGACATGTGAACTTTCAACTGGGTGGGAACTTTGGGGAATGTCTTGACTTGGACTCTGATTTAAATTTGGATGTTACCTGGAACCTTGACACTTGCACTCCCTTCACGATTGGCTCTCTGATGAACGACAGGCACAAGCGAACTGGGAGCATTTCACCCCTGATCCAAAGTCAAAGTTAGAGGTTGAGAATGGCCACTACAATTGCATAGACCTAAATCTAATTTCAGAATGAGTTCATCATAGCCAGAGGGGCACCTAAATGAGTAATCAATAAGTTGGTCCAGAAGTTAAAAGTCAAATTAATTTAAGTCCTAGGTGATGTTCCATATGAAACATTCATAGTCCAAGCAGCAATGAATCAGTACTCTTAAGAGATTTCTCATTCAAAGTTCAAAACATAACAAGGAGAAATTGCAAGACTTGTGAGCAACAGAAATTGTTTCCACCAGGCGAAAGATTTATAATATTCTTTAATCAAAAAGCAAAACCACAAAAACGTTGATGTTTTTAGTGTTTCAGCACATATCTTTGCTTTTGCTAAGTTTGTGTTGGTAGAATGGCTATGAAGCAAAGCCAGTTGTTTGATTTTGATAATTAGGTGGATGGAGTGGTAGCAGCTACATAAGGATTAGCCATAAATATTATTTTTATTTAAAAGAGACAATATCCTTTTTAGGAAAAAAAAAAGGTTTATTTCTTCCTGGCTTCCGTATATGCAGGTTTTGTCTTATTTATTTTCTGACTAAGATATATTAATTAAATTTAATGTTTTTAAATGGTTCTTTGATCCAATGTTGATTTAGGGATTTAGATTAGATTAGATTACTACTAGAATTGGAAGGGACCTTGTAGGTCATCTAGTCCAATCCCCCACTCAAGCAGAAGTCCCTAAACTATTTCAGACAAATGGTCTAAATCGTTCAATTCCCTTTTGAAAGTCTCAAGTGTTGGAGCTCTCACAACCTCTGCAGGCAAGCTGTTCCATTGGTTGATCACTCTCACTGTCAGAAAGTTCCTCCTTATTTCCAGGTTGAATCTCTCCTTGGTCAGCTTCCATCTGTTATTCCTTGTCTGGCCTTCTGGTGCCTTGGAAAACAGCCTGACCCCCTCCTCTTTGTGGCAGCTCCTCAAGTATTGGAACACTGCTTGAATTCTTGGAAGTTTTGGCCTGCCAGAAGATGCTTTTGATAACAGATTCTACTTGCTCTTTCACTTAGTGAGAGCAAAGCTGTATTCCTGATATTTCCTAGCAGAGTTTTTTTGTTTACAATGTTGTTTTATTCCTATGCTCAATTTTTCAGCAAGTATGATTGGTGGCAGCCAGCATATATACTGCCTTATCACTTAATCTTGTACTTCATAACCTTGCTCAGTTTCTTTACCGTTTGTTTCTAAGTTATTGTCAGAATATGCATACTTGGACAGGGAGTCCCTACTCACAGTCACTCATGCCCTTATCACCTTGAGGTTCGAGTACTGCAATGCTCTCTACATGGGGCTACCTCTGAAGAATGTTTGGAAACTGCAGGTAGTGCAGAACACAGCCACATGAGCAGCCATGGGCCTTCCCAGATATGCCCATGTTTCTACAGCACTCAGCGAGCTGCACTGGCTGTCGATTAGTCTCCAAACACAATTCAAAGCGTTGGTTATGACTAGTGTTGAGAGAACCCAACAAAGTTCGGGTTCGACGAACTCACCCGAACTTTGCCATGAAGTTTGGGTGAGTTCGCTGAACCCGAACCCATACTTTTGCTTGCAGCAAGCCGCTGCGGCATCCTTTTCTGTAAAAATAAACAAGGAGGTGGTGAATTCCCACATCCTTTTGCTTCCTTTTATTTTTACAGAAAAGGATGTTGCAGCGGTGCTGTAAGCAAAAGGAGGTGGGAAATCCCATGAAGGGATTCTGGGGGCGGGGCTTTGACCTCACAGAGACTCCTTCCTCCCCGTTTCGTCCGGCCAGGAAATAGTCTCCGTGACGCCAAAGCCCCGCCCCCGGAATCCCTTCATGGGATTTCCCACCTCTTTTGCTTGCAGCGCCGCAAGCAAAAGGAGGTGGGAAATCCCACGATGGGATTCCCCACTCTCCTCCAGGGCAGCGACGTTTCACGGTGTTTAGCCGAATCCGAACCTGAACTTTACCTGAACTTTTTAAAAGTTCGGGTTCGGGTTCAGCATGCCGAACACTGCAAAGTTCAGCACGAACCTGAAGTTTGCAGGTTCGGTTCACCCAACACTAGTTATGACCTATGGCACTGGATCAGACTATCTACAGGACCATCTTCTGCCTCACATATCTCAGCGACAGGTCAGGTTCCACAGAGTTGGCCTTCTCCAAGTCCCATCAGCCAGACAATGCCAAGTGGCAAGACCTAGGGGAAGAGACTTCTCTGTGGTGGCCCTGACCTTATAGAACAAACTCCCTCCAGAGATTCGCACTGCCCTCACTCTCCCTGCCTTCCATAAGGTTCTGAAAACCCACCTTTGTTGACAGGCTTGAGGCCACTGAGCTGCTAATATCTAGTCCTGGCCAATGATTGAATGTATGTATTGATGTGATGGGTTAATTTTAAGTATAGGGGTTTTAAGACAGTATTGTGATGGAGATTTTATTGTAGATTTCTAACATGCTTTGAATAAATTTGCTGTAAGCCATCCTGAGTCTCAGGAGAAGGGCAGCATAGAAATTGAATGAATGAATGAATGAACGAACGAACGAACGAACGAACGAACGAATGAATGAATATCAGACTAAGCTATAATGTGATTTTGTTCGCAATTTATATTATCCTGGTTTATAAACAATGGGATTGCTGTTTAGTGAATGCTGCTAATTATTGTTTATCTATGAAACAATGATCAAGCAAACCATGTTAATTAGCTAAGTGTATTTCTAAGAAAATGGAATTTGGATTCTACGCTTGTTATTATCTTTATTGCAGCTCACAGATTAGCTTTGTTTAAGGAAAAGTATTTAGTCTTTTTCTGCTGTTCCTGTAATTGCCTCCCAGGCTTTAGGGTTCCTTCCAATGTTTCCTTCTTTTAGAAGCAAGGGATTTTACCTTCCCGTTGTTGAAATTGTCTGAATCCTGTAGTTATTTCCATTTAAAGCCCCTCAACTTTTTTCACTTGTCTGTGTGAATATTTTCTTTTGTTTGTTATATATTTCCTAGTAGTCTCCCTGTGGCCATCTCCTCTCATTCTCCTTCTGTCCAGAAGTCTTACTTCCAAAGAGGGAACCAATAATTTTGCAGAAAACATTATGGAAAATGAATCCCACCACTCACTCATTCACTCATCCGTTCATTCATTTGTTCATTCATTCATTAATACATTCATTATTTCACTCACTCACTCACTCACTCACTCACTCACTCACTCACTCACTCACTCACTCATTCATTCAATATGTAGCCTATCTCTCTCTATAAAGCAATCTTTTAGCCCTTTCCATTCCATCTTAATAAAAAGGGCAGGGGAAATTTCCCAATAGGAAGAATATTTTACCAGACATACCAGTACATATTTTTTTCCACAAAAAAGGCCTGAAAAAAAAGTTATAGTTAAGAAAACAATTAAAATGCAGGACCAAGTGAAAACTGTATGAGATATTATTTTATCTGCTTTGCAAGAGACATATAAGTCAACAATCTAATATCAGTGAAACTTGAACAAATCAATTGGAATAGAGGAGATTAAGATGGAGTTGTTCATTCCCTGGTGATATAGCTTCTTCTTTTTTTTTGTGACAAAACCAGAAATAACTGAGATTCCTTGGAAATACTTGAGGTATAATCAAAATCTGAAAAACTCCTGACTTAAGTTATTTAGATGGGAGAGATTATATAACTCTTCAGGAACACAACTTGTAAAGAAAGAGTATCTCACAGCCAGTCAGGCAGAACCTGGACAGTATATGAAATAAAATTATCTGGAGCAGGTATTTCAGGAGACATGGGAATCCTAGAATGGCATGTATTCTAAGAAACTGGGCTTAATAATGAAACCAGGCTTAGTAGCAGTGACTGTGAGAGGGATCTTGGAGTCTTAGTGGACAACCAGCTAAATATGAGCCAGCAGTGTGCAGTGGCAGCCATACAAGCCAATGCAATCCTAAATTGCATTAATAGAGGGATACAATCTAGGGTATGGAGTACTAATAATACCCTATAAAGCCTTAGTTAGACCATGCCTTAAGTATTGTATTCAGTTTTGGTCACCAGACTATAAAAAGATGTTGAGACTCTAGAAATAGTGCAGAGGAGAACAACCATAATGATTAGGGGACTGGAGACTAAAACATATGAAGAACAGTTACAGGAACTGGGTATGGCTATTCTAGAGAAGAGAAGAACCAGGGAGACAGCAGTGTTCCAATATTTGAGGGGCTGCCACAGAGAGGAGGGGGTCAATCAGTTTTCCATGGCACCCCGAAAGCCGGGCAAGGAATAATGGATAGAAACTGATCAAGGAGAGATTCAATCTTGAAATAAGGAGGAACTTTCTGACAGTGAGGACAATCAGCTAATGGAACACACTCATACAACAGCTGATTACCCAGAGAAGGAAAGGAGATTTTACAGTATCCTTCCCCTAGAGACTATATCAGCTGGTACTTGTGCTATGATCTCCCACATGCACAAGTTGCAGGAAGGACCTGAAGAAGCTTTTCATATGAAGAATCCTGATCAGACTAATTCAGCACTCATTTTATGCCATTCCAGCTTAATAATATAGCCCTCCCATTAACTGATAAATTAACAGATATCTGAGTATTTTTATTTTAAATCTGAAGCTGGGAAGCAGAGAGAAAATTAAGGGATCATTTGACATTAGCAGTATCGTGTTCCTACCGGTACAGATGAGGACAATGCACTGCTAGTAAAATTGGAGCTACGTGCACAGCTTCGTGTCTCCGGCGTGCATGTATATGCGTCTGAGTGAGATTTTGCTTCTGTGCATATGCAGGAAGCAAAATCTCACGAGGGGACATGCGTGCAAGATTTCAGCAAATTTTTGCTTCTGTACATGCACGGAAGCTTTAAAAAATGCCAATTTCTCTCTTGTGTGTGCATCCCTTCACATGATTTTTTTCCCTGTGCATGCAAAGAAGCACTTGGACGCACACGCACATTCCGGAGATGCAAAACTGTGCACGTAGCGTACTGGTGCAGCGGGAGCAGCAAACACCGCTTGATTACCACCCTTCTTAAGAATTAATTTGACCATAGAAACTACTGGAGGAACTGCTCTGCTTTTGACAATAACTCAGCTTTCCACATTTCTGATAATGATTGTGAGCAAGTAGACCTTTTCATTCTTCTTTCATTATCTATGGAATCCATATCTGGGTCATCTGGTGCTCTGTCATGCCAAACTATTATGGCCAGAAACATGTTACACCTGGTGGAACTTCATTCTGATTAAATGAGACTTAACTTCAAATTGCGATCTCAAGTTTTCCTCTCTTAGCATCCACCAGATTTCCAGCTTCCAGCATGCTGACTGGAGAATTCTGGAAGCTGAAGTCCAAACATCTTAAAGTGGCCAAGGTTGAAAAACAATGCACTAGACTACGGTTAGGCAAAGTTGGCTCTTCTGATTTGTGGACTTCAACTCCCAGAATTCCTGAGCCAATCATGCTAGCCACATGTCATAGAATCGTGCTAGCCACATGTCATAGAAGAGCCAACTTTGCCTACCCCTGCACTAGAGCAAGGGTCTCCAACCTTGGACACTTTAAGACTCGTGGACTTCAACTCCCAAAAGTTGAAGAATCCTTGCTGGCTGAGGGAGTTGAAGTCCACAAATTTTAAAGTGACCAAGGTTGCACTAGACAATACAAGTGAAGGGTGTGTGCGTGTCACATCCTTACCCTTTCCATTTCAGGCACTTCTTTCAATAGCGTAAAGTACAATTGAGGGGCGTATATCATGGACAGCCAGAATAACTAACAGAGAGGTGCTAAATAATATAAAACCAGACACCTCACTAGAAGCTAATATTAGAAGACTATTGTCTGATTTTCTTTGACCCTGTCATGCTTGCAAATTCATTGGAGAAGTCAACAATGCTAGGGATGGTTATTGGGACAAATAAAGAACATGCTGCTTTGATTACATCAAATTTGATACAAAGATGAATATCCAACAACTGAAAGAAGCTGTGTTTGAGAGGGCAGCATGGGCAGCACTTATTAAGAGTTGGACATAACTGGATTATTAAACAATATCATTGCTACTTGTTACCCAGTCCCTCCTTTTATTTTATTTTTGAATTTTACCACTAGCTGGGTAAAAGAAAATGCTCATGTTTTTCTCTCAGTTTAGAGGAATCTTAAACCACTCTGCCATAGGTAGAAAATGCATTTGACTTTGTGCTAGTTTAGCTCAGTGTAGTTGTTCAGTTCAGAAGAGATTTTCTTAGCAAGCATGTGCTTGAATTCTGAATATTTGTTCTATTTCTTCCACTAGGCTTCCATGCCATTCTTTTTAATGTTTCAGAAGTAGATTTTCTGTTGATAGTGGTGCAGATATAATAAATCAGGAGCTTGGAGGAAGCTATGCCAGGTCAGTGACGTAGCAAAATATTTCATGCCATGGAATCTGTGACTCCAGTCCATTCTGAGATACGTAGATGTCCCATCACATTAATAAGCTTCCTCAGAGAGTTTCTGAAGAAAAACTTGATGGAGAAATGTGGCACTTACCTCCTCATTGAAGTTTAATTAGGAGCAGATTTTCCCCTTCAGATTGCTGTAAAAATCCAGTTTGTTGTACTTTTATGCAAGACTCAGCTACATAAGTAAAGCTGTTGATAGAGCCAGAATGTTTCACATCAGCCTCTTACAATGGAGATTGCAGATGGCTTGAATGAGATGCTATCCTTTCAAGATGATATTTCATGGTTGGTTTATTTTATATCATCCTGTTTTTTGGTATTGGCAGCTGTGAAAGCAAATTGCAAACTCAAACTTTAGGCTTGAAATATTGAAGCTTCTTTTTCCCTGTGATATTCTTCTAAATGTCTGTCTCCAAATTTTATTCATGAAACAAGTCATATTCAGGAAGATGTGGGGCAGAAATTATCAGTATTATGATTGGCTGCAGTTGGACAAATGGTTATTATGTTTGGTCATACAATCAACCTGAGGTTTAGCTGGGCATGGCATTTTTATCCATTCGTGGATTATGGTGTTTGGTGTTAAAGGTATCATAATAGGATGTAAACTGGTCCAAATAAAGCTGCCTTTTCCAATTGATTGGTGGGGATTTTGTAAATGTCTATGGTGTAAAAGCAGTGCACCAGATGTTTTGGGATTGCATCCAAGGTGCTACTATTGCTATGGCTTTTCAAGTCTTTGCCACAGTCAATTTACTTCTGTTTGGAGCTCTTTGTATTTGATGATTTTTTCTAGTTCTTTTTCTTCTTTTTTGCTGTCTCCATGTACTTTTACATCCACTAACCAGATTTTTTTTTGTCTTTCTTATTAACAATTGTTAAGGGGTGTTATGAGAAAGGTGTCTGTCCAGGATGGTATGTGACAGGTGTCTGTCTGTTTAAATTCTAAAGTCCTAGAGCACTTTTAACTTCTTCATTTTGCTGTTCCACCCATTCTTGCTTGCATGCAAATGGTATTTCTTGCAGACCCTCCAATGTACCATTGTTTGCTATTTTGTCATATCGTAGTTTGTAGCCCATCTGTAGAATCATCCTTGAGCAGCTAACTAGATGCTTGACTGTTTCTTCAGTTTCTTTGCACAGGTGGCATTTTCTGTCTATTGCCGTCTTCTCAATTTTGAATTTGTATCCATTTGTTCTTAAGGATTGGTTTTGCGCAGAGCCATCAGGGCGCAGTGGTTAGAATGCAGTATTGCAAGCTAATTCAATTCAGTTTGACCCTCACCAGGCTCAAGGTTGGCTGAGCCTTCCATCCTTCCCAGGTTAGTAAAATGGGGACCCAAATTGTTGGA
Source organism: Erythrolamprus reginae (assembly GCF_031021105.1). Classification (NCBI taxonomy): domain Eukaryota; kingdom Metazoa; phylum Chordata; class Lepidosauria; order Squamata; family Dipsadidae; genus Erythrolamprus; species Erythrolamprus reginae. The sequence continues at coordinate 22,013,248 of NC_091960.1, read as the reverse complement.
GGCAATAGGCTGACTCTGTAAACCATATAGAAGGTGCTGTAACACACTATGAAGAGATATATAAATCTAAGTGCTGTTGCTACAGTCAATATTAGTCCTTCTGTCTCTTCAATTTTCCTGCTCTTAGCCATTGGCAGATCTTCTTGTTAGCTCCTTTGCTAGATGTTTATTGTTGTTTTTTAATGTACAGGCTATGTGTCGGAGTGATAATTTTTTGTACATAAACGGCGAAGAAGTCGAGAGGGTTGGTAGTTTTAAATTTCTGGGTATTCATATCACAGAGGACATCTCATGGACTATGAATGTTAACATGCTTATGAAGAAGGCACAAATGAGGCTGTACTTGCTAAGAATGCTCAGGAAGATAAATCTATCTCAGCATCTATTGTTATCCTACTATTGCAGCAACATTGAGAGCATCCTGACATATGGCATTCTCACATGGTATGGGAGCAGCTTCATAGCGGATAAAGAAGCTTTACAGAGAATCATTAGAACTGCCCAGAATATCATTGGGCTCCAGCTACCAGTCCTGGACAATATCTTCACAACTTGCTGTTTTAAAAAGGTGCACAACATTCTCAGAGACTCTTCTCATCCTGCTTACAATCTTTTTGGACTGCTGCCTTCTGGCAGAAGACACAGAACAATTAAACTCGAACCACACGTTTTTTGAACAGTTTTTATGCTAGAGCTATAATTGCACTTAACAATGTACTAGGTGTTGTGTATACTCCCATTCAGCCTGCAGATTTTTCAGATTCCGAAGTGGAAAGCGATTATGAATTGGTAGAAGAGCCTGATTTACAGACAGAAAGGGAGGAGGCAGGTGACGTGCAGATTGCATTCCAGTTCTAGTGAAGAAGATGTCAGATGGGTTAACCCTTACTTCAGACGCTTGCAGGGGAGAAGAGAACAAGTATTAGGGGAAAAATATTAGAAGGGGAGGAACTAGTTAATTAATTTCCTCATGTCCGGGTGTGAGTGGAAGAGAAAGTTGAGTCATCAAAGCTGAGTCATCAATCTTGCCGTTTCAAAATGGGGGCTTCCCTAACTAGCTCCAAGCGTAATATACATTATGTGAATTTATTGCCTGCTTTTATGGCTCTGGATTAACACTGATTAGCCCATAAATTTTAGAATGACTTGTGGAATGTTTTAATATGACTTTCAAGTTACTTTACTTTAATGCTAAAACTAGAGATGAGAAAAGAAGGAGCTGCGTGCAATGATGATTGAGGGGAAGAAGAGGAAAGAGAATAAAGTTGTTGTTGTGTTTTACAAATATATGTGTTTAGAAATCCTTTATTTCAACTATTAGTTGTCTTAGCCTGAAACTAGAACAGTATTGACGACTCCTAAAAAAGAAAACAACCAACCGGCTCAGGATGGCCAATTTAACAAATGAATGTATTGCCTTAACGCAAACTGTCACAGTTTTGCAGATCTTTACATTACAGCAAAATCAGGATTCAGCCTCAGCAGCCCCAGCACAAGCACGGATCATCCTTCAACCAAGGCTAAAGATTTATTTAGTGAAGCCATCAGTTTTTACAGGGGTAAGAGATCAAGTCACCCCATTTCTTCATCAGTGTGTAAACTTTTTTAACTCGTCTCCAGAGGATTTTGCTAGAGATGCCATGAAAGTTTCTTTCATTATAAGCCTGTGCAAAGGTGCTGCATTTGAGTGGGTATCACCTTTCCTATCATGTCAGGACCCAATCCTGCAAAATTATGCAGTTTTTCGGCAGAGGTTTGAACAAGAATTTGAAGATCCCATGCGTGTACAAAATGCTATTGTTCAGTTGTGTCAATTACGCATGGGCAACAAGACCATCTCTGAGTATATCTCCGACTTTCGAAAACTAGTCACATTGGAATGAGGACCTGTTTGACCAGATGCGAAAGCCAATTTGGGGAGAAATCCAGACCAGTGCTAGCTCCACGCCAAAGATTTCAAAACAACAGTTTTAATCCAGTGCCAAGATGCCATTTTCAGATACCAGCAGACACCAGAAACCGACCAGCTGCCATCACTCGAGAGGAACCAATGGATCTAGGCACAACCAGATCCCGCCTGAGTGAAGCCGAGAAAGCCAGACGTCGAGCAGAAGGCCTTTTGTGGAGAAGCTGGACACCTTATACCTGCTTGCCCTCAGAGAAGACGTGGGACTCCCGCTCCGATTGCAGTCTGAAACAGTGGGCCCGCATTCCAGGTTCAGGCTACCTTGCTGGGAAATGACCAGAACCCGGCCTAAAGGAAACGTTAGGCCGGGCGGGCACCAAGTTGAATCCCTACGTTACGGCAGATGAACTGAGACCTTTAAGACATCTGACTTTAACCATTGAGGTAAACTTTAAAAAAAAACCCAACCCCCCCCTGCTATTGCCTTAGTAAATTCTGGAGCGACTACCAACTTTATGGATGAGACCTTCACTCGTTTTCATGCCATACCATTGTGCCCAGTCACACATCCTATTGTTGTCGAAACTATCTATGGTCACGTTCTCTTATCCGGACCAATCAAATTTCAGACCCAACCACTCACCTTAACCATTGCACACCATGAAGAACCTATTCAATTATGTCACCAAAGGTCTCCATTTTCCTATACTCCTTGGCTTAGCATGGCTCAGAACCCATGATCCCCATATCGTGTGGTCCCAAAACTGTATTTCCTTTTCCAGTCTACAATGTGTAGACCACATCTGTTCACCATTTACCATTCAACTTCCTGCCCAGTTTGCCGGCACCCTCCCACCAGATATTTCCAACTTTGCTGATGTTTTTGACGAAAAAGAAGCAGATCAATCCCCCCCCACCGCTCTTATGACTGTGCCATTGACCTTTTACCCAATGCCAAACTTCCTGCTAGATGCCTCTATTCAATGTCTCAACCCAAATTGGCAGCCTTAAAAGACTTTCTTGACAAGAACCTAGCCAGAGGCTTCATCCGACCCTCATTTTCATCACTCTCTGCTACAGTACTTTTTGTTAAAAAGAAAATTGGAGACCTAAGACTCTGCTGTGATTACCAAAAACTCAAAAATTTTAGAATGACTTGTGGAATGTTTTAATATGATTTTCAAGTTATGCTACTTTAATGCTAAAACTAGAGATGAGAAAAGAAGGCAATGCTTGCAATGATGATTGAGGGGAAGAAGAGGAAAGAAAATAAAGTTTTGTTAAGTTTTACAAATATGTGCATTTAGCAATCCTTTATTTCAACTATTAGTTGCCTTAACCTGAAACCAGAACACTAGGGGGTCACCATCAGTGAACATATGGACAATACTACTTGGTCTGTTGTGTGGATGTTGGATGGTTCAGGTTGGAAATTGTGGTGGGTTGAGCATGTTCTTTCAGATTGTTATGTCTGTTGAGATTGGTCTTTGGCGTCATACGAATTTCATTGCAGGGGTATAGAATATATATACAATGACAATAAAGTATTTATTTGTTTGTTTTGTCACATACATATTGGTGGTATACAAAGATATAATATTTATATACATGATACCAATAAAAGAGTAACATTAGGACAGGGGACGGAAGGCACTCTGGTGCACTTATGCACGGCCCTTACTGACCTCTTAGGAATCGAGAGAAGTCAACAGTGGATAATCTAAGGGTAACGGTTTGGGGGTTAGGTGATGATACAACAGAGTCTGGTAGTGAGTTCCATGCATCAACTACTCGGTTACTAAAGTCGTATTTCCTGCAGTCAAGTTTAGAGCGGTTTACTTTATGTTTGTATCTGTTGTGTGCTCATGTGTTGTTGTGGTTTAAGCTGAAGTAGTCATTGACAGGAAGAATGTTGTAGCAGATGATTTTATGGGTTAGGCTTAGGTCGTGTTTAAGATGACATAGTTCTAAACTTACTATACCTAGGATTATAAGTAGTTGTGTAGGGTATTTTGTTAGGAGTGGAGAGCTCTTCTAGTAAAGTATCTCTGAACATTTTCTAGGGTGTTTATGTCCGATATGTGGTGTGTAAACCTAGTAAACCATCATAATACGCTAGCTTCAGAGTGTGTTCTTCTCTGTTCTTTAGATATTTTTCCAGTGCCCTTTTTCCTTCTTCAATTGTTTGATGTCCTTGCAATATTCCATGCCCACTATTTTCCTTGGTAAGTAGAGCCTGTCAAATTGCTGCACAAATGGCAGTAAGCAATAACGGGTAGCCAAAATCTTTACTGACACACTGTGAGTGTGGCTTATTTTGTGGGTGTGGCTTGATGGTCATGTGACTGGGTAGGAGTGGCTTGCCGGCCATGTGACCAGGTGGGAAGGGCTTGAACAATCATCATTGTTCAAGTGAACTGTTGTCCTCAACTTACAACATCACCAGTGTTGCTCTCTGGGGTGACAATTGGCTTCGCGTTTCTTGCACTCTCCTTCCTGGGTCGCCCCCTGCCTCAGGCTGGGTATCTAGGTGAACGGGTGCCGATCAGCTGTTAAGAAAAGAGGGGGAAAGAAATGAGCCCCCTGCAACTCCTGCCACTGCTGGTCTCTCTGCTACTTTCCGAGAAGGAGGAGGAGGATGGGAGGGGGCTATAGTCAGCTGGAGCTGGGCACACAGCTTCATTTCCGCCAGTGGAACTGCATTCCACCCCGTCCTGCCTGCTGCCCACCACTGACAGTAAGGCAAGATTCATTGACATTTTTTTTTCTGCCCTTGCTATCAATGGCATTTATTTATGCTTGAAATCAGTCCATTATTTCAGCTGTCTATCTAATGACTGGAATTGCCCATGTGTTCATTGCCTTGATAATATTTTCTCCACTGAATATCTTTAAAATCTTCTTCGCTCACATGATATATTTACTTCTAATTTTCTTCTTGACTTTGGTGTGCTTAATGTTGTCAGCTTGAAGAATGCCCAGGTATTTGTAGTGATCATCTTCATCCAGATTTATTATTTTACTTTTCATTATTTTCCTCCTCTTAACGCTGAGGGTGACACATTCGTCCAGGGCAAACTCCATTGTAATATCTTGGCTCAACAGACAGTGTGGAGTGGTGATTTTATTTTTGTTGGTGTTTTTTCATGCAGTCTCAGATCATTCATGTAAAGAAGATTGGATAGTATGACAGATGTTTTTGATATTTGATAGCCATGGCTTGACATGTTCATTATTGTTGCCAGAGGAACCAGTGCAATGACAAACAGTTAACGTTATTACTTATTCCAAGAACTGGGATCACAATAAATGATAATAAACATTTCAAATAATGATAAGTCCTAAATCCCACAGTTGCACTCTTGACAGGTACATTCACATGTGCTGGTCTAAAAGCACTTTCAGATTTCTATCCTCCACAGCATCAACACCCTTTAAGAGGGCAGGGGGATGAAACGTCAGTAAAATTCATATTTTTTTTTAACATTGCAGCTTTGTGAAGCATGTAGACATTTTTTTCCTAGTATATTTGCAGGAAATCCTGTATTCTGTTGTCCAGGGCTGAAGATCTTTCAAGTAGAAAAGTGGCTGATGCTTTGTTGGTTCCCCTTCTTAAGTAGTATTGAGGTTCTATTTATTTATTTTTGACAAATGGCCAGAGAAGGAAAATATCGTATTTCTCCAAAAATATTACCTACCCTGAAAGTAAATCCTAACTTGGATTTTTACATATGTGCCCAATAAAAGCCCTACCTCCAAATTAAGCCTAATTTAGACTCCCGCCAACCCCAGAGTGCAGGAGATGAGGTCAGACACATAGGTAAAAATGAAGCTTGGGTGGGGATGGGGTGTTCAACTGCCCTACTTACCAGCAGGGCCGCCGATAGACGGGTACTACTGAGAGGGGTGTACCGGGCCCGGCAAAATTGAACAATTAGGGGGCCCCCGCAGTCGCATGACCCCCCTCGTCTCAGTGGGAAGGGGTTGGCTGGGTGGAAAAGCAGTGAGCCATTCCCTCCCGACATTCCCAATCCCTTCCCTCACTCACTCGCCTTTATTTTGCCGACTTGGCTGCTAGTACTATTCCCACGAGCAACTCCGCGGGCGCCCGCCCCCTTCGCCCACACTTCCCTCCCGGTGCCTCTTGGGAGTTGTAGTCTTTTCGAGGAGGCGGGCTCAGCCGCTCTGCCTAGTAAAAATCACCATTTCTTTTGTTGCTTTTTCTTTCTCTATTTCTCTCTTGCTCATTCATTCTTTTTTCTTTCTCTTGCTTTCTTTCTTTCTCTTTCTTTCTCTCCTTCCTTCCCTCTTTCCATTTCTTTCATTCCCCCTCTCTTTTTATTTCTCTTTCATTCTCTTTCTTTCCTCTTTCTTTCTTTCATTTCTTTTTCTTTCTTTCTCTTTCTCTCTTGCTCTTTCATTCTTTTTTCTTTCTCTTGCTTTCTTTCTTCCTCTTTCTTTCTCTCCTTCCTTCCCTCCTTCCATTTCTTTCATTCCCCCTCTCTCTTTTTATTTTTCTTTCATTCTCTTTTTTCTTCTTTCTCTTTCTTTCTCTTTTTCTTTCTCTCTTTTACCTTCCCTTCCTCTATTTCTTCTTTTCTTTCTCCTTCCTACCTTCTTCCCTCCCTCCCTTCCTTCAGTCCTTCCTCTC